>NC_092344.1:47066504-47424350 GCF_963676685.1 Mytilus edulis
AAACACAAAATTTGATATTTATGCCCCATTTATGGGCATTATGTTTTCTGGTCTGTGCGTCCGTTCGTCCGTCCGTCCGTTCGTCCGTCTGTTCGTTCGTTCGTCCGTCTGTCCCTCTTCAGGTTAAAGTTTTTGGTCGAGGTAGTTTTTGATGAAGTTGAAGTCTAATCAACTTGAAACTTAGTACATATATTCTGTATGATATGATCTTTCTAATTTTAATTCCAAATTAGAGATTTAACCCCATTTTCACGGTCCACTGAACATAGAAAATGATAGTGCGGATGGGGCATCCGTGCACTGGGGACACATTCTTGTTTTTTAATGTTTTAAATAATACAATAAATTACCAAGTTTTCTTTAAATAAATAAACAATCTAACCAAGAAATTGCAAATCTGTCTAATTTGCAGATTTCGGCAAATAACTAGAACGATTGTGTACTGCGATTGTACAATCCAAGATGCCGGTATACTATGAATCTATCTTAAATTTAACTTTTTTTTATGCCCCACCTACGAAAGTAGAGGGGCATTATGTTTTCTGGTCTGTGCCTCCGTGCGTCCGTCCGTTCGCTTCAGGTTAAAGTTTTTGGTAAAGGTAGTTTTTGAAGAAGTTGAAGTCCAATCAACTTGAAACTTAGTACACATGTTCCCCATGATATGATCTTTCTAATTTTAATGCCAAATTATAGTTTTGACCCCAATTTCATGGTCCACTGAACATAGAAAATGATAGTGCGAAGTTCAGGTTAAAATTTTTGGTCAAGGTAGTTTTTGATGAAGTTAAAGTTGCATCAACTTGAAACTTAGTACACATGTTCCCTATGATATGATGTCCCCAATTTCACTGTCCACTGAACATAGAAAATGATAGTGCGAGTGGGGCATCCGTGTACTATGGACACATTCTTGTTAAATAAAAGTTTACCTTCCTTTAGTTTAAAATAAACTACTTGTTTAACAAAGCTAGTAACCCAGTATGTCTCATTGAAAAGTTTAAGATCAATAAATTCCCACTTAAAAATAACATATAAATTATTGAAAATATATGTAGAAAAATCAACACGAAATCAAGTAATGAGAAAAAATCATCAGTGACTGCTTGTAAAATCTCCAATTATTGCAATTTTTGACATTTTTGAATATTTTGTCGTCACATGGTATACCATATGATATGACTGATTTTTTTCTGTCTAGAAATGTAGAATTTTCTCAAGAGATTTATGGAAATATGAAACATATTCTATCACTTATTATATTTGTACTATTTAGGCTGTACATAGTGGTCCTGAACAAATGCAGTCTATGTATCCAGATATATACCACCAGTTGTTAACCTATGTGGAGTATGGTGTCAGGGTACCTAAATATGGACAAATAGAAGCCAAAGCTTTTGGAACTGTGAAAGGACCACAGGTAAAACATAAGATTCTTGAAGATTAAAAATCAAGGTGTCAAGGGACCTTATTATAAATAAAATTTCAAAACTTGATATTTGATTGGAACTTAGATAGATTGGAGCAAAATAAATTTTTGAATTAGCAAAAAAAAGTTTCATAACTGCCTATAAAAGATGATTATGTGAAGCATCCTAACAAGTTTGCATGATTGCTTCTGCACATGGCTGATGAACCTCAGTCTGAATATATTGCATAGAATAAAGAATAGAAAGTTTATGTTAATCAAAACCAATCGTAATTTATAAAATTGAGAATGAAAGTGGAGAATGTGTCAAAGAGACAATAACCCGACCATAGAGCAGACAACAGCCAAAGGTCACCAATGCACAGATATTTTCAGTTTTTGTTAGAGGGTGACTTCTATTATAGCTTATTTAACCTCATATCTCTATTGATAATTCTGTGACAAAATTCTTTCCACACTGTTTTGTTGACATTATAATTGTAGGTGGCCTGGGTGACCATGAACTTTGTTCCCTTTTCTGAGAAGTGTGTAGAAATGGTTGTAGATCTGTATCGAATCACTGCCAGACATACTGCTGTTATAAATGGTCATATACTAGAGAACATCATTAAGGTATTTACAGAAGATATCTGAAAACTAACTAAAATATAAAGCATATACATTAGATATTCTGTGTTCTTGAACCAAGAACATTTAATATATTATTTGGACATACTGGAAGTAGAATAATTTTTCTCTGTTGCATGGAAAAAAAGATTTATTTTCTTCATATGAATTATTAAAGATAAACAGAGGCTTCTTTTATGTTAGTTATGGCGTTTTAGCACTGTTAATTACTTTTAAGTTCTTAGACATTACTATTGGGATACTACAAAATTGAACATTTACTATAGGTTGCACTTTGTAAATACAGCTGTTTCTCAAAACACGCCTCTTTTGGGGTGTTATTGAATATTCATAGAAAATTAATTTTGTTTACATACTGGTTCCCAGTTATGCTCTCTGTGTTCCATATCGCAGAGACAGAACTTGGGAATGTTACCAGTAAATAAACACGTGCATATTGTTTACATTGAAATCTGTGGTAACCTTTTATTCGAGGTAGGGGTAGTTAAGAAAATTAGTGTAAGTTTAAACTCTGAGAAGTTCAGGACATATAAACGTTGAAAATATGCTGCACAGCCCTATATTTTGACCTTTGAAAAAAATTGTGGTGCATATGAACTTTCAATTCTAGGATAAGATTTTTTTCAAAACCTCATAGTGAAAGTGGTACAGTTTTAGCCGTAAAAGGAGTTCCTATGGGAAATTGCATTGTCAATATTTACAGAAATGCAACCTTTAATTTGCAATATAAAAACCATATACTTGCATTGTTAGATAATATATTATTCATCTGCACTAGCTAGGAAATATGAGAAAAGCTTATTGGAATATTTTTTGGCAATATAAGTCTCTGTTGAATAATGATCATTTTGTGTTTTTAGATTATTTGCTATCATTATTTAAACCCTAAGACATTAGAAATTCATCTGCAAGAGAATCATTAACCAAAATAAGTGATAAGTAGGCGTTTTACTTATGTCATTGATTCTAATTTAAATTCTCTACAGAACCTAGGTTTGATACAATTTAAAAGTCTGATGTCTTTTTTATCCCACTAATTACAGTTCTATGTTGTTGGAGATTGGACAAATTATATTAATGTTGTGTTGCGTAAAATTGATGTATTTTTTTTTTATATTGTCAGTCATCTATATAAAACATAATTTCATATTGTCACGAAATAATAATCTTAATAAAACAGGTTGACATTTAACTTAAAAAACAAGAAAATGATCATTCTGACATGGTTTATCGCCAGCCCAGTAGGGTAAAACTTGAGTGCTGATGTGAAAAGTATCAAGCTGAAGCAAAGAACAATTTATGATAAGACTGATTTTTTGGACCCTTAAATTTGTCAATTTTTATAGAAAGATTTTGTTGGCAGGTCATTTATCAAATAATTTGAGTAAAATGTCAGTTTTCAGTCAAATAGGTCGATTTGACATCACAGTAGCATCACAAATGACACCCCTGCTCAAAATTAACCAAGATGTATGATTCCATTTCCAAATGATGTTCCTCCTTGCATTAAGTACCTTCTATTAAACATGCAGATATGAAAATAAGAGCTAAAAAGGGGGTTTTAATCGCATAATATACAAGACTAGATGTCTAATAATTTATTGGTCATCAGAAATTGCAACAAACAGTTTACCTCTACTGAAAATGTTTAATATGAAATTTAAAACAGGCAATTATATAATAAATACTTTTTTTTGTCTTTGAGCAGTATTCATTTCTACCATATGATACATAAATACTTTCTGTTAGGTGTGAAGTTCTCTTTTACTTTAAAGGACCTTGCAATGACTTTAATTCTTTGAACTTTTAAATTTTGTGAAGTTTATCATGTCATTAGCAATTAACTACCTGCTGGTTTCCAGTGTTGTTGTTTATTCAAATCTTCATGAATTGCAGAACAAAATGTATGTCAGAAGAAAGATAACTCATGCAGAGAAATATATAAGTTGTCTTTCTTAGTCTGTAAATATATTACTTTCTCCATACTGAATTCTATATAACAAGTTCATATTATTTAAGTAGCCTTTAGCAATATTCAGAAAATATGTATAAGTGTTCTAAAGTGTTCTAAAGTGTTCTAAAGACCCATACAAATTCCACATGAAACAACTGGCTTCCATAACAACAAGCTGAGAAAGAAAAATCCTGTTTGCCAAAATATGCATGAAGATAAACACATCTTAAAGTGGAAATATAGATATTTTACATTTATTTATTATAATTCAGCATGTTTGGAATCTTTCTGGACATGTTTCCTTGACTAAGCAACCCTACATATCTAGGTCTGAATTTGGATCTTTCAGTTATGAAATAACACTGAATACCATGAAAAAAGCTATACTTGTTGCAAAGGTGTTTTCTGTGATAAAGTTCAAGCTCTATGTTGAAATATAGAACACCATAAGAGAACAAAACTGAAAATGGCACATAACCCAACAAATAATGTGACTGAATTGTAAGGGTACATATAAAAATAAGAAGATGTGGTATGATTAAAATTGAGAATGGAAATGGGGAATGTGCCAAAGAGAAAACAACCCGACCATAGAAAAAAAACAACAGCAGAAGGTCACCAACAGGTCTTCAATGTAGCGAGAAATTCCCGCACCCGGAGGCATCCTTCAACTGGCCCCTTAACAAATATATACTAGTTCAGTGATAATGAACGCCATACTAATTTCCAAATTGTACACAAGAAACTAATATTAAAATAATACAAGACTAACAAAGGCCAGAGGCTCCTGACTTGGGACAGGCGCAAAAATGTGGCATGTTAAACATGTTTGTGAGATCTCAACCCTCCCTCTATACCTCTAGCCAATGTAGAAAAGTAAACGCATAACAATACGCACATTAAAATTCAGTCAAGAGAAGCCTGAGTCTGATGTCAGAAGATGTAACCAAAGAAAATAAACAAAATGACAATAATACATAAATAACAACAGACTACTAGCAGTTAACTGACATGCCAGCTCCAGACTTCAATTAAACTGACTGAAAGATTATGATTTCATCATATGAACATCAGGCACAATCCTTCCCGTTAGGGGTTTAGTATCATACCATCATAACATATATGAGAAGAACATAACCTGTGTCATGCCAACAACTGGTTTTTGAATAAATGTGTTTAGTTCCAATGCAAAGACCCTATAAGTGAATCAATATTAACGCCAAAATATGCAATCTTTAATGACCTGACAACAGTATCGTAACTATATCCCTTCTTAATAAGTCTATTCAAAGGTTTTGTTAGTTTTTGAGGTTAATACTGACACCTTTGTGCTTTATAAAGAATATTTCCATAAAAAATTGGATGTGAAATACCTGAACGTGTAAGAAGTCTGCATGTTTAGCTATATTTACGAATGATGTCCTTATACCGATGATAAAATTTAGTAAATGTTTTGACTAGTTTGTGATATCGAAAACCCTGGTGTAATAATTTTTCAGTAAGACATAAATTTCTCTCGTTAAAATCTAAAACATTGTTACATACACGAGCGAATCGTACAAGTTGAGATATATAAACACCGTAAGATGGTGACAAGGGAACGTCACCATCTAAAAATGGATAATTAACGATAGGAAATGAAAAATCATCTCTTTTATCATAAATTTTAGTATTCAGCTTTCCGTTAGTGATAGATATCAAGATCGAGGAAAGGGCAGTGGTCATTGTTAGTATTAGCTTTATTTAAAGTAAGTTCAACATGATAAATTTCTTTAATATACATACTGAAGTCGTCATTATTGAGAGCCAAAATATCATCCAAATATCTAAAAGTATTATTAAATTTGTTTATCAGATGTTGTTTCGATGGGTCTTTGCTTATTTTTGTCATAAATTGTAACTCATAGCAATACAAAAACAGGTCCGCAATAAGTGGTGCACAGTTAGTCCCCATTGGAATTCCAATAATCTGACGATATACGGAATCCCCCAAGTTGCCCATTAGACATCAGTTCACCAGAGATGAAGTGAGTACAAATATGTCACCATTGCCCTTCAACAATGAGCAAATCCATACTACATAGCAAGCTATAAAAGCTCCCATAATGATAAATGTGAGACAATTCAAATTAGAAAACTGACAGCCTGATTTATGTACAATACATTAAACAAAAACAAATAAGATAGAAACACAAATATGTTAAACAGCCACAAACAACCACACAATTAAAGACTCCTGACTTGGGACAGGCACATGTAGAAGATGGCAATGTTTTAAGCAAGATTTACCATTTTTCATGTCCCATTTATGGTCATTATGTTTTTTGGTCTGTGCATCTGTTCATTTGTCCAGCTTCAAGTTTATGTTTTTGGTCAAGGTAGTTTTTGATGAAGTTGAAGTCCAATCATTTTGAAACTTGAAAGTTTGTACACATGTTCCCTATGATATGATCTTTTTAGCTCAACTGGCCCTCAGGGCCAAGTGAGCTTTTCCCATCACTTTGCGTCTGTCGTTGTCTTCTCTGATACTACTGGGCTAAATTAAATCAAACTTGGCCACAATCATCATTGGGGTATCTTGTTTAAAAAATGTGTCGGATGACCAGGCCAACCAACCAAAGCCATTGTTGCTATCTATTTGTATGTTGCATTGTAGCCAAAGTGTGCAATTCATTCTTCTAGTTAAGAAGGTTGAATATTGACCTGAGTCAATGGAATGCTGTAGGTTAATGTGGCCTGATGTACTACATGTTTGTTTGTCAGTCCCTTAAACGCTTTGGTTTCAAGATCAGACAACTTGACAAAATCTTGGTGTTTTTTTTACGTCATTTGTACAACCAAGTCTATTCTTTTCTTTAAAGCTGTATCAATGAACCAGTTGACTTTTCTTTACTTAAATGAGAATTTGTTGTATATGATTACCAATGAAACAACTATACACATGAGTTCAAATGAAATGGAAATAAGGAAGATAGAGGCTACCATATGACCTTCAGCAATGAGTTGTCATTTTCCAATACAAATCTTTTCTTTTCATTGCTTATGTACCATTTGGCTGGCTATTTCTATATCACCATAAAATAAGGAGTTGTTGTATGATTAAGAATGAGATAACTATCCACCAGAGTGAGTTCAAATGAAGTGGTTATAAGCATTACAGGCAAATGTACCTCTTCAGCAATGAGTTGTGGTAGGGTTGAGCACCCACAAATATGTTTGATCCTGCCATATTTTTATGTCTGTCCCAATTAAGGAGCCTTGAGTTCTGTGTTTGTTGTTGGTTCTTGCATGTCATATTTGTTATTGTTAATTGTTATGATATAAAATAGAGTTGTTTTCTCTTTTGAATAGTTTCTAATTTGTTATGTGTCTTTTGTATCTGACAATTGTCCTGAATATGCATAAAATATTTGCCACTGGACGTTAAGCAACCAACAATCAATCAATATATCTGACTACATAGCACCTAGGGTTTTCTCATAATTGAAGGCCTTTAATTGCTAACATCCACTTCATTTATTGTCTGGTGGAAAGTTGTATTATTGTCAATCATACCACATCTCCTCATGTTTATATTTAATAAATAAATCATGTTCTCCCATACTACAGTATTACATGGTTTAAATATATAATACTAGAAACTGGCAATTTATATTCATTAAGTCAATGAGTACCGCTAGTTTGAGTCAAAACATTAAATTTTTTAGCTGTGCACACAAACTTGTGCAAAATGTAAGCCCGTTGGTTTTCCTGTTTGAATAGTTTTACACAATAACACATGTCAGTTTTGGGGCCTTTTATACATGTAGCTTGCTGTTTGATGCCAAAATCGTTTTGTCAATTTTCAAAGTATCTGCACATGTGTAGACTAAAATCAAGGTCCAACATCTCCATCTGACAAAAATAAACTGCAAATTTTGTTAAATCAATAAGATAAAAACATTTTTAACAATTTATTTGCATATTCAAATGTGGTACACATATTGCTAAACAAAATGGTGTGAAAACACACCCTGTACATAATACTTCATTAACACCGGGTTTTAGTCATCAAATTAAATGGTATTGCTGTATGATTTCATTTATAATATTGAAATTTAATTTGAATTGAATAACATTTATAAAGATTTATGTCAACCTATATCCAAAAGAAATCTAAAGTACATGCATTATCATGATTGTGAAGGAAAATACAAAATACTTATGATTTTTATAATTTATAACACTAGATTGGAAAAAAAGGAAATATTTATGATTTGTTGGAGAAAGTATTATTTATTCAAATGAGGCGATATTTAATTTCTGAGCTAACTGTTTTTTAAATGCCTTTTTGTCAACTAAATGAACAATAGTGCTGAACAGAAAAATGCATAGATGGATTTCAAAAACAGAAGTAAAACTTGCAAGATGATTGTGCAATCAAAAGAAAGTATTTTACAAAGAAAAGAGATGATATGAAATTATTTTTGTTTTCATTGGATGTTTAATTATATTAAAAAGTCAATGGTAAAAATCAAAAAGTATGAATAAATGATTTTAACAAAATTTTAAAAACAACAATATTAAAATGACTAATTATTGTTTTAAAAGAGTATTGAAAAAAGCAAAAATGTATATGTACATTATTAAAATTTATGACATAATTATTAAAGGAATAACAATCAACATGGATAACCGGGTAAATATTCAACAATAAAAATATCATTAAAATTACAACAAATATTTTACCCTTCTTCACTTTTCAGCTATACATCAAGTTAAAATCATTTAACATGGAAAATAACTGTGCTGAAATGAAATGTCAGATTTTTAAAAGTGGAAATTTATTTTAAAAGCACTAATACAGTGTCAATAAATAATTCTTTTTGTACATTTATAATCTGTTTGGTATTGCAACCAAATCATTGCTCAGTAGATCCACTTTGTTTAAAAGAGTAATTCATATTTGAGTTTTTAACAAGTCTCTGGTTTCCCTGAGAAATTAATATCACAGTTTATAACCCTGATTTATTTAACCCTGAGTTCTTATTTCATTTTGCCATATAATAAGACAGAATGAAATATAGTTGCCATTATGAACACTGAATGGAACACAAATGTTGTAATGATTTTTACAAAATCATGGATTGTACAGCATACACCTAAGTTTCTCTATTTCTCCTTTTAATAATGAAACTTCTGTTCGCAGTTGTAAGTTCTCCTGTTCCAAATACACAACTCTTAATGCAATTTGCTCTTCTTTCATTCTTCTTGCCTCTCGAGATCGTTTGGCAGACTCATTATTTTTCTTCCTTTTTTCCCAATAACAGTTATCTTTCTGCGACTCTGGATTTACATGTTGTCTTTTCTTTGGTGGCATTCTAAAACCATCACTCTCTGAATCACAATCGGCATTTGCTGCATCTTGATGGGACAGCGAATGATTACTTGTTGTTGAAGATGGTGAAGACAGTTCATTTGTATTATTATATTCAATTTCCTTTTTTAAACTGGATTTATCATCTGTTGGACTAGATCTATGAGAGTTCAGAACATCCAAAACATCCATGGTTGGTGGACTGCCAGATTGATGGTGGCCAAGAGGCAAGCTTGTTGGAATGTTATGAGGAGACAGACTGTCATTCGGTAAAGTTGACATATTATTTGAAGAATGTGCTGGAATCGGATTGGGCATCGTATGTGAAGACCCAGATGATGTCATCATGCCCTCAACACTAGGATGAAATTGTGAAAAGTCTAAAGATCCTGATGACATATTAGCTAAGTCACTTTGTGTCATGGTATGAGAGGGATAATGCATCCCATAATATGATGAAGATGGCATATTTGGAAACCTCGATGCTGAGGATGTCTGGTTGTATGGCTTGAAAAATCTCTCTTCTCGATGCATCATGGAATAAGGATCTTGCATAGCGATTGAGGATTCCAGCTTGACTCTATTGAAACTGTCTTTAAACAGTTTGTCAAAGTTTTCACTGTAAACTTTTTTTAACGAATTTTCTTCAGATATCAATTTGTGATCAATCTTGCTTCAAAACAATAACCAGTTGATGTATAATGTTGATTTATCTGAAAATATAAATATATACAAATTATAAGTTCTTAATCCAATAGAAATTCAGCTAGTTAACCAATTACAAATCAGCAGTTTTCCTAAACTTCTGACTAGTACACAATGTCATAAAATGTCAGGTTGTTCTGCTGCCAATTTAAATACAAATGTATGTCAACCAACATGTATATATCTGTCTTAGTTGACATTTACCAAATTATATTAAAAGACTCCGTGTGTATTAGATGCTGCAGAGCTGTATATATTTCTTTTTAAATTTATGATATTTCATACCACATTACACATGGTACAAGTGGACTTACCAATCTGAATAATATAATAATCAATTCATCAATGAATTATGTTTTAAGTTCCTGGTGAAAACATCATGTCATCACCTTTTAATTTGGATCAATGTCAATTTTTTATTACTTGCATCCTCATTTATAATTTAAAAATTGTTAATCCTTTATCAGTGTCATTTTTTTCTATCCTATTAATCATAAAATTATGATTTTATGTAATGGCGATTTATTATTAAGTTATATCTTTGAAATAATTTTTTTAATTTCTTTTTGGAATTTAATTTATTTGACTCATAATATATAATTTACACTTGAAATTGACTTTTTATTATGCAGACTTTTCGATATTATTTCTATACATACCACATCTAGATAAAAAATTATGCCTCTTTGCATATTAATTTCAAGCAAAATCTTTGTTTATGGCATTTGTCAGATTTTCTATGTTTATTTGATTTTTACTCATTTTCCAGGGATTATAAATATCAAATGTAATTTAAGATAGATTTAGTAATGTACATGATACATGTAAATAAACAACATATTGTTTGATTTTGCTAAGGAATGCTAATTTATGTATAGGATTTTCAATACAAAAAGTAAATTCCCTTTTTTCATTATTTCCAGTAATTATCCCACAAAAATTTGACATTTTACAATACCCTGGGGTAAAACTCTAGGGAAGGTGTCAATTACTTATTGTTCTGTTGAAAGGGGAGTTAACTGGACCACCTTTGTGAGTTAATCCCCTTGATTGAAGAAATTTTTGCCACAGGTAAATAGAGGTAGATGTCATTAAAACACCAATAGATTTATCTATGAAAAAATCATTAAATAACTGGTCAAACCTGTTGTCAAGTGAATGGACAAATTTACAATGATAGAATCTAATCATTTTGGCCTTTTATTACAATCTCCTATATTTCTTTCATTCTTTAACAAAATTGGTTGTCATGGTTTTTTTTTTTTTATGCTTTTTGTACTGCCAAAATCAAACCTTACAGTACTTAAATAAGTTAAGATTTCCAATACTTATATGAACAAATATCAACCATTTAATATGACCATACCAATCGAATAGCATAGAAAAAAGTTGTGTAGCTGTATTTGCAATTGAAACAATTTGCTAATATGCAAAAAATACTGTTAACATATTTTTTTTCTAACAGAATATATTACAATTGCTGATAAAAAAAAAGGATTTTTTACAACAAAAAGTTTTTGCATTTGACTGGTAAGACTATATGCTGGAATTATTTTCTATAAAATTTACTAATAAAATCCACTCATCATTGACAATGATTGAGATTGCATGTCTGTACTTTGTTCCAGACAAATATGTTTAATTTTTTTTTTTTTTTCACTAAAAGTCTTTCAAATAATTTAAAACTGAACACTTTGAATCAAATAAACTAAATTATAAAAAAAACGCATTGAAAATTGATTTATCTTGTTGAAGTTTAATTTACAAATGGGTGTTTTAATTAGTTTAAAACATTAACATTTCATAATTGAATTTTTCAGTGAAAAAAAATATGCATACATCTAAATAACAAACATAAAAGGGTCACCAATCTGTTATGGAATTAGAAAGATATATAAAACATACTCTTTTACTAATAGTAAAGAATTTATCTTGAAAATGTCTCATCGTAATAAAAGTAATTTCAGGAGCTGAATAGAATTTATATATTTCTTCAATTTTGTTTCATGGTATTTCTTTTTATCATACATTACTTATTATCATATAAATATCTCTGATAACTCTTTCCCACTATTGTTTTTAAAAAAAATGTCATTTTCAAAACATATTCGTCAATGAAAAAATATAAGTCAATGAAAAGCAAACACTACAATCAAAAGACAAACACAATTGTTTAGAAAACACTACAAAAAATGTTCTATAAATATAAATCTTCAAAACTTATCTTCAGATCAAAGTTTTTAGCTAGTACATGTAAGTTCATTTTTGTAAATGAATAATGTCAAAATATTTTTTTCATACTTGTTTATGTTACAACATGGAATTATTTACATTTATCAATAGAAAATTGTAGCTCATTTTTGTAAATGAATAATGTCAAAATATTTTTTTCATACTTGTTTATGTTACAACATGGAATTATTTACATTTATCAATAGAAAATTGTAGTTAACTAGTTTCTTTAAGGCATCTTCCAAAACTCTTGTACTTATTATCAAATATGTAGGTGTTTACATTACACATAATATATCCTCCATTACTCAATGTTGTATCACACACCTATATGTCCTGGACAAACAAAATCATAAGACAAATATCCAGTAAACTGACCCATACAAACATAAACAAACCCACATGGTAAAGCATTTAATATTTACCTCTTCAGTATATAGGATGCTGAATTCACACCTGGATTACATAATTTAGAAAAGCATCTTTTAAATTCTTCAAAATGTCACTGACCCACACATATCTATCTACTTGTCCATTTAGATGACCACCTATTACTCACTGACCAGTCAATATTACACAAAGTTTACAAGACCATGAATCAACCAATTAATTCACAGTATTTCTTATCTGACCTTTCACCTATGTTGATTATTTATAGCTTATTGAACCATGTGACTTTTTAGTTTTAGTTAATTAACTATCAACAATAACCTTGTTAAGAGAATAGTTTTGGGGGGTCTTGTTAGGGCTTGATTTTACCTGTATTTTTCTCCTGATTAAAAAAATTATAAGATAAATAGATTTTTTTCAGTAAATGGTATTATTTATTTGTCCAGTGGAGGTGTTGACAAAACATGATTGGACAGAATTTTGTTTTGATTATTATTAAATTATTTTGTTGTATTTAGCATACTTTGTTTGTTGTAAAATGTCATGAGAAAAATAACTATAAAAAAATATTGAATATTAAAATTCAATGAATTTTTTTTCTGAATGCACCTTAAATTTTGATCTACCAGGTATTGCATAAGTGCATATTTATTTTTTTGTAAGACAAATTATTAGACCAAATTCTACTAAAAAAAGAATGCATATACATGTAGTTTCATTTATTTTCACGCAGTCAAAATTGTTCCCATAGAAATGAAAACTTGTTTTTCATTGACATTTTGATTACAGTTTTTAATCATTTCTTAAAACTTGCTTACCTGTTTTAAAATAAACATCCCAGGGCATTTTACATGAAATTTGACACTTCCTCAAAAGTGGTAAAGTGTTGTTCATTAACATAAAAATGTCAAATGATAAATTCAGCAGTTTTGTGACATGAATGCTAATTTATCTAAAGCACTAATCAATGCAATATATATAGACTATAGTAAACAATTTTAAAGTCATTATAAAATCTGATGCAAAATTATATCAAATATTTTTAATCCATTAAAAACTAAATAAATAATTTATAAAGATGAATTTGAAATGAAAATAATTATGTATTCAGTCTGGTTTGTTTTAATTTACAATGCTTTGTTAATGTTCTTATAATTTACAGTTGGATTCTGTCTCCATATTTTTTTTCAAATTTGATCAAATAATTAAAATGGAATCCTTTTTTAACTAATAAATTTACATTTTACTTTTAAGCTAAATGTTTTTGCAAAGTTTTATACTTATGTTTGTATTATTTGGCATTTTGTTGATTTAACCAATTGTCATATATAAACATTTCTTTACCTCTATGGTGAGTTAAAATTGCATAAACAGATAATGTAGATTTACCTTGCACAAGTTTTTGCAATGGAACACAGTATTAACCACTATGATAAGACATTACTTCCAAATTGTCAGGTATTACACTGGTGATCAACTAAACTGGTATACAGGTGAGAATCAAAATACAGAACTTAAGAATGACCATTTACTGGGAAGTATCATGATTGACTGTGACTGATGACCAAGGTCCAGTCCACTGTCCAGGGGGTATATAACCTTGACAGCTGACCACTTCCTCTCCCTCAAGGGCAGTAATTGTTGATTTGCAGAATGTTTTATATTTACATGCAGAAATATATTTTTTGTATTTTGTATTCCGTGGTACATTCTCATATCATTTGAAGAAAATCAGTTGTTCCCTATAGAATTCATTTTCAAAATAAAGTATTGGAAAAAAATTCAGATTTGTTTTGCATATAATATATGTTTTTCCAATATATAAATTTTAGATAACTGTAATATTAAACTTTTATGTTCTATACAACCTCCTTGAACTAACTTGACAATCACTATCCTTTTGTAAGATTATCTTTTCAAAAAAGTTCTACTAATTTTCTTTTAACAATTGTCATTTAAAAATTATTTATAATTAAAAAAAAATGTATGTGTATAAAAACATGATAATGTGAATTCTTAACATGTAACTTTTGATTTATTTGAAATCACTGAATATAAAAGAAATTACAAATTCGAAAAAACTACTATAAAAGAAAAAAATCGCCAAACTCCAGATCAATTCCATTACATTTTGAATTGATAGAAAACATACAAATCTATTATTCACCATTTTTCTTATATATTTATAATTAATATTTTCTTTTTTAACTTCACAGAAATTACAATTTTTTATTTAATAACTTCACAATGATTTCTCAAAAATGTAACTAAATTATAAAAAAAGAAAAAGCAGAGACATATATATACACATGTGTATATATGTCTCTGGAAACACAACTGAAAAGTCAAAATAAATTACAAAATAACAGCAACAAAATATTGATTCGAGTTTCAAAGTAAGCTTAATAAAAAAGATGTAATTATTTTAAAAAAAAATGTGATTTTGTTGTTTATAACAATTAATTAAACTCCATATTTGAATCTCTTCTTGTTATGATGTGTATTGGGATGGGTTAGATCATTTCCTCACACTTTAATGTTGTTCTGTGAAATAAAATGACAACAGATGATGCAACCAGTCTTGTACAGAGTTATGTCACTTGATTATTGTTACACTGTCTCTAACCTTGAATTAAGGTCATGATGAAGTAACCTTACACAGATAATGTTTATTTGACAAATAACAGAAATTTAATGTTATCATGTATTTCTGGTTGTTATGTCAGTTTCCATTTAAAGTTTTAGCATTGGGTTACTGTTATAGATTGTTGTTATATGGAGGTTACATTTGATTCCATTTAAACTTTGTGTATTGGGTTACTGTTACTAGTTTTTGTAATGATGTACAATTTTCTTGTAAGATGTGGTAAGGGCAAAAATAACGATTTAAATTTTCATTTGTATTAATTGTTGAGTATTTTGAAAGGTATTTTGAGTCGTTAGTTTGTTAGCTGTTGTATCCTAATTTTAGTTTTTCTTCAAGAAATCAATTTGACCAATACCTCATTCATTTTGAGATAATTTTGATCTCAGTATATTAAAAAGTGGACTCTAGTAGTTCATGCATAATGATTAAATTATATTTTAACCCAGTTAAGAGCTTCCTGAAGTAAGTCATTCCAGAAGGATGTGTTGTGCAAACAGAAATAATGTATGTGGTTATCAAAATTTTTTTTTGTATAGAAAGGATATAATTATAAAAAAATCTGAAGTTTTCTGCCAATCCCTCTAGATTAATATTATATAGTTATTTGATGTTTTTGTCACTTTTAACATTATTTTTTTAGTGTTTTGCAACATTTTCTTAAATTATCATATCAAAGGATAGCATGCATCTTACTTTTCCTTCAGAGAAATCTTAAATGAGCTATTATGTAATTTTGATAGAATATTTTTAAATTCATTAATACATCATTGATAGTTTAACAAAAGCTTCATTAAAGCTAATTATTGTAACTCTACAAATTAATTATTAATTATTAAATCTCATAGCTAAATACAGACTTTTGTCGTCAACAGAATAACATACAAATTGTAATAACGAAATTGTTTTGCCAGACCTTGTTATAAACTATTCTATATTCTTTACATAATTTATATAATATTGCGTAATCTCGGGAGTGTATTGAATCTAAGGCTTAAATTAGCCATAGATTTCTAATTGTTAATCATAAAACATGAATGGGTGTTGAATCAGCCAGGACTCTTATTTACAAATCTTCTCAGAGTACAGTTAATCTTTAAATCCTGTATTTTTCTGTAAACCCAGTGAAGTATATCAGGAGCTTGTTAGTTAGTAAGCCACATGTACAGATTATCCTATCTTATGCAATCGTTACCAAAGAAAATACAATTTCTTCTCAGCACAAGTAATCTTTTAAAGGGACAGAAAGGTTCTTGAACTCGGCAGTCATTTGAAAATCAATATATGTAGTGGAGTAAATTGGCCTTTTTAGATTGTAAAGGTGGATAATAAGGGTGAATGGCCTAGCAGGGTTTCTATATTTCTATACTTAGATCAGATTGTAACTGGGGGAAAAGCAGTTTGTGGTTAAAGCCCCACGAAAGATATAAAATTAGAAAACTTCTTATGCATGTCACAAAAAAATGGTTTTAATAAGAAATAAAAAAAAAATGCAAGGTCATGATGACTCAGCTTATAAGATTTGAAATGTATCCTGCAGAAAAACTAATATTTACTGTGGCTGAATGCTACCAAATATTGCATGATTTTTTTTTCAAAAGGAACAGGATAAAATATATTGGAGCTGGAAAAAGAAAAAAAATTAGACATTTTAAGAGCTTAAATTTCAAATTCTTATATCAAAGTTCAGTTAATTCATTAAAATGTTGTATCTCAAATATCATCTTTTATACTGAAGAAACAGGAAAACCTGGCATATATTCCCACTGGAATTAGGAAGCCAACTTAGACAGACATCTGGTCAGACTATGTAACACTGATAAATAAAACATTCTTTAATGTCTATCTACTAATTACTTATAAGTTGATTATGACTTTCAGATGGTCTATTTGTAAACAGAATGACTACCACATCATGTTTAATTATTGGCCCAAGAAAGATAAATGTAACATTTTATGCTGTAAAGGAAGTGATTGATGGTTTTGTTTGTGAGGCAATATCGAATGAAATTATTAAAAGAAAGTAAAATAATACAGAAATGGAAAAAGATTCATCTTGAAAACTTTCTTCTATAGAATCAAAATGAAATTTACTTCACAATGAAGATACGTAATTTGTTTTTTCTTGTTGTTCTAACACCTCAGGACAAATTCACTAAATAGGCTCATATTCCAAAATTCAAACTTTAAAAAAGGACACAAGTTTATATAATGAAACAGATACAGTAAATTTGTGTGATTTTCTTGATGTCAAATTTCAAAGTTTGTGCAAAATCTAATATACAACAGATAAAATTGAGAATAGAAATAGGGAATGTGTCAAAGAGACAAAATCTGACCAAAGAGTTAAAAAAAACAGCAGCCAAAGGCTACCAATGGGTCTTCAACACAGGGAGAAAATCCTGCACCAGCTAAGGTAAATATTTACTAGTTTTGTGAAAACAGACCTCATACTAAACTCCTAAACATATAAATGAACTAAAATTATAAAACATATAAGACTACACACACAGTGGCTCCTGAATTGGAACAGGTGCAAAAATGCGGCAGGTTTAAACATGTTTAGTGAGATCTCGACCATCCCCTATACCTCAAGCCAATGAAGAATAAAACATGCATAGCAATACCTACAACAAAATTCAGTTAAAATGCATTTTTTTTATGTCTTGAGGATTTCTTTAAATAATTTAATGATTTTGAATTGAATAACAGCACGTTACAGCAGAGACTTTAAATACATATGTTTCTGATGACAGTTTTGGATTTTCTGGGCATCATGAAATCTCAAAATGTTTAAATGCACAACAATCAATCATTTACAAATTCACAGTTGATGTATTAACAAATATTTAAATCATAAAAAGATGTTATAACAAATTTATATACCCCGTGTCATGGCATTCCCCCCCCCCCATGAAGATTTATATCCTATGCTCATAATAAATTCCTAGTATAAATGCAAATTGAAATAGCTCTCGGCTAACATTTTGCATAAAACAACATAAGTAGTGTCCTTATTTTGTTTAAAATACACGTTATTAAAACTGCCCTATAAATTCATGAAATATAGAGCAATAGATTGTGACTTATAAGAGCACACAACAACAAAAAATGTGCAATTTCCTTTATGGTGTGTATTGCCCAATGTTTCAATATTATGGGGGCCTCAAATAGCTTTCTTAAATGTTTAATATTATATAGATTATTACATACCATAGTTGTGTTCCTTCCTTACATCACAGGAACTACAAATGACCATGGATTACACAAAAGTCATGAACCCTCCTTCTGACCAATCCTTTTCTCAAAGTGGGTGTGTTCAAAAATACATCTATAGACAGACCACCATCTGGTTTTGGATGTTAATTACACCCTGGACAATGAGTGTACCTACTGGTCAGTGTTGACCTAAGATGATGACTGACCAGTATCTACTAATATCAATTTAATGACCCACCAGGGGGAGGCTACTGCTAGGGTCATCTGTCAGTAGTTCTAATTTGAGTAGATCAAATTTCTAATCAAGCACACCATTCCTTGATAAGTTTTGATAAGAGGGTAAATAGTTTGCTTATTATTAAGTGTTGGTGGGGTTAATTAAAATCTTATAATATGGATGTTAATTGGATTTATTTGTTTCCTGTAGAAGTGTTAAATTTATACAGCTGAGTAATGAGATCTGGAGATAGTAAAATTTGTCATCTTGTTACCACTTTCATGATAAGCTGTTTGCCTTGTGTTCAAACAGGAAAGTGTGAGGTTGGCCATGCTCCTTTGATATTTTTTATAATGGTAGTAAATATGCCAACTGCTTTTGATTTATAAAGTTCGATATATTTAGGAGTATTCATTTATTAATTTATTACCATCTTATCTGCAAGCATATTTAAAATTTTATGATTTGATTTTTTTTTTGATTTTTTTTTTAAATATCTTTATGCATTTATTTTATATTTAGTATCAGAAGAAATAATTTATTATCAACTGTCCTTTTGACCATATTTTTTTTTCATTTTATGGCATACATGAATGAGTTTTAAAACAAATGCTTCCACTGCATTTCTATAAATATATTGGTAAAAAAAAGAGTAAAATACTCATTAATATGAATGTAATGAACATACCGGTACTGAAAATGATGGAAAGATCTGACTCATGGTCTTTTGCTACCCTGGTAGACTGGACAAACCTCTTAATCATATCAGTTGGTAGACTGGACAAACCGCTTAATCGTGTCAGCTGGTAGACTACAAACCTCTTAATCGTGTCAGCTGGTAGACTACAAACCTCTTAATCGTGTCAGCTGGTAGACTACAAACCTCTTAATTGTGTCAGCTGGTACGAACAGGCATAAAAAATCCATGTGACCACTGTTCAGTCCTTAACAGGACTGAATTATACTGCACATTTGCATGTTCTTTAAAACGTATGAATGTATCGATTAACTGGTGATTAAAGATGTTAGTTAATCAATTATGTTTATATTTTAAAGTCTATATTTTCTGGAATTTGTATTTGTTTTAAATGTGAGATAAATTTTTAGTTAATTTGTGGTACAGTAATATAAACATTTTCTTGCAATGTGTCAAGAAATGATGCTAACCTAAGATTCATCATTCAAACATAAAAAAAAAAAAAGAATACATGTCATTGTTTTCCGCCTAGTTTTGACTGGTGAGCAATTAGCCCCAGATCCCTTGCTAGTCTTTTTGTTTCTTGGCTTTGTTTGAGTATTGGTGGGTTATCTTTTAAACCAGAGTTGGAAATTTATCTTTGCTTCTCCACCAAACAAGCATCCTGAAGAAGTATATTTCTCCAGTGCAAAGTAGTGTGTATTCATTTGACTTAATGTTGTTCTGAATATGCATTTAATATTTACTGTTGGATGTTATATCAAAGAAAAGAAAGGAAACAGAGTTTTTAGAGATGCACAAGCCATTTATACTGTGGCCAAAATGTGAACTTCTCTGTAATAACTCAATAGAAATATCTCATTTGACTTTAACCTGTTTAACATGATTTAATACATTGATGATCATTAAAAATTGAGAAGGTGGATAATTGAGAAATTTATGTAGGAGGAAAACTATAATAGTATGGCTTCATTTATAGTGGTCAGTTTTTATGAATGAATGTTGACCTGTTGAACAACAATAACATGCAGAATATGAATATGCAGCCTTTTGACCAGCAGCATATTTGTGGTTTTTCCTCTGCATAACGACTACAGTATGTGTGGGCTACTAATTGTGGACGCACTGACTTTACTGACCACTGGAATGTGTAAAAACTGAATTAAATCTGTACACTAAATATATGGAAATGAGAAAACTCAAGTCAAACATCAAAGTGGAAATTGACAATAGCAGATTAAAGTAGAAAGAGTCTATTTGGTATTGATAATTGGCAATAAATCTTCTCATTCAATAGAAGTGTCCAGTAATGTTATAAGAATTGATTGTGAAATAAGTGGTCTCTCTGACCTACTGATGTTATTGTGGTCACTCTTATGGTCAGTGAAAATGAAACTTACCTGGATTTTCCACAAAATTATATCTTTTGTTAAAACATTTAAAATGGTATTTATTCACAGAGTGTTGGTTTAATTGTTACTTATGAAAAAAAGAACAGGAAACTCTAAAGAAACAAGTCTCCACAAAAAGGATTGAAGGACTCGACCAACTTTAAGTTCTAAGTCTTCTTTATTGTAGCTTTCTTAAACGTAGAATTTGACTATTTCTACTTGTAGAATTTTAATTTAAAATTTAAAATATGAGTGAATAATTCAAAACCTTCAAGCCATTTACTAAAATCAAGTTTTTTCTTGATTTAAATTAAATGAAATTTGAGGTGTTATTAAATTCAGTCTTGACTGACACAATTAACTATAGAACTTATATCTTTCTTAGAACTAAATTTTTAAAATCAATTGCAGTACATGAATATTCTTAAAGGAAGATATTTAAGGAAGTTAAAATTGATTTTGGTCAATTTGGCCTCTAGATATAGTACATGTAAATTGTATGGCCTATAGGTCAGTCTGTTTACAACTGTGGTCACCTTGCTTTACATTTAGGTTGTCATGATCATATATAGGTAGTCAGGTTAAGTCTAGAAAGTTTAACTGTGATGTAAAATTTAGTTGGTCAGAAATTTTATACAATTTTTTGTATCAAGCTAATTAAATTTTATAATTTTAAATAATTTGTGCAAGAAATTTTAAAAAAATTTCCCAAATTTTTTAAATGTTGTGATAATGAAAGTTCTAAAGAAAATAATTGTAGAACATGTTACATCTCTGAACTTTGGTGTTGGCATGTTCATAAAAAAACACCTCTTGTACCAATTAAGGTTAGCTCCTCCATGTTAATATTTTCAGCAAAATCAGTAACTTATTTTTCTAATTCCAATGGCAACTTGATAATGAAATAAAGGCCTTCATCTAGACAAGAGATTTTATTTTGATGTCACTGATAATGAACATATTGGCTACTCAATCTGTAGGCACTGCACTATAAGGATGTCTGTTTGTATTGGTTTCAGCTGTAGAAGTTTTTATTACAATTCATCAAAAACTATGATATACAAAAGGCCCTGTGAGATTGAAATGTTGTGCAGGAACCCAGTACATTGATCATAAAAGAAAAATATGAAATGTGACTGGTTTTAATAGACAGGACTGTAAATAAGATGCTTGTCCCCTCACCTCTCTTTAATTATAATAATTCATAATCACATCAAGCTTCTTTTTTTTGTAATATATATACATTGGTAACACAAACCAATTCAAAATGAGTTTTATTGTCTTAAGAATTACATTTGCCTTTATTTGACTACAATCAATACACTAAAGGACACTGGTGTTTTTATCTATAGGGTGACAAGTAATACATGTACTATCTTACACCAAGTGATTTAATGCTGTCAGCTTGTGATGTAATGGTCAAAACTGACCACAGACTGATCTTAAACTGACCACAAGAGGTCACTTTGTTTACTATCAGTTGTATGTACATTTTATCTTTATTGGAGGTACAATTTGTAGTATTTGATAATGAACCAAAATATTTGTTTGTACCTAAGTGTACTAGTATATTTATGTTTCATATGTACTCTATTATGACTGTTTAAAAGAGATATTTTTTAATTGAAGTTATTTGACTACTGAGTATCTGTTTCAAATCTAGAATTCACACTAGATACATTTTCATCATGTGTGTGTCATGTTGTGGTCCAAAGGGCAATGTTTAAATACTGTAGATTCTTTATTATTCGTTGGATACCAATTTTCGTGGATTTCCTGGGTATAGGTGAACCACAAAATTTAATGTTCAACGAATGAAAAATTTACTGTAGGCTTGTATGCAAACTTTGGCAAAACCACGAAATTATATATCAATGAACTTGTATTTTTTCCTTAATCCACGAAAATGGATACCCATGAAAATAAGTGAATCCAAAATACTACCTTAGTCTAAGCCCCATTGTTGTTGTAAATCAGAGAGTATCAGAATATGAAATTGAAACTACTTATGCAGTACAAATGTATATCAGTATAATTCTGCTGCATGAACCAGTTTACAATAAATCACACCAAGCAATTCTTAAGCAACTTTCTGCATGTTCTGCAATTGTCATTACAAATTCCTGATTGTGCTAATGCTTTTGAATTTTAGTTTGTCCACCATATAATACTGTAATGAGTACTGTTGCCAGTGCACAAGTCAACACTTTGTGAGTTCTTATGTCCTCAATAACAGAAAGAAGTCATGGTAATGTAACATAGTAAGAATCCTATCATCAGAATTATTAATTTTTCTTATATCATGAATATTAATTAGGAAATATTGTGATAAAAATTCTTTTTATTTTACAGGCATTCAGACTACCATTGAGTTACAAGTACGGTTGTCCATCACCAACAACATGGATGCTGGTCATCAATTCTTTGTTGTCTATATTGACCATTGGTCTTCCAGTGGCCAGAAAACATGGTATGTAAACAAGTCCTTGTGACATATTACAATGGTTCTTTTTTTAAAATTTCAATATAACACAATAATCAAGCCTTGTCATGAAATAGTACGTACTGTGGATTCATTTATTTTTGTGTTTACCAATTTTCTTGGATTAAGGAAAATTGGCATTTTCGAGGGATATTGAATTTCATGAATTAGGCAAAGTCTGCTTACATTCCTTAAGCAAAGGAGTAGGTTCAGTTAGACCCCTTTTTGGCCCCAAAATATATCAATTTTACAAAATAGTTCCCAATAATGTAAACTTTTAGCTATTTATTGGACAGTAGAATACTTCTGCTACACAAATTTTTGACAATATAATGCACATATATCTGGTACAACCATCATTAACTCATGCTTATTTACTGAACTCTTCACAATTAAAGCATTTGACTTAAATTTTAGACAGTTTTTGTCTTAATATTTAAATTTAAGTTGTATTAGATGATAATACATAACATATAAAAATAAATATAAAGGTTGAGGGTGAAAGCGGATGCAGCCACTTCTGTTTTGACAAAAACCATCTGAAAAGTAACATATTATGGCATAATTGATAGATTTGTCATATTTGAGGTTAAATATGAGCGTCTGAAATGACTAAATTGGTTCAAATCTTTCACACAAACTAATTGAATCGATTAAAGTAGACACTTCAGTGTTTAAAAAGTGTACAAAATCTTTCTTCAGATGAACCTGAAATTTGAGGCCAAAATGGGCCCTTACCGGACCGACCTACTCCTTTGTAATTCGTTGAATATTTAAATTTGTGATTCCCCTGTTCCCATGAAATGATAGAAAATTGGTATCCAACAAATATTAATGAATCAAGAGTATATGATGTTGTGTGAGCCAAGGCTCTGTGTTGAAGACTGTACTTTGACCTATAATGATTTACTTTAACAAATTGTGACTTGGTTTGAGAGTTGTCTCATTTGCACTCTTACCACATCTTCTTATACCTATGGATTTGTTTAAGGATTTTTTCCTCATTTTTGTCTCACATAGAGAAAGTAGAAAACATTAGGCAATTATGCTTGCTGTTTTCAACAGTGTCAACAATGTGATTAGGTCAGTTTATGGGGAACCACTAGTGGTAGGTCAAAAATATATTAGGCATGTTAGGTATGCAGTTGTATTATTATTGGCACATCAAGTTTCTTTGTTGTTTCATTCTTGTTTAATTTCAGTTAAATAATATCTGAGTTCATATCTGTAAGTGTTATAGCAACTATAAAGAACCATCAACTTATGTAGAGTTGCTTTTCATGGTTAAGGCATCATGAAAGTATAAGGTTACTCTTATCTGTTCCAAGTTAGCTTCCAAATTTAAAGTTCTTGTGCAGAATGAGGCACACTTTGTAATCATAGTTTATCAATCTTTAGTTAACAGCTATATGCTTGTAGAAAGTGCTTTGTGTGCTATGATCTTTCTCTGTTGTATTCTTGTCCTTCATTTAGCTTATGTTTTAATTTTCAGAATCTTCATTTAATGGAATGTGGTCAGAACTAGCACAAACATTTGAAGAATTTTTGTTCTCAAAAAGGTAAGATTATTTTGATCCAGTGTCATGCAATTGAACATTAAGTATTACAAATGTATCAGAAAATATTTTATGGACCCTGTTGAGATTCTGATTTTATTACAAGTCCTGAAAAGTATTATACATGAGAACTCCCTGTGATTTTGAAAGTTGAAATACTTTATTTTCTGAAAAGGACATGACACCAAATTGTTCTCATCATTTATAAAAAAAAAATATGAATAAGATTCCAAGTTTTTAGATCAGATTTTCTGTCCTTTGATTCTTCAAATTTTACAAAAAGATTAATTGATTGATGTTTATTGCCATTTCAGCATTCTTGGCTATATCATGGTAGTCTGTTTTCATTGCTGGATTTTTTGTTTGTTTGTTTTTGTTTTGTTTTTTTTTGGGGGGGGGGGGGGGGTAAAGATTTATCTATTTGAATCTATGATTCATATTAATTTTTTTTTAAATGTGCACATATAACTCAGTTTACTAGTAGTAATATATATTTATCTTAAGGTCAGTGGTTCTCTCAAGGCATTTTGGCTTCCTCCACCAATTAAAAACTAACCACCATGAAAAAGCACACGAGTGTTGGAAGTGGCATTAAACACCAATCAATCAATTAGACAAACAATATATCAATGAGATGCTTTAGTTAGATATTCAAGTTACAATATTATGTGTATTTGAATTACATTACTAATCAAGAAGAATTTTCTTTAACACTGTATAAATCAGTGATAAAAATAGGTTCAACTACAAATGTACAATAATGGACAAAGGAAGATTACTCCAATTCAAATATATAATTTACCTAGCCAAATACATTTCAATTTATATACATTTCAATGTTTTATATAAAATTCACAAAATAGCAAAATGAAAGCTCTCAAGCACTTTGATTATATATATATATTGTTGTATTAACAATCTTAAAGGCTGTAGTAATGTTTTCAACAGAATTTTTGTCATATTCTTTGATATTGCTAAAAGTGGCATTTCTAGTGCAAACTGTCCTCATTTTCAGTATAGATAGAACAACATGTTATTTGGATAAAAAGAAAAAAGATTAATAAAAAATTGTTTATAATTATATTCCCTGTTTTGTTTCACTATTTATTAATTGACTTTGTTTTGTTTCTGTATTTGTTTGGCTTCACATGTTTTTATCAACATATATGATACCCCTAGTTTTAATAGCAATGATGCATGAAACGTATTATAATCATATTATCAAGGAAATTGTCTGAAAGGAATTTTATACCCAGCAATTATTATAGCCAAGAGAAATTTGATAAGCATTTTTAAAAAATATCTTTAGAAATCTTTTTTTCTGTTTCTATATATGAGTAACTAATTTACTGGTTACATTTCAGCCCTTCATTGCCAACTCTATCAGTAGAAGATTTCCAGAGGGATGAAGCCATTGATTGTAAAGTATGTTGTTTTATTTTGAAATGGAATATGATTGCTTTTATAGATTTAACATAGGTTTAATATGGATTACAATCATGTGAACGAGAGAAATGTCTTCTACAGTTATCAGTTACATAATATCTTATTTCAGTTCTATAAATAAAACATGGCTACGAAATGCAGTAGGTCTAGTTAAACTTAAGTAAACAAACTGCATGTACACGTTGAACTTCCAACTGGAATAACTACCGTAAACTAACTATACAAATACTCTCCTGGTAAACCAAGAATCAATCCTTTTTTGTCCTGTCATTTTTTTTTACCAATAGCAAAAGAGAGATAACTCCTTGAGCTTTGAATAGAAAGATTGTTGCTTATTATGATTTTCTGAATTTTCAGGTTGTACAGTTAATAAGAGATGACATTTTGTCACACACCTGTTCTATGCCTGGTGATTTTGTCAAGAAGATCATGCAGTTACTAAACAAGGGCAGTATACATGCTACACCATCTGATCAATTCATTGGTAAGTTAATAATTATAGCCTGTTTAATAAAGGCAGGATAAATGCTAAACCTTCTAATTGATTCATTAGTAAAATATACAAAAAGTATGCTAATAAGAGACATCTGCCAATGTAAGGCAGTTAGTATTTTTGTGACCGTATACAAGATACCAGACGGACATTCAAACTCATATGTCAATAATAA
The DNA here is from genome assembly GCF_963676685.1 of Mytilus edulis. Lineage (NCBI taxonomy): Eukaryota > Metazoa > Mollusca > Bivalvia > Mytilida > Mytilidae > Mytilus > Mytilus edulis. Next base: position 47,093,515 of record NC_092344.1, read on the forward strand.
ACAAACATCTCACTGGCGTAAAAAGAAAAGAACAATAGACAAACAATAGTACACAAAACACAACATAGAAAACTTAAAGACTGAGCAACAAGAACCCAACCAAAAATGGGGGGGGGGGGGGGGGGGAGGGTCTCTGGTGCTTTGGAAGTGTAAGCTGATCCTGCTACATGGTGCCCTGTTTAATCAGTTCATTGTACAATACATTTAATTGGTTCATGTATTAATTTATCTAATATATCTTACTAAACTCTTTAATCATAGAGCTATGTAAATTGGTACTGTCGTTAATCAAAGAAGAGAATTGCAATTTTAAGTAAGTCACTATGATTTGAATTTATGCTTTATTGAATGGTTTCGTTTCACATTAAAGTCATTTCTCAAATATTTGTCACCTTTATGTATTTTGGATGGTTGTGTTGGAATGACTGCAGGAAAGTCCATAGTTGTCTAACAAAGGTGTGTCAGCCAAACTGTCTTTTCAACCCTCATATATCATTTCCTTAGATTAAGGTTTTCATTTTTTTTTTGTCTTGCAAGGTCAAGGAACTGTTATCATTTACGCAATAGCGAGGGATGATTCAGGTTGGGCCACCCAGTGTCCCCTCCCGATGAACAGGCCAAATTCAAGATGACCTACTTTACAAATTTTATTAACTTGCAAATAAGTTGCATTTGTATTGACTGTGAAAGCTTTTTAGATACATGTGTGGGTAAAATGTAATGGAAGGAGACATAATGATATAGTTCTCAGAAACTGCTCTTGCTCTCCACTGATTTGAATGTTTGACAATTATTTTAGGTAAGATATTTATCAAGGGAATAGGAGGTAAGTGGTTTGGGAGCTGGAGTGGAGATCGTGAAACGCATGCTTCATTCTTTTCAACATCCCTACAATTTTTTGTCGGTTTGGTACATGATGTATTTTTAAAGAAAATCTTTTTTTTTTTGTGATTTTTATTTTCTAAGGTAGTAAGGCTTATTGATTTAATTACAGAAGCATCTTTTTGCATATTTTTTGAAAATCTCATCTGTAATGATACTTTTGATACCCTTTAATGTAACTCTCTTGACAACTTTTTCCTTGTGTCTAATTGAAAAATGAAAAGATCACAAAAAAATCTGACCAAATTAAAGACCTTGTACATTACAAAAGTGTGTATTACTCACAGGTCTTACATAAAAGTTTCTGCCTAATGCTTTTATTTTAATCCAATATTTGCTTCTTAGAATATTTTTTTGTTTTAATAATACAGGCTATATGAAATATGACAGTTGTGCATTTAAAATTAACCTTACAAACTTGTATCTTAACCTTTGTATCTTCAAGTGTAAATTAATAAATTGAAAAAAAATTGCATATACCTGGGAGTGAGGCTATGTCTAATACATAAAATGATAAATTTATGTTTTGGTCCAATTGTCATTTGACATTTGACATTTGGATGTAGCCTAAGCAGACCATTTATCATGTACAATTATCCTTAAAATTTAAGTTTTTTACAAACAGTCATGGCCAGGTCAAACATATTTGAAGTATAATCATAATACTTGACTTCTGGTATATTACAATGAAACTCTTTGTCAATCAACTCTTGAGACTGTGATGCTTCAACTTGCCGACAAACATTCAATCAACTCCAAAGACTGTGATCCTTCATTCAACTTGAGAACACATATCCAATCAACTTCCATGACTTTGACATATCAACTTGAAAACACACATTCAATCAACTCCCAAGACTTTGACACTTCAACTAGAGAACACACATTCAATCAACTCTCAAGTCTTTGACACTTCAACTAGAGAACACACATTCAATCAACTCCCAAGTCTGTGTCACTTCAACTAGAGAACACACATTCAATCAACTCCCAAGACTTTGACACTTCAACTAGAGAACACACATTCAATCAACTCTCAAGTCTTTGACACGTCAACTTAGGAACATACATTCAATCAACTCCCAAGACTGTGACACTCCAACTAGAGAACACACATTCAATCAACTCCCAAGACTTTGACACTTCAACTAGAGAACACACATTCAATCAACTCCCAAGACTTTGACACTTCAACTAGAGAACACACATTCAATCAACTCTCAAGTCTTTGACAAGTCAACTTAGGAACACACATTCAATCAACTCCCAAGACTGTGACACTTTAACTTGAGAACACACATTCAATCAACTCCCAAGACTGTGACACTTTAACTTGAGAACATACATTCAATCAACTCCCAAGACTGTGACACTTCAACTTGAGAACACACATTCAATCAACTCCCAAGACTTGACACATCAACTTGAGAACACACATTCAATCTACTCCGAACACTGTGACACATCAACTTGATAACACACATTCAATCAACTCCCAAAACTGTGACACTTCAACTTGAGAATGCACATTTAATCAACTCCCAAGACTGTGACACTTCGACTTGGGAACACACTTTCAATAAAATGAGAAGACTGACACTTCAACTTGAGAACACACATTCAAACAACTCCCAAGACTGTGACACATCAACTTGAGATCACACATTCAATCAACTCTCAAGAATTTGACACTTCAGTTAGAGAACACTCATGCAATCAACTCCAAAGTCGGTGACATTCAACTATATAACACTCATTCAATCAACTCCCAAGACTGTGAAATCAGCTTGAGACCACACATTCAATCAACTCCCAAGTCTGACACCTGAACTTGAGAACACAAATTCAATTAACTCCCAAGACTGTGACACTTCAACTTGAGAACCCACATTCAATCAACTCTCAAGACTTTGACAATTCAACTTGGGAACACACAATCAACTCCCAAATATGCGACACTTTAACTAGAGAAAACTCATTCAATCAACTCCCAAGTCTGTAACACTTCAACTTGAGAACACTTATTTAACCAACTCCACATCAACTTGATAACATACATTCAATCAACTCCCAAGACTTTGACACTTTAACTTGGGAACACACAATCAATCAACTGCAAAGTCTGAGACACTTCGATTAAATTCCCAAGACTTGTCTCTTTGACACATTCCCCATTTCCATTCTCAATTTTATTTGACACTTCAACTAGAGAACACTCATTCAATCAACTTCCAAGTCTGTAACACTTCAACTAGAGAAAACTCGTTCAATCAACTCCCAAGACTTTAACACTTCAACTAGAGAACACTCATTCAGTCAACTCCCAAGACTTTGACACTTCAACTTTAGAACACACATTCAATCAACTCCCAAGTGTGTGACACTTCAACTAGATAACATAATTTAATCAACTTCCAGGTCTGTGGAGGACACACATTCAATTAACTCACAAGACTGTGGTGAACACACATTTGATCAACTCCAAAGTATGTGACACTTCAACTAGAGAAAACACATCCAATCAACTCCCAAGACTGTGACAAATCAACTTGAGATCACACTTTCAATCAACTCTAAAGTGTGTGACATATCAACTTGATAACACAAATTCAATCAATATCCAAGACTGTGACACATCAACTTGAGAACACAGTCAATCAACTCCCAAGACTGACACTTCAACTTGAGAATGCACATTCAATTAACTCCCAAGACTTACACATTCAAACAACTCCCAAGACTGTGACACTTCAACTTGGGAACACACATTCAATCAACTTCAAAGACTTTGACACTTTAACTTTGGAACACACAATTAACTCCCAAGTCTGAGACACTTCAAATTTAGAACACACATTCAATCAAATCTTAAGTCTTTGAAGTGTCAACTTGAGAACACACATTTAATCAACTCCCAAGTGTGTGACACTTCAACTAGAGAACACAATTCAATCAACTTCCAAGTCTGGGGAGGACACATATTTATTTTACTCCCAAGACTGGAGAACACATATTTGATCATCTCCCAAGTATGTGACACTTCAACTAGAGAACACACATTCAATAAACTCCAACGTATGTGACATATCAACTTGAAAACACACATTTGATCAACTCCAAAGACTGTGATCCTTCAACTTGAGAACACGCATTCAATCAAATCCAAAGACTTTGACACTTCAACTTGAGAACACACATTCAATCAACTCCCAAGGCTGTGACACATCAACTTGAGATCACACATTCAATAAATTCCAAAGTCTGTGACATATAAACTTGAAAACATGCATTCAATCAACTCCCAAGACTGACACATCAACTTGAGGACACCCATTCAATCAACTCCAAAGTCTGTGATACTTCAACTTGAGAACACACATTCAATCAACTCCCAAAAATTACACTTCAACTAGAAAACACTCATTCACTCAACTCCCAAGACTTTGAAGTGTCAATTTGAGGACACCCATTCAATCAACTCCAAAGTCTTTGACACTTCAACTTGAGAACATGCATTTAATCAACTGCCAAGACTGTGACACTTCAACTTGAAAACACACATTAAATCAACTCCCAAGACTTTGAAGTGTCAACTTGAGAACACACATTCAATCAAATCCCAATACTTAGATGCATCAATTGATGTCAAAGTGTTAATTTTCAAAGCAAGCTCAATCGTACAGCAAGAATATCTTCATCTTTTAACATACCCGGTAGTATTTTGAGATGAAGAGAGGAAAAGAAACTTGGGGTAGTTGTCAAAACACAAAAAACCAAGAGACATCTAGAGGGCATTGCACTACAACATATGGTCTAGAGAGGTAAAGAGGGGGGAATAGTTGTGTGCAGGTAAAACGGGCCATTTCCCTTCCTCATTTTGAACCTGTACCTGGTCAATAAATGTGGACCGTGAGTCTGTGTTTGTTGTATGTGTGCTAATTTTTTTTAGGAATCAGGTATTGGTGGTCTGCTGTATTGTTCAGGTTTTTGGTGATTCCATTTATCTTCTTTATGATTTATACAGTCTTAAAAAAGTGACAAGTTTTTACAAAGAGTTGATTTTTATACGACCGCAAAATTTGAAAAAATTTTCGTCGTATATTGCTATCACGTTGGCGTTGGCGTCGTCGTCTGCGTCGTCGTCGTCGTCGTCCGAATACTTTCAGTTTTCGCACTCTAACTTTAGTAAAAGTGAATGGAAATCTATGAAATTTTAACACAAGGTTTATGACCACAAAAGGAAGGTTGGTATTGATTTTGGGAGTTTTGGTCCCAACATTGTAGGAATAAGGGGGCCAAAAAGGGCCCAAATAAGCATTTTCTTTGTTTTCGCACTATAACTTTAGTTTAAGTTAATAGAAATCTATGAAATTTTGACACAAGGTTTATGACCACAAAAGAACGGTTCGGATTGATTTTGGGAGTTTTGGTTTCAACAGTTTAGGAATTAGGGGCCAAAAAAGGGCCCAAATAAGCATTATTCTTGGTTTTCGCACAATAACTTTAGTTTAAGTAGATAGAAATCAATGAAATTTAAACACAATGTTAATGACTACAAAAGGAAGGTTGGTATTGATTTTGGGAGTTTAGGTCCCAATAGTTTAGGAATTAGGGGCCAAAAAGGGACCCAAATAAGCATTTTTCTTGGTTTTCGCACCATAACGTTAATATAAGTAAATAGAAATCTATGAAATTTAAACACAAGGTTTATGACCATAAAAGGAAGGTTGGTATTGATTTTGGGAGTTTTGGTCCCAACAGAATAAGGGGGCCCAAAGGGTCCAAAATTAAAACTTTGTTTGATTTCATCAAAATTGAATAATTGGGGTTCTTTGAAATGCCGAATCTAACTGTCATGACTGTGTATGTAGATTCTTAACTTTTGGTCCCGTTTTCAAATTGGTCTACATTAAGGTCCAAAGGGTCCAAAATTAAACTTAGTTTGATTTTGACAAAAAATGAATCAGTTAGGTCTTTGATATGCTGAATCTAAAAATGTACTTAGATTCTTGATTATTGGCCCAGTTTTCAAGTTGGTCCAAATCGGGGTCCAAAATTAAACTTTGTTTGATTTCATCAAAAATTGAATAAATGGGGTTCTTTGATATACCAAATCTAACTGTGTATGTATATTCTTCATTTTTGGTCCTGTTTTCAAATTGGTCTACACTAAAGTCCAAAGGGTCCAAAATTAAACTTAGTCTGATTTTAACAAAAATTGAAATCTTGGGGTTCTTTGATATGCTGAATCCAAAAATGTACTTAGATTTTTTATTATGGGCCCAGTTTTCAAGTTGGTCCAAATCAGGATCTAAAATTATTATATTAAGTATTGTGCAATAGCAAGTCTTTTCAATTGCACAGTATTGTGCAATGGCAAGAAATATCTAATTGCACAATATTGTGAAATAGCAAATTTTTTTTTAATTAGAGTTATCTTTCTTTGTCCAGAATAGTAAGCAAGAAATATCTAATTGCAAAATATTGTGCAATAGCAAGATTTTTTTTAATTGGAGTTATCTTTCTTTGTCCAGAATCAACTTAAATCTTTGTTATATACAATATACAATGTATATTCACTTTTTACTACCAACTGATAAATTAAAATAATCTTTACCATTCAGTGATTACAAGCAGTTTTTTTACATCTTAATATTTTATGATGTATTTAAATGAGTAGTTATTGTTGCAAACTCCATTAGAAATTTTAATTGAGATTAGTTTTGGAATAAGGGAAATTTTTCTCATTTGAAATTTCATAAATAAAAAAGAAAATTTCTTCAAACATTTTTTTGAGAGGATTAATATTCAACAGCATAGTGAATTGCTCTAAGAGAAAACAAAAATTTTAAGTTCATTAGAACACATTCATTCTGTGTCAGAAACCTATGCTGTGTCAACTATTTAATCACAATCCAAATTTAGAGCTGAATCCAGCTTGAATGTTGTGTCCATACTTGCCCCAACCGTTCAGGGTTCAACCTCTGCGGTCGTATAAAGCTACGCCCTGCGGAGCATCTGGTTCCTTTTGTCAACATGTTCGTAATTTTTTGCTCTGTGTAAACCTTTTCGCAACAATCTATTTATTCATGTTATATATATATTCTGTAACTGCTCATCCAAAGTATAACTAAAAATCAATCAAAAAACCAATCCATTAGCCACCTTGAGAACTTGTCATGAGGATGAAATCATTTTCTCTCTAAAGGTTTTTTTTAGGAAGTTGTTAGGGACACATTAATATTTTGTACAAATGGTAAACCCTATAGAAAGAAGAGATATAGAAATAATAAGAAGAAGGTTTTTTCATAATCCTTTTGCACTTAAGATATGTGACTCATGTTTCTTTGATGTTCTTACAGTTTGTGTAATTTCCTTTCAGATACAGAGTCTAGTCGGAAGTTACGTGAAGAATTTGCAAAGACCTGCTTTGAAACTTTACTACAGTATTCATTTATATCAAAAAGTCAGTCAGAGGAAGGTTCTATAACAAAAGTTGCTGTTCTGTCATTGTTACAACGATGTCAAGATGTTGTCAAGAAATATGTAGAAGATGAAAGGCTGAGTGGAAAATGTCCTTTACCAAGGTATTAAAATCAAATTTCCGTCATTCTTTTTATCTGTTAAAAACAGTTATAGTTCAGTGCTTGCGTTTTTCTTGACATTTTTATACGACCACAAAAATTGAAAAATTTTTGGTCGTATATTGGTATCACGTTGGCGTCGTCGTCGTCCGAATACTTTTAATTTTTGCACTCTAACTTAAGTAAAAGTGAATAGAAATCTATGAAATTTTAACACAAGGTTTATGACCACAAAAGGAAGGTTGGGATTGATTTTGGGAGTTTTGGTCCCATCATTTTAGGAATAAGGGGCCAAAAAGGGCCCAAATAAGCATTTTTTTGGTTTTCGCACTATAACTTTAGTTAAAGTAAATAGAAATCTATGAAGTTTTGACACAAGGTTTATGATCACAAAAGGAAGGTTGGGATTGATTTTGGGAGTTTTGGTTCTAACAGTTAAGGAATTGGGGGCCAAAAAAGGGCCCAAATAAGCATTATTCTTGGTTTTCGCACAATGACTTGAGTATAAGTAAATAGAAATCAATGAAATTTAAACACAAAGGTTTATGACCACAAAAGGAAGAATGGGATTGATTTTGGGAGTTGAGGTCCCAACAGTTTAGGAATTAGGGCCAAAAAGGGGCCCAAATAAGCATTATTCTTGGTTTTTGCACCATAACTTTAGTATAAGTAAATATAAATCTATGAAATTTAAACACAAGGTTTATGACCTTAAAAGGGAGGTTGGGTTAGATTTTGGTTTTGAGTTTTGGTCCCAACAGTTTAGGAATAAGGGGCCCAAAGGGTCCAAAAATTAAATAATTGGGGTTCTTTGATATGCCAAATCTAACTGTGTATGTAGATTCTTAATTTTTGGTCCTGTTTTCAAATTGGTCTACATGATGGTCCAAAGGGTCCAATATTAAACTTACTTTGATTTTAGCTAAAATTGAATCCTTGGGGTTCTTTGATATGCTAAAGCAGAAAATGTACTTAGATTTTTTATTATTGGCCCAGTTTTCAAGTTGGTCCAAATCGGGGTCCAAAATTAAACTTTGTTTGATTTCATCAAAAATTGAATAAGTGGGGTTCTTTGATATGCCAAATCTAACTGTGTATGTAGATTCTTAATTTTTGGTCCCGTTTTCAAGTTAGTCTACATTAAAGTCCAAAGGGTCCAAAATTAAACTAAGTTTGATTTTAACAAAACTTGAATTCTTGGGCTTTTTTGATATGCTGAATCTAAACATGTACTTAGACTTTTGATTATGGGCCCAGTTTTCAAGTTGGTTCAAATCAGGATCCAAAATTATTATATTAAGTAGTATTCAGCAATAGCAAGAAATCTTCAATTGCACAGTATTGTGCAATAGCAAATATTTTCAATTGCACAGTATTGCACAATAGCAAGAAATATCTTATTGCTTAATATTGTGCAATAGCAAGAAATTTTCAATTGGAGTTATCTTTCTTTGTCCAGAATAGTAGTTGAATCAACTTAAATCATTGTTTTATACAATATACAATGTATATTCACTTTTACTACCAACTGATAAATTAAAACAATCTTTACCATTCAGTGATAATAAGCACTTTATTTTACATTTTAATATTTTATGATGTATTTAAATGAGTAGTTATTGTTGCAAACTCCATTAGAAATTTGAATTGAGATCCGTTTTGGAAAAAGGGAAAGGGGGATTTTTTAAAAAAATGGGGGGGGGGGTTAAATTTTTCTCATTTCAGATTTCATAAATAAAAAGAAAATTTCTTCAAACAATTTTTTGAGAGGATTAATATTCAACAGCATAGTGAATTGCTCAAAGACAAAAAAAGTATTTTAAGTCTCATTAAACCACATTCATTCTGTGTCAGAAACCTATGCTGTGTCAACTATTTAATCATAATCCAAATTTAGAGCTGAATCCAGCTTGAATGTTGTGTCCATACTTGCCACAACCGTTCAGGGTTCAACCTCTGCTGTCGTATAAAGCTGTGCCCTGCGGAGCATCTGGTTATGCTCTGTAAATAGAAGAAGGCAATTTATAATGTTATTGTCAATTGTTCATGAAATACAACAGATGAGTAAAAACTGAGATAATCAAAATTGATTAACAATGTAGGATCTATGATTAAGCTGACTTACCAATACCAGTGGATGTCTCCTTAATGAGTTAGGATCCTTAAATTATGAATTTTGAAAAATTGTGTGTTTGCCAATAACCCTTAGAATCATAAAATATAGACAAAACCTGAAAACAGCTAGAATTAAATATCAGCAATAAAGGATATGTATAACAAAAAAAAAAATGCCTGAAACCATCAGATGAGTCCTTAAAGGAGTTGTTACCCTTAATACAAGATATTGGCATTTTTTTATAATAATTTTGTAATAATTTTGCAATAGTTTTGTAATAATTTTGTAATAATTTTGCAAATCATCGTTAAAAAAAAAATACAATAAATAAGTGGAAATTGAAAATATATCAGCTTAGTATACACCAGCAATCACAATCTTAGGGGGGCTCCTGTTTACTGATTTTAGCAATTGTTTTCAAAATATAAAAGAAAGAGATGGTAGGGGGGGTTGGAATCTCTCTCTGAAGTCTATAATGTTTTTCTAATTATTTTTCAGACCAAGATTAGCTGAGATGGCTTCCGTTTTAAAAGCAATCACAACTCTCATCTCATCACTGAAGAAAGCTCCACCTGGCAATGGTTAGTACAGTATAATCTCAACATAAGGTTGCAACCATTTAACTTCAAGAGTGGTTATGGTTTCTTGTCTGAGTCAGAATTTTTTTCACACAAACTTTTTCCACACTATCATTCAAATTAGTTTGTTCAAAATTTAAATCTATAAGGTATGGGGAAACTGTGCATTCAGAATGTATTTTTTTTGTCCTCTGCTTGAACAGAATATTTGTTTAGGTAAAAACCATAACAATAGAATTATTGTGTTAGAATTTTATGTTTAATTTCTAAATGTATTTGTGTTTTCAGTGGAGAGAGGTGTGTGGAACCAGGTTATACAGCTATACCCTTCACTAGTGGACTGTACAACTTCTCCATCACCAAGTGTTTGTAAGGCACTCAAAGATGTTTTACATGAATATAAGGATCTATTACAACCACTTAACACAGCTACACAAAACGGAACAGTATAATATCTAAAATGTCTAGTCATTAGCTCTACCTAGCTGATTGGCTTAAAAAAATCCTGCAATAGCCAAATTATTTATTGTATACTTAAAAATCTGCCTCCTTAAAAGACGCACATCTTGGATTTTGCAGGGAAAGCCAAAAGTAATTCAAAACAAACCGTTCTTGCTTGCTGGAATAAAAATTCAATATATAATATAATATTGAAGGTAACAACATTTTTAAGTTTCTATTTATGTCAATGATTGTCACTGAAATAAAACACCACAGATGGTCAAAGTATCAAATTTGAAAAAGCCAGTCTTATTTAGCAACCAAAAACGGTGTGAATTTTTTACAGCCAGTATCATTTTGTTTTGATAGAAATGTATTGTGCAAATGAAGTTTATTGGGGTTCATTCTCATTTCATTCTGAAAAAATATTGTATTTATTTAAGTTCATGCTTCATCAAATGATGTAAACAAATGAAATATTGCCTAGATATAGACTTATTTATAAAGAATTGATATATGTAACTTGTTTATAAACAGAATGAATTAACTTTGTGGGTTATTTTGGTGATGACTTTTGTTATGTTGCAATATACTTTTATTTTTGTTTTGTTTATGAAATTGTTAATTGTATTTGTAGTGTTTTTTTGTATGTTGATAATGCTTTGTTTGATTACTTGTACAAATTGTTTATGCAAAGATATCAGTTAATATATTTGTGCTTCAACATTGTTTTCTTAAGCTAACCTTTGCCAAATGGCTAGTAGCTATTGTGATCACTTGCCACCCATCTGTGTCTGTTAAGTTTGTTTAAATCTTCTATTCTAAAATCACCATGTTAGTTCAAATCTTATTTGTACAGAATCAACTTTAGTTTAAAAAATGTATAGATGTTTTCACAACCAAAACAGTGTCTTTAGTAACTACGTACAAATACAATATGGGGTACAACTCCAATATTGAAAACTTATATGGAAACACCCATTATATATGTATTAACTTTAAAACATTTGAATGTTCTTGCTGTAAGGTCATCTGATTATTGCCATCATATGGTGTCTGACTTCTTTGTCATCATCTGTAAACTTTTTGTTTTGAAGAAGAATCTGTAATTGAAGTTCCTTGCCAATTTTAACTGAGTTGGCAAGAATGTCCTCTTCATCAAACAGCCCTCATTGGACCAATCTTACAAAAAAATAAGTTGCAAGAGTTGTGCAAAAAGATTCTGATTGCCAATTTTCTCTTCTGAAACTTAAAATGATTGGGATATCCTATATAATACATCAACATTTAATGTTCATTTTGTGGCAAGCATGGTGCATAGTTCCATAAAGATAATTGAATCTCTATGAGAAATCATATTTTTATCTTATTTTAGAATACTACTAGCAGGCCAATATTAATTAACCTTGCAGGTACGGAAGGTTCTCTAAAAAGTTTTATTCCTTAAAAAATCATGGCAACTGGAGGTTATCTTTTATTATGATTGGACAATTTTCAAAAATATTTTCCTCTGTAGCTGGGTCCTTGGGGATAGAATGGTCTACAGATATCCCTTACATGCTAGGACTCTGATTGTGAGTTAAAACCTAGCTTCACCACCAGGCTTAACTCTTTTTGATTGCCTATTTTCCTGATAAAGATTGTAGTTCATTCCAGTTGGCTCCCATCTCCATCTTAAAAATCGACTGCCATGAAATAACAAAGTGTACTCAAAGTGGCATTGAATATCAACAATCACTTAATTAAGTATCAGTTACTATAAGATGACATGTGTTGGACCTTAACTTGATCAATGAATTTGGGAGACCCTCTACAAAGTGTTTTATGTTGTTATAAATCTTTCCAACCAAAGTAATCCAAAAAAGCATTTCAGAATCCTTGAAGTCTTTGTATTTTGACAATGACACTAGCTTGTCAGGGGCTTTTTGCTTGTAAGAATAACATAAAACTTTTTGGGAAAAACAAGATATTGCCATTTAAATATTTTATCAAACAACATAATTTATTAATAAAAGATAAAATTCTTGCTTTTCTCCAAACCTGCAAATATAATCTATATATATCATTGTTAATGCTGTCAAAAGTTTTGGATTTTTTCCCCTATGATTTCAGCTTGAGTCCAGACAACCCTATTCAGTGACAATTACAGTAAATGTATTTTAAAACATTGTCACAGGAAATGATTAAGATACCATTGATATTTATTAACCTACTGGTATGTAGGATTATTTGTGAAATTTGTCATTGAAACCTCTTAGGGTAATTAAACTTTATAAATTGATAGTAGAAATTATATTGTTTTTTAACACATGTGTATTTCATCCTCCCAGTCAAATTATTTATTATAAGTTTTAAATTATAGAGCAGAAGAATTTTCAATTTGCCTGTATCTCAGATTGACTTTTAGTTTTGAAGTTGATGCTCATTTATTAAAATAATAATGATTTAATAAATTAAAAGAAGCCACCAAATGAGCAATTTGAATTGAAGGGATGAACTTCACAAACAATTAAGAATTGATGTGGCATTTTATTTGTTAAGGATAGTAGACAAAAAGTCATGTGATGTTTTCATATATGTAGTTGTTAACATATTCATATATCAGAGAAATATAAAAATGTTGGAACATCTTTCTGTGTTTGTTGTAGAAATTTGAAGATTTGTTTCTACATGTATTGCTATGTAAGAAAAAAAAATGGCTCAAGTATCATTACAATTGAAAACAAATTGACTATACACATGCTATAGTTGTTAATTTCTGTGTCATTTTAGTCTCTTGTGGAGAGTTGTCTCATTGGCAATCACACCACATCTTCTTTTTATACGACAGCAAAAATTTTCAAAAATTTGGTCGTATATTGGTATGACATTTGGCGTCGTCGTCATCCGAAGACATTTGGTTTTCGCACTATAACTTTAGTATAAATAAATAGAAATCTATGAAATATAAACGCAAGGTAAATGACCACAAAAGGAAGGTTGGGATTGATTTTGGGAGTTTTGGTCCCAACAGTTAAGGAATTAGGGGCCAAAAAGGGCCCAAATAAGCGTTTTTAACCGGATTTTTGTGACAAAAATGTAGGTTATTGATTTGGGGATGTACAGCGGGCGGGCGGGCGGGCGGGCGGTAATCAAATGTTGTCCGTGCATTAACTCATGAACCGTTCAACCAAAGCTTTGACTTTTACCGTTCAGGAGTTATGGTTCTTGAAAGATTGAAAAATGGAGTTGCCAGTCGTGTCCGTGCATTTATGAATGAACTGTTCTACCAAAGCTTCAGAAATTTTAATATGCTGTTGCTGATGACAAAATGGAGGTCAAGTTCAATAATGACGATTTTGACTTTTACCGTTCAGGAGTTATGGTTCTTGAAAGATTGAAAAATGGTGTTTCCCGTCGTGTCCGTGCATTTTCTCATGAACCATTCAACCAAAGCTTTTGAAATTTTAATATGTTGTTACTGATGACAAATTAAAGGTCAAGTTCAATAATGTTGATTTTGACTTTTACCGTTCAGGAGTTATGGTTCTTGAAAGATCGTAAAATGGCGTTTCCATTCACGTTGTTGCATTTACTCATGAACCATTCAATCTAAGCTTTTCAAATTTTAATATGTTGATACTGATGACAAAATTGAGGTCAAATTTGATATTGACGATTTTCACTTTCACCATTCATCAGTAATGGTTCTTGTGATATTGCCAGGACACAAATAAATGTTAATAAATCCGGTTTGCTGTTGTTGTGACAGACTCTTGTTCTTGGTTTTCGCACAATAACTTTAGTATAAGTAAATAGAAATCTATGAAATTTAAACACAAGGTTTATGACCACAAAAGGAAGGTTGGGATTGATTTTGGGAGTTTTGGTCTTAACAGTTTAGGAATTAGGGGCCAAAAGGGTCCAAAATTAAACTTTGTTTGATTTCATCAAAAATTGAATTATTGGGGTTCTTTGATATGCTGAATCTAAACATGTACTTAGATTTTTGATTATGGGCCCAGTTTTCAAGTTGGTCCAAATCGGGGTCCAAAATTAAACTTTGTTTGATTTCAACAAAAATTGAATATATGGGGTTCTTCAATATGCTGAATCTAACCGTATATTTAGATTTTTAATATTTGGGCCCGGTTATCAAATTGGTCCACATTGAGGTGTAAAGGGTCCAAAATTGAACATTATTTGATTTCATCAAAAATTGAATTCTTGGGGTTCTTTGATATGCTGAATCTAACCATGTATTTAGATTTTGGATATTGGACCATAATAGGTAAATGTCCAATTTAAAATTTTAAGTTTTTAAATTTAAGTTCTTCCTGTGTCAGAAACCTATGTTGTGTCAACTATTTAATCACAATCCAAATTCAGAGCTGTATCAAGTTTGTGTTGCGTCCATACTTGCCCCAACTGTTCAGGGTGCGGTGGTATAAAGCTGCGCCCTGCGGAGCATCTGGTTTTATATTGATATACGACCATATCAAAACAATGACATGCAAATTGGGATTGCTTTTGCACTGGTTAGCAAAGTGAGTAAGAGCAAAGACGGGTTTGATACAAATTTTTATCTTTTGACTGTTACTTGAAAACTAGAATGTAAAAACTTGGGTAAGAATGACAGTCTAGTACAAAGCAGGGTTCATATTCATATCTCATCAGATGTTTTATCTCCCTCTATGGTCTTGTGGTAGTTTGCTCATCTTCAATATAGGATGATTGTGGTTCAAACCTGGCCTGGTCAAATCAAAGACATGACAATATGTAATTACTGGCTGCTTCTCAATTTGGAATCTGGCAAAGCAGCAGTGGCACAAGAGTATAGTCAAAGACTGGTTAGTTTGGAGTTGGAATAATTTTTCCGTTTAAGGTGACAAATCTTCCTGCAGACTGTTAACCTTATGAACCAGCGAGTAAAAAATACTTGTCTATTACAAGACAGGGTTTCATACTAATACCACATCCATCTATCTATTTATCCAAATTTGACCAAAATCATCATAAAGGTATCTAGTTTTACAAATGTGTCCAATGACCCTGCCTGCCAACAAACCTGCAGACATGGCTCGAAACAGAACATACAGGTTAAATGCATGTTAATTAGGTCTATTATCTTAAAAAACCCTATGACTGGAAAAAATCTGCACTGATGATATCTACATATTGTCTGTTTTCTTCAACACTGTCATACAATTTCTAACGGAAGATATGATATAGCCCTTTAATTATGAATTTCAATGATTTTTATACACCTGTTCACTGGACGTAAATTTGTATTATGGTATATCATTTTCTGTCTGTCTGATCTTTCGTTGACAACATGTCAGACATTATTAAACTAAAAAAAAAATGCAGGGAAGTTCGAACTGTGGTTGGTTGCTGCGAAACAATATCCGTGCATTTACTGATGAACCATTCAACCAAAGCTTTTCAAATGTGTTGTTACTCACGCAAAACGGAGGTCAAGTACAATATTGACGATTTTCACTTTCACCATTAAGGAGTTATGGTTCTTGAAAGATCGGAAAAGGTTTCTTCGGTCTTTTTCCTGCTTGAACTTGTGAACTTAACCTAAGTTTTCAAATTTAAATATATTGTTACTGGTGACTAAATGGAGGTCAAGTTCAATGTTGACTGACAATTTGCCCTTTCACCTTTCCGGACTAATATAACTAAAGTAATTGAAAAATGGTCTTTCAAGTTTCCACTCATGTCCTTGCTTTAACTCATGAATTATTCAACCAAAGCTTTTCAAATTTATATATGTTGTTACTGATGATAAAATAGAGGTCAAGTTTAATATTTACAATTTTCACTTTCACTTTTCCGGACTAATATACCTAAAGTAATTGAAAAATGGTATTTCCAGTTTCCACTCATGTCCTTGCTTTAACTCATGAATTATTCAACCAAAGCTTTTCAAATTTATATATGTTGTTACTGATGACAAAATGGAGGTCAAGTTCAATATTGATGATTGTCACTTTTAGTGTTCAGGAGTCATGGTCCTTGTGATATTTAAAAATGACAGGACACAAATAAATGTTAAAAAATCCAGTTTGTTGTTGCTCTGACAGCCTCTTGTCATCTATTTTTGTCGTGCCTTACATCTGGAATACTATTATAGATAGATAGAAACTTGAATAAGGAAAACTGACCATCAAGACAATATCTACAAAGAATTTCCTATATTGAAATTGTCTTACAATCCCATTATTGGAGTTATTGCCCTTTGATAATGATTTTTTTCCCTCTTTTTTTTTTTGCATATTGTCTAATATCTGAAAAATATATAGCAAAAATTATCAGCAATATAGAAATAAGGAGATGTGGTATGATTACCAATGAGACAACTATCTGCTAATTATATAAAGTTCAAATAAAGTATATACATGTATAAGCAATTATAGGCAACTGTACGAACTTGATCTACAAATAAGTCAGATAGTCGAAATCACCAGTCGACTCCTTTTAGGAGTACTTGCTCTTCAATGACTATGTTTACCAAAAGTTTTCTGTTTTTTAGTCCCCTTTTAACAAAGTGGAAGGGGCATTATGTTTGAACTCTGTCTGTCTGTCCATCCTTCAGTCCAGCAAATCAGTTTTCCACACTGTTTTTCGTCATGATTCAGATATTGACTTTATAATTGGTATATAGTTTTTATCATGACAAGTGACATATTAAGTTCAAATTTTGTTCATGTCTGATGTTTTTGTTCAGAGTTATGATCCTTGGACTTTAAAAACTCACTTAAATAATCAGTTTTTTAACACTTTTTTTCAACATGCTTGAAGATATTGACTTGATATTTGTTATATAGTTTACACTATGACAATTTTGTTCCAATACAATGGATATTTTAAAACCAGTAGGTGTCTATGCAGGGCCGTAACTATATTGAGGCAAACGAGGCAAATGCCTCATGTTGGAAATTTCTAAAAAAAAAAAACTGAAACAAGATTGTCTTAATTCATATCAGCCTGAATTGTTTTCATGGAAAATTTCTTGCAAGAAGAAAGTTCTCTTCACTCTCTCATATTTTTCGTGATCCGTGAGTCATCCATGTTTCTATTTTACTTTTAGTTTTCAGAGTTGATGGTCTATTGTTTGTACTTCTGTGTCCCGGGTTTGTCTTTTGTTCATTTATTGTCCTACTTTATAACTATAGTCTGCAGAGTGTTGATTTTCATTTGTAAAGTGTGGTTTTGCAATGTTGCATGTCCACCGATGTCCAGACATTGTACGAGAAAATATTGTAAGAATATACAATGCTACTGGACATAGAAAAAAATTGTCGTTTCTGCATGGAGAATTGAACTTGATATCAAAGAATACAAAACTGGCTCTTTTTTGTAGATAAATCTAGATAGGTGACATGGTTTAAATCAAAGTAAGACCAACAATTTCCCGGTATCAAATCATCTTTTAAAAAAAAACGTCAATGTATTGCCATATGACCTTTTACATTGAAGGGTTAAACTTGCATGAAGTCGTTTTCAGACCCTTAAACAGAAAATAAAAGAATATGAAGTAAACGTGCACATGACCTTATATCACACAAAGTCGATGCATAGAAAAAATACAAATGCTCAATGGCCAAAGTTTTTTTTCCTGTTCTTCATCTTGATAGTTGATGGAGGGTCTTCAACAATAAAAGAAGCATTAATACCGTAAAACAAGGTCAAGATGGTCCTTAGTGTCGACTTAAGCAGTAATAGTACTTAAAGTATAATACTGCACTGTCACTATATTTAAATCTAGTCATAAAAAATCACCAAAGTCTGAATTAAGCACAATACAAGACAAGGACAGACAGACATAATGATTATGAGAATTTAGGTTTTTGTTTTATCCTACGGTCTACTTTTAATGTTGTTGTAAAACCTAAAAGTCTTAAATTACAATGAATCTTTGTGTTTGCTTTGAGACAAAAATATTGTCGAAAGAAATAGCTAAAAATTAATTGCGTTTGAATGTAAGAAAGAGTCTGGGAAACGCTCAGAATGCACGATTTTGCGTTATTTTTCTCAGGGGGTCTGGGGGCCGCTGAACCTCGCCAAAATTTTTTCGCCTCGCTACGCTCGGCGAATATATTTTGCCTCAATATTAAAAGAGGCTAGTTACGGCCCTGGATTATAATTTAGTACGCCAGACCCGCATTTAGCTTTGATAAACAAAGTAAAGAAATCTTAGAACACCAACACTGTGAATTGGCGGCGTATTACATCCTTATTTCCCGGGAGATAAACAAAAAAATGTTATAACAACCATTTTGGAATATAACCTTTCCAACCTTCATTTAGGGCTCCCTTCTTTTGAAAAATAATAGACCTATTCATATCTACATATTTTCATTATTCACAAACAGTTTCATCTCGTGAGGCTCAACATTGTGTATTGTCAACATTTCCTGAGAACTTAAGACACTCTTTTTTCCATGTGAAGTGTTTTATAACTGATTTAGCAGAAAAGGATTGTGAATATGGTATCTTCGGTTTCTTTTTATCCCACTCAGACTCTGTAAAGTGCGATTTCCCGCCACTTTTTGTGACAACTTGTACATCATCCATATCCTCACCACTTTCTTCAATGTCGGTTATTGACATCAAGACAGGCGGACGTTTTATACTATCACTCTGACTTTTTTTCAGCATTGTCTTGCCATTTTTATTGATAGTTTTTGTGTTGTGGGATATACTGTGTTGTTCTGGAACATTTGAATTATTCGTTACCAAAGAGCTACTTTGAGCATTGGCTTTACTACTGTTTGGACTCATTTGAGATGGAGCTGGAGATGGGGGATTCTCAATCTTAGTTTTATTAAACAATAATTTCGTCTTTGAAGGTGGTATAGAGAACGATTTTATGTATTTTGTTGTCAATTCATTGGTCGATTTTGGCGGCTGTCTTCTCAGTGTATTCATTAACGCTGGTCGACTACTACTTTTGGGGCTAAATGTGCTGTAATCTTGATTATGTGTATCTGTTTCTTCATTGGTTGAAAACCTTGTAGAAGATGGCATTGCAGGAATTGCAATTATTTTTTCCCTGTCTGACTTCTTTGGATCTACCGTTCTGCAAGCATCGATTAAATAAAATGGAATAACTATTGCTGCAATAACTGCACCAACTAAGGCAATATACCAGCATAGTGATATGGTGTTGTTCCCAGATTTTATGTCATTCTTATAAATCATCAGGCATGCTATCACAAAAGCAACTGTAAAAAAGGAGAATTAATCAATTGTTGTGTAAAGGGCTTAGGCTACTACTGTTACTGTCGAAAACTTAAAAAAATCAGAAATTTAACAAAAAACAAATTTTACAGAAATTTAACATATTATGATACAAACTTCTATGTCGGAGGTTTATCGTTCATTGTTGTTTGCTGTCTTCCAGAAATACAGTGAAATAGGTCAATAAATTTTATTGAATGTAAGTAAAATGAGCGAAATTTGCATTTTTTGCGTTATCTCGAAAATTTCCGTTTGAACAATATGAAAATTAAGGGGATATATAGGATTCATGTTTGATTTCTAAATTATTTGAGTGTGGGTGATGTTTGAATTTAAATTTACCATGATAAATACGATTTTGCACTTATGACTTCTTTGTAGTTTAGACCGTTCAGTTTTTTACATTACATATAAGAGATGTATTGACTAACTCGAGGCCCCACTGAAATGTTAATTTCATCAGAAAGGAAATATCTACAGTACTACCATATATATGTATCAACTAACTTTAAACTTTTGGCCGAATTTTCGAGAAAACATAATATTAGTTCCCTTATCCGTAGCCACAGAATCGACCCAAACTCCACTATTTGATACATTATATGCTATGATATTCATCAGAATGGCAGAAGTTCCATACGAGGATGAAATTAAACAGACCTATAAAAATCCAATTGCATGAGTTTACTATCTATTTACAAAAACTGAAAATGCTGATAACATGCGCAACCCATGTCAATCTAACAAAAGAGTGAAATTGAACGCTGCATACGGACCATAAATGAGAACTATTGCAGGATAGTTTTAAACAAAATTTAACCGATATATATTTTATATAGATTGCAACGAGTTCATTTCATCAAAATCCGAAAATATTTTATAGAGAATGCTTTTGTCGTTTTCTTAGTTTGCATCACTTGAGTGACTAAATATATAAAAAAAATATAACGATATCTTTTTTACCCAAAAGGAATGCGTCGTCAGCAAATATCGATCAATAAAAAATTTTTTTTTTGCATCTGTTGGTTACTACATTTATATGACTCAAAAGTTGTAAATTGGGTATACAGTATCGAATCTAGGGAGATTGTTGCGGGAGTCAGTGGAACATGGTTTTTCTACCCGCAATTTTAATTAAAAAATTTGGATGATAATTACGATATTAAATACGCAGGCCATTCTCGTATTATTCTTTTCAAGGTGGAATAGATATGGATACTACTTGACTTGACTTCCAATCGCTTGAAACATTTTTTATATTCCATGTTTCTGAAACTTATATCCTTTTAAATCACAATCCAACAACACAATGTTTATTAGTAACGTTACCGACAATAATACATGTACATGCTTTATGAATGTTCATTGAATATTCAAGTCATTATAAATGAAAATATATAATTTCTTCGACATACGTCAGAGGTTTAATTAAATGATTGTATTCACCGCGCCGAAGTCAGGAATATGACGGTTGTTTCTACGTCATAAAAAAGTGACCAATATCTAATACTAAATGTATGTACATGCATATAACGGCAAACCACAGTTATTTTATTCCAAGGGACCAACACGATCGCTATATATATACCTCAAATGTATCACCTCGATCAAGTTAGGTTTTTCCCAAGATCATTTGTATCTTAGTATATGTATATTTCAATATTATTATTATAAACTGACCTGCTAAAATTGCCAGAACAACTGTCGTATATTTGATTGCTCTCGCCTTCTTCCATTGATTTGTCCAAAATATTGTTAATGCAGACATCACGACAAACAAAATGTAGAATGATAGTCCTAGACATGACACAATCTCAACTGTTTTGTGGTTGGCTGAAACAGAAATACAAAAAAAAGCCAATAGCACATAGTCCTATAAAAAAGTGTTTAAGTATGGATATGATATTGCCAACGTACGATACCGTCTAGCGCACGATCCCATGTTTATATGACTACTTTTAATTTGGAAACCAAAGGATCCGGGAGGTAAATACTAGTAATTGTTCGTGAGCAATGAAAACAGACAGAACCTAACCAGAACAGGTAATGCAGACTGAGTTCATGTGGGAGTTGCAACCTCCAAGTTTTATATTTGAAAATATTGTGATAATATGAACACATTTTCATTGAAACCTGAATTGAGACCGTCGATATTAGTTAACTTACGAGATTTAAGATAGTCCGGCCACAAAGCACAAGTATCACTACCACCATTTATATAACATATTTGCCAAAGTCCATCACTTCCACTTTCGTGAGTAGACCATTTTGGAATGGAGAATGCCGTAATATATAAAATAAGTCCAATGGCAGAAAACAGAAAAAAAGCAATGCGCAGTTTTTTATAAGTTGAAGCCATGTTTTCGGCTAGTAACAACTGACGGATAGTTTGTTAATAATTTGTTAATAATTATGTAAGTCGTCCGACTTCTCCTTCAATCCATGATTTTTCATCGATTTTCATATTCTACAAAATGTCTCTTCTCTGTTTCTCTACATACAAAAAAATGGACTTATGGGAAATAACAGATAATTCAATTGTTCTTTTGTTATTGATTTGTTAAACATTACTTCACCAATAGATATATATCTATGCTTCACCAAACCTTTTAAAACTGCGAACACTATACCAAATCTTTTAAAACTGCGAACATTATACAGTACTTACATAATTAAACCCACCTAAATATTCACTGTTTAGGCACTATCAGGTTTCATAAATGACATTTCTTTCGACGTGCGCTAAAAGGCGGATTTTCGATCAAAAATCTTAAGTAATATAATGTATCGTTATTAATTATATAAACATGTAAATGAATTATACCTCGACCTGCTTGCGCATTCAGTTTGCGGTATTTGTCACTATTTCTCAAAAATCCACTGTGTCGACCATTCTTATTTTCAATATTGTTGTGAAAGTTTTAAGTAGCAAGATCTCTTTCTGTTTCTTAATATTGCCATGATCCGATAAAAAATGATAATCTCATTTATTAAATATTGTTTATCGCATCAATTTTCTGTATGGATTTTAATAATGGAATAAAAGTCTTTTTTGATTGAATAAGGTTGGTCAATATATGTATTTTTCCTTTGATCAGTATCGTCTCCGGTATTATTACAATCTATCGGATTCGCTTGTTTTTCTTGCTGATAAAGTCAGTATAAAAATAAAAAATGCCATTGCGTTATATACGAATATTCATGTATTATTTAAAAAAATAATGTAAACAATAATGAATCAGCATGAGAGTTAAATGTAATTTGAGGTTATTGAAAAAAATCAAATCTCAACCTATATATAAGGGACGACATCAAAAGTACTTTGCTTAATCTATCCACATACCAAATGTTGTTGACTTATCCCTATGGTAACAGAAGACGAGTACAGTAACATGTAAAGGTGTCAGACCACCAATTACTCCCTCCAATTTAGAACATAGGCCTACTTGGACAAAAAATAGTGCATTTGATGTCATTCTTTACTTAAACAAACAAACAAATTGGCAGAAATGAAACTTTTGGTGAAAGGGAAATATATCAAGACCATTTTGAGCCAAAATTTACTTGTCTATGAGTTTGCATTCAACATTCAGGATTTATGCACTCCATAGTATACTAATTTAAGATTTCAGAAAACCAGGGGTTATTTTCAGTGTTATCTCTAGGGAGACCTCTTCTTTCTTATATGATTTTAAACGTATGTTGAAAATTGGCATGTAGTAAGCTGATCCATGTACAATTCAGGATATACCTGGTTTCTATGAAGTTAAACTTAAGGTAAAATATTTAGAAAGCTGTGAAAATTGCAAAATTTGGTTGAACAGATAGGGACTTTTAATTGGTGGTCTGACACCTTTAAAACAAACCTGATCACTGGAGACTGATCTATGAAGTCAACGCCATATGACAAACACCAGACTGACATTTACCCAAAACAATGTGGAATAAATACTGTTGACATGAAAAGCTACTGTCTGAGGAAAAGACCTCATACTGAGAACAACTAATTTGATTACTTTAGTATATAAAAGAGGCCATTGCACTGACAATGCATTGCTGTGAATGTATTTCTATCATCTAGGGTGCTATAAACAGTTTCGTATAAAAAAAAAATTGGGGTTATTCCCCAACTAAAAATAGACATGGAGGGAAGTCCCTTTTTTTCAACATAATTGGTGAAAAAGTATCAAGTTTTTTGTATTTGGTTGGAAAGATATGTTGATTAACTTCAATTAAAGCAGGTTGAATGATTAAACTAATTTTAAAAATTAGATTAAAAATACATATTTTGAGGGGATACAACACTGTAAACAGTCTGTTTTTTTGGCAGTGAAAATTGAAAACTTATTTGCAGCCACTGTAGCTCTTTTCGGAGGAGGCGAACGTACCCTGAAGCATGAATTTTTTGAAAGACCAGGTAAAAATCTATGAAATTCATACAATTTTGATTATGAAAAATGTGCAGGTATCATGTCTTCAGGGGTGTGCACATGACCTGATTTCAGGTTTTTTAAGCTTAAATTAGGCAATGTTTTTCCCAGTTTCTCTGGATAAAACTTTTTTATACCATTAAAAGTACACTTTTTTTTATTCCATTATAAACTACAGAACATTCTGATTCCAGTGATATCTAATTTTATACAAGTATCTTTATTAATCAGTCCACCACTAAGGGTCACTTATACATGGTCCCTCAAAATATGACGTCATAGAAAAAAAAATGTTGATTGCACCCCTACCTCCATAGTGATACCATGTGTTGTCATCCTAGGTGAAAACGAGGGAAAGATGTTTAAGCTCATATTTGCCATTTGTCAATATTATATTTACTCTTGAAATATAACATCTACAAATATAAAGTCAAGCAAGACAAAAAATGTTAATTCCAAGCAATAAACAGCCAGACTATGCTGATGATTTAGCACTTTTATCCCATACCGAGGACCATGTGCAGGAGAAGACCAAATAACTAATAGAAACAGCTCAAGATCACTTGAGATCAATGCCAAAAAGACAAAGTTAATGTACCTCAATACAGAGAGACAACCTGTCATATTTATAGAAGGGAAACAGCTGGAAACAGTGGATTCATTTAACTACATAGGCAGTTGTATAACAACAGAAGGTGGTGCTGAAAGAGATATTAAGATCAGAATAGGAAAAGCTAGATCCGCATTCATTAGATAAGCCAACATCTGGAAAACAACAGCCTTTTCAAAGAAGTCCAAGCTCAGACTCTATAACAGCTATGTACTTTCTGTACTCTTATATGGCTCAGAGTGCTGGAGAATGACTGAGAAAGGTATCAACAGACTATCCAGCTTCCATAACACATGTCTAGGGAAGATAATGAAAATATTCTGGCCAAACAAAATCTCCAACAAAGACCTACATGAGATGACCAGCACCAAGGACATGGAGACTTTGCTAATATAAAAAAGATGGAGGTGGCTTGGTCATGTTATACGCAAACCATCTGATGACATGACCAAGGTAGCCCTTAGATGGACACCAGAGGGGAAAAGAAAGAGAGGCCGACCTAAAACAACATAGAGACGCACCATAGAAAATGAGCTAAAGGAAAGAGGATATACCTAAGGCACAATGGGAAGAAAAGCAACCAACCGAGAAGAGTGGAGAACACTTGTCCTTGCCCCATGTGCCATATGGCATAGTAAGGAATAAGTAAGTAAGTAATAAACAGCCATACTATCCAGTGTAAAGCCGAAACCAAAAAAGTAAAATGTAAACGGAAAACAAACTAAAATTCAAATTGGACATGATTTCAAGGTGCTATTCCAAAAACTAAGATTGGGTAATTTAGATTCCAGTTTTATTACTAAGTATTCTGAAATATTTGAATATTGGCATCAACTTATCACGAAACTGTGCATTGCTTCTTCTGTTTTCTGCAATAGGACGTTTTTTATATATTGCGGCATTCACCATTTCAAAAATGGTCTACTCACGAAAGTGGAAATGATGGAAGTTGGCAGATATATTATATAAATGGTGATATTGAAAAGTAAAAGTCTGGACTTACCCAGGAAACTACTTATACCTAAAGTCGAGGTACAAAACTCTTTGATTGCTTGCACCATTGGTGAGTCAAATCTGAACTTTATACCATTTTGGGTGGTAATGTTGAGTAGTTTAGAATATTGTATCAAACGTTTTACTGTGTGGTTTAAATTTTGCGGTTCTCTCTATGTCACAAGCAAATAAAAATCATTGTTTATGTTAAATGTTGTATCATGAACTAGGAGTTTTGTAAATATAAAATTATGTTTCAAGGTAACGAAAAGTTTAAAATCATGTGAAATTTTCAGTTTTTATGAGTTTTAGTTCTTTAATTCCATTTTTCGTCGAAATGGCTGCAACTCAAACCTAACTAGGGAAACCTATATATATACGTCTGGCGTATTAAATTTTAAATTTGGTACCTTTTGTTAGCTATTATTCGCGTGTTTCTCTGTCCTATATGTTCTCCCATCTATTTGTAAGTAGTCCTGTCATGTTATGTTGTCATTTTAATGAAATATTTAACATTGTCATAAAGGCGGGAGGTTTTGCATGCCACACAACCAGGTTCAACCCACCATTTTTTTCTTAAACTGTCCTTAACCAAGTCAGGAAAATGGCCATTGTTACATTATAGTTCGTTTATGTGTGTGTTACATTTTATTTTGTTTCTGTTGTTCTCCTCTCATATTTGATGCGTTTTCCTCAGTTCTAGTTTGTAACCCGGATTTTTCTCTATCGATTTTCGAGTTTCGAACAGCGGTATACTACTGTTGCCTTTATTTAAATATTATGGCTGTTGCACTCTTTGATCAGGTAATAAATTAGGTAAAAGAAAAAAATATATAAACAAGTGGAAGCCTTAATAAAAGTAAAGATATCTGTAAAGGCAGGAATTAAACGGTTTGAATATTCATTTTGAAGTTTTTATAAATAAAATTATTTATTAAGATCATTTGCAATTCTTTTTAAAATTTTGCAAAATAAGTTAGAATAACAATATACTAGACTCATTAAGTGATCAGTTTAGCAAAGGGCTTCATGGTCGTCTCTTATAACATCCACATCATTTGAAATTTAGTGGATAGTTGGCTCATTGACAATCATACTGCAACTCCTTATTTTTATATTTTTAAAATTAGAAATAAAAAAAGAGTGATGACAACAGCCCTAGATATGTTTAACTAACAATTTGATTGTTCATATTGACATAGATCTAATAATAAACTGATGTGACATCCTTGCTAAGTTTAGATTGATACTAAATGAAAGCAGAATGTCTTTAATAAATTCATTTTCGCATTTTGACATCACTTGATTCATTTATCTGAGGTCAATCTATTACAGGCCAAAGTCACAAAAGTCATGTAGTCACAAGACGTTGACAATATAAATTTGATATGGCAGATCTTTGATTTTTTTTTTGATTTTTTTTTTTAATTTTATAGATGTGGCACAATTTAGAACCCTATTATACAAAATCACCAGTCTATTGTTATACTGTTATCCTCTAGACGTCTTCACCATTCTTTTGCTGTCACTATGACACACATCCCACATGTCCTTTACTTCAGACAGAAAAACATATAAAACATCAGAAAAAGAAAAGAAAATTGATGTAATATATTTTATTCCATGTTATAAGCTTTAGTGATGTATAATATAGCATTCACATGTCATTTACACAACTATAAAATATTTAGCAATGAAATTATATAAAATGTGTTTCATTTGTAATATTGAGCTTTTATATAATAGTAAATTCGGTTGATATATATTATACATGTGATGTGTCAACTAATCTTTAATTTCAATTAATGCTGATCTTTTTAACATTGGCAACTAAATTGTAATTATTTGGAACTTAATATTGGAACCTTTTCTATTAAGACAGATTTAACAGAATATTTAAGACGTTCATATACTAATGCCTTTGCTTTAAAATAACAACATAAAGCACCAAAAACAATTACAAGACCTAAACGTGAGATTTTAATAAATAACAAGAGTGCATAAGCAGAAATGTCTCGACTGTTTTACCTATGATTGAATACATGTTGAAAGTCTGTAATATGAAGGTTTTACTGCAAATATTACATTTACTTAATAGTATCAATGTAGTCTCTTGAACATATCTTTTATCAATTCAAAACTATATAATTTTCTATGTAGTCATAAAAATCTACGAATTAAGCAGTTTATCAACATCAGCCTACAGTTTGTTATTCTTGAGTCAATTTTTCAGAACAGCTAGTCAAGCTCTAGGAAAATTTAGTAATTTTTGTAATACCACTATTGCGATCCCTGAAGTTGCTTTTTAGTGAAATTTGAAATTATATTATTAACTATACGTGTCTAATCATTACATAGAAAATTGACAAATCATGAAAACATTAAAAAAAATTACAGTATAACATCTGGAACATTAAAATAGAATTATAACAAATATACAGTAATTGTTATCTAAAATTATTTACAAGTTTTGACAAACTAACCAAAAATAAAATCGAAACGACTGAACATTGTTTACGTTAACATTCTAAATTTCCCCCATTCAAGATAATAATTGGTGGTAGCTTGCTTGATCTACAATCATTTTGGTAAATTAGTATTAAAAACATATTATACAGCACTTTTGAAAACATCATCTGCAAATTTGATTCATAACAATATTTCAAATAAATGTGAACAATTTCAGTTTTCTTCAAATAAAAACATCTAAACAAGTTTGTCCAGTTAACACATAAAAACTCCGGGATGATGAACAAAACTATAAATCTGGGCACTTTCTGACTGTATTATTCTAAAACGATATACCCTGTTAGTATTGTTATATTTTAAAATTAATGATACATAGAATGATGCAAAAAACAAAATTATCAATGCAAATGATTATGCTTGGTATATTTCTAACAATTTTCTATGCTGAAATACGGTTAAAAATACATATCAACCAACACTTGTATCTCCTAAATCAACAGATATAGAACATAGGATGTTTGACCCTAGCATAGCATCCTTTTAGTTCAGTAGGGTTTGTTTGTTTTAAATATTTCCTAATGAACAGATCGATAGTGGGTCGTGTCGTTATTCACCTTTATTGCATGCCAAGAATAATTTCAATTCATTAGAATTTAGTTTTATGTACGCTTCATTTCTGCAACCTTTTTTTGCCTCGTTCTCATTGCAAAAACAATGATTTACATGAAATGAAAAACAACCAAAAGCTTGATTTTTTAAATTTTACACTTAAGTACATCCTTACATGACAGCAACAACTCTTTAAAATTTTGCTTTCAAACAACTTCTCCATTATGAACCTTATGTGTTCTTAAATCAAAAAGATATGGAATCCTTAGAAAAGTAGAGAAAAAAAGTCTTTTTTTTTAGTAATAGCCTGAACTTTGTCAAAAATATTAAACAGTGGTTTCTTCTCACAAAATGCATAGATTAAATGAATTTTGTCATATTCATAGTTGTTTATTTCACCCCTTATTAAAAATAAATATAATGCCTCAGATGCAATATTCCTTTTTTCACTCTTTTGAAACAATACAAGAACTCTAATTGAAATAATTCATCGTTCTCAAGAACACACAAAAAAAATTCACAGGAATAACAAAATATTACTTAAAATAATTATAAAAGTCGCAAAGAGGAAACACTTCTATGGTAGTACTCCAATTTTGCCAGACTTCACATTATAATCTAGAGTTCTTTGTTAATACACCTAAATATTACAACAGAATACACCTGGCCACCGTTATCCTCTTTCTAGCTTGTAGAGCTGCGCGGGTGGCTGTTTCAAATACTTCTCTCACTCCCTCCTTTGTTTTGGTTGAACATTCAAGGTAACAATATGCCTTTATTTGTTTTGCCATTGCTCTGCCGTCTTTTGGTCGAACAGGCTCTTGTTTCATTTTTAAAAGATCTCGTTTTATATTTTCATCATTTCTTTGATCTTTTTCATTACCCACAAGTATTAATGGTACATTTGGACAGAAGCGTTTTACTTCAGGAGTCCATTTCTCTGCTATACTCTCTAGGCTATCTGGGCTACCTATTGAGAAACACAAAAGAATGACATCTATTTCTTGGTATAGTCTAAGGGGACGAAGTCTGTCGTCATCTTCCATTCCAGTTGAATCACACAGTGCCAATTCTACCTACAAAATGAACAATACGTAAATACGGTGTCAACTGTCCGTTTAGGCTACAATTCAACCATATGATATCAGATTACTCATAATCGATGTGAAAGTAAATCTTATTTCTTAGTTCCTTGATAAAAGACTGCTGCTCCCAATGAAGATATTAAACCAAGAGTCCAAAAAGTAAATAATCTTTTTGCAAATTTACATACCCTATCACGAGATGGTTTACCGTTCGGAATATCTGTTTCACAGATGACAGCATATATGTTCTAGTTGTCGAAACTACAATCCCATTCCCTTTTCACAAACTTATGATGTGTTCTACAGAATGAGCCTTGTCATCGGTTTTGCACTAACATAATCAAAGCAAAGGGTACCACATGTGGAGCAGGATCTACTTACCCTTCCGTTTTCTATGTTGTGTTTTGTGTACTGATCTTTGTCTGTTGATATTTTTCTTTTTTGGGCATGGCATTTTCAGTTTATTTTCGACTTGCGCGTTTGAATTGGTATCTATAGTCCCTGTTTTAAAACGGATGTCCATAAAGTTAAGGAATCATACCATAGCTATGATTTCTATAGTACTGGATATAAATTAATTTGGATATTTGTATAAGTATACTGTCAAAGCTTATTGACAACACTGCAGGTAAAATAAGTAATTTTTATTTTAGTTGTAATTTGTGCTATGCGATTAAAACAAAATACAACTGATCATTCGTTATAATTTGATAAATTAAAGTTATTATTGATTATGTAATTAATTGTGTTTTTAAAATAGAACATGAATACCATTCTCAAAATGGTAAAATATCACAGATGAAAGGAATGCATAAAGTTTTTTTCCAACGCATTTCAGTTATATCAAAGCTAATTTTGTTTACTAAGTACCAATATCACATTATTTATTTACCTTCGAGTAATGCACAACATCTTCTTCCCCCAAAACAAATATAATTTTCCACAATATAAACGTTTGTTAAAGAGTCTTGGTCATCATTTTATTGCAATAACAAATAAGGTGTCAGTAGATCGTTTCAGTCATATTGAATATTTTTTATGAACATTTAACCGTTTTTTTTCAATGAAAACAATTCATAATGTGAAGCTTTCAAAAATAAATGAATAAGTTTATTAAATGATAATTTTAAGTTGTGTGCTATTTTTGAAAAATCAAATAGCCAAAAAGAAATCAAGATCTACACATATATGTCAACATAACCAATATTGTCGGTGAAATTAAAATAGATGTTCGTGTCCTTTTATGAACATTTTACTAAAAAAAAGAAATCAAATTGACATTCTAACCATTCGTACCCCTGTTAGATTTTCTATATAAGATGTTGTTTTTACGAAAATAGACAATTATTTGCATATACATTAATGGTGTTCTAGCCTTGATGGCCATGATGGTTTTAGCAGTGATAAAACACAAAATTTACCTAAGATAGCCGGATGATCACATAGGCCAACTCCTTTAACAAAATGCATAGACTTCTTGAACTAAACATCGTTTGAATATATGCTGATTTTTTGTTGGTATACGCGATGTTTGTTTTCACCTCAATCTTTGGTCTCCCTGTGCATTTCAATCATGATGAAAACTCCTGTCATATTTTTTCACTGTTTTATCAGAAGTCATTTTATCGTATTAGTAAACTTTTTATTTAAAAAATCCTATATTCCAGAACATAATTCGATTTGGTGTTGGGAGGAACTCTGTCTGAAACCTTTTGTCGATAAAATTTTAAAATTTAACATAATTTGTATTCACTTGTCTTTGTATAAGAGAGGGGCAAAAGATACCACAGGGAAATTCAAACCCATAGATTGAAAATAAACTGACAATGTCATGGCTAAAAACGAAAAAGACAAACAGACAAATAAAAGCACACAAGACACAGCATTTAAAAATAAAGACTAAGCAACACGACCCCCATCATAACAGAGGTGATCTCAGGTGCTCCAGAAGGGCAAGAAGAAAATGCTCTATATGTGACACGCTTCATGTTTCTCATGTTATTAGAAACCCGGTAAATAGTCTTATTCGGAAGATCACATTCGTGAAAAGGGAACGGGATTGAAGTCAATCTGTTAATCAAATCAACAGAACATGTGTCATTCAACTTGATTAGACCATATCCTGACTACTTCACACCAATCCAGAATTACATATAGAAATTGACAATAAACTTCGGTTTCTACAACCAATTATAACTTCCAAATTTATTTAAAATGCAACACTACAATAGTAACTGCATATGAGGTATATATCTTGAAGAACATTCTTTTCATATCCTGATATTATTTTCATTTAGACCTGATATTTTTTATACAGCCAAAACAGCTAAAATAAACATGTTAAAGTCTGCACTTCAGGGGCAATAACTTGAAAACAGGTTTCCAAATTTTCAAAGTAGGTAGATATGTTCATGCTTATATTTTTTTTGCAGTTTACTATTATCTTGGTTTAAACATATTGTATTGTTCAAAATAACAAATGGATTAGACACAAGTTTTACAACTTAGTAACGTCTTCTCCAGCTCATATAGTTATCTGAATAATAACAAAATAAAAATAATAAACTGCTTCGCCGAGTGCAGCTAGTAACGAGCACAGAGGTACAACCGCCTTCATAATTCAAATTTGATCTAGTATATTTTGTGGTAATAAGTATTGTGTATACGGTTGGAGAACAAAAACGAAAAATTCGGCAAATTTGCTATTTGTAAAACGGTTGAACAGTTAAAGTGACACTACCAAAATTCAAACTGGATTAGTAGTTTGTGGTAATAAGCACTGTGCATAGGTTTCACAACATTTGTTTTGGGACAAACTTCAGTTAAAGAATGGAAACAAACTGTGTGACACAAGGACCGACTGGCAAGGGTAAAATTGAATGCCCCCTCTGGTACGGCAAGGGCATAAAAGCTAATCATTGGAGGCTTAGACCATATGACATATATTACACTAGAATGGCATTTAATCTCAGCATGCAATGCAGACAACATACAACTGACAGTATATATAGCTACTTAGGAACAGACCTCAGACTGAAAACTTAATTTAACTACTAGAGTATATATAGGAGGCTACTGACAATGACTTGCTGTTAATGTATCATTTTTAACTACATCCATACCATTTGTTGTTATCCTAGGTGAGAATGAGGGAAATATGTTTAAGGTTATTTGCCATTTGATAATACCATATTTACATATTTATTTAATATAATGTATCATCTACAAATATGAAGCCACAGTCAAGACAAAAAAGATAATAAAAAAAAAGAAAATGTCCATTTTTTAGAGCTAAAATTTATTCAAAGAACTGAGTTTGAGTTATCTGTAGTCCATTTTAACCATCTTGAATTATTTAAAACTCACGACTAATCCAGTTTAGAAACCGGTCGACAATTGATACAATTGTTTTACTGATGCAGGTGTGTTTGGTGTAAATATTGATGTTCTTTCTAGGTCATTAGCTCAAAACATCATTGTTCATCTTAAATGTTGTATCATGAACAATGTGCAAGTTTTCTAAACATTTGTTGGGGTGCTGATTTTACAGTTTTAACATCTTGAATTAATTCAAAAGGCAACTTCAGCCTACCTCGAGATACCAATAAGTTGAAAATATACTACTTTTACATTTATTATAAGTGCATGGATCGAACTAAGCAGCACACGTAGGACCTTATAAGGAAAAATTATATGTTTTAATACTCTGGTGTTGCATTTTTTTTTTTATCAAGAAAACAATTATGAAAAAGTAACCAGTGTTGCACACGTTGGAATGACTCGTCTTCTTTACTAACCACTGATTTTATGTTGATAGACCATAATATAAAGCTTTTCTACAAGTATCACACAAACTTAACATGATCGGAGAAAATGATGTAAAGGTCAGATAAACCAAACGAGATATACATGTGTACACCATACAATCATTCAATACAACAAATATAGTTGATCTATTGCTAATAGTTTCTAAGAAACAGACTTAACTAAAAAAACTAAACATTGACCAATTACCCATGAAAATGAGGCCAAGGTCAGATATGTTAATCTAATGTTAGTTTGACTACATAAAGAGAGATAACTCTATTTCATGTTTCTGCAGTTCCTCACTTCCTGTAGGAGTGAGCCCTCTTTTTAATGGTCAATTGTGCAATTTGTGCTTATAGTTATTAAAGTATTAAAATATATTGATATCATTCTGAGTGCATTTTCAAATGGCAGCAGATCATGGTTGAAAAGAAAATACATCAGAGTGAATTATAATAGTGTTTACAGTGGAGAGAAAATACAAAGGTGGAAAAAATGTCAAAAACAAAAAAAGATAAGTAAAACAGGGTGGTGTAATTGTCTTATCCCTGTCTGAAGATAATGAATCCAAATTGAGAGAAAAAGTGTTTGATCAAATAAGTTTAAATGATTTGAAGAAAGACACTGGTTTAACAACACTAGTTATATTTATGGACAAATACTTGCAAAAAAGATTTTCAAAGGACCCTAATCAATCAATTCGAAATTATGAAGAAACATTTGAAAAGAAAAATATGAAGATGCCCTCTGAAATATTGGCATTTAATCTACTGAGAAAAGCCAAAATTACCAAAGAAAAAAACAGGCATCAATTATGAAAACCAACCAACATTGTATGACGAAGCAAAGAGATCTCTAAAACAAATTAACGATGAAATGTGTGATTCAGACAAAATATCTGCCTCAATAGGTAGCATTAAACTTGCACCTGGTTTTTTTGGTCGAGTATTAAGAAGCCCTCCTGCTGGTAGGGTATACTAGAAATAGACAAAACCCGTTTCATTATAATGGTAAGGGAGATTTTTCAAGAGGTAGAGTAGATAATTTGATAAAAGACATCGGGGTGGACAGACACATTTGACAAGATGAGGCATATCTACAGTAAAGAAGAGTATAAACCCCAAAAGGTGCAGACAGCACAATATTGACATGTAGTCCTTGTGGATCTTTCTGACATTTGATGGAAAACTGTCCACATAGATGGGAGAATATGCAGGATACAGTAAATATAACAGAGGAAAAGGAAGAGGTGGTGTTTACAGAAAATGTGCGTGAGGATATCACTCGATCGTCTTGGAATTGAAGCACGAAACTGTGCTGTTCTTGATAGTGCATGTAGTAGCACTGTTTGTGGACAATTATGGATGAGGAGTTATGTTGACTCCTCAAGTTGAACGGATAAAGCGAAGATTTTGAAGGAGGATATGGCAATTTCAAATTGGAGGTGTAACACTTTTAAACTCAATTGGAGAGTATAGTCTGCCAGTAGTTATTGCAGGTAGAGATGTAACAATAAGAACTTACGTTGTAGATTCTGACATTCCATTTTATTGTCCTGATTAGCTATGAAAAAGGATGGTGTGATATTATCTTCATCAGGTCACTACTGCATTCCAATAGATAAACTTAAGAAATTCTAGTCGTAGGTGTATGTGCTGTGAGATTTGAAGATAAGACTCTTTGAAAGATGATTGAGTATGGAAAGAGGAATATGAACAAGAAATGTCAACTATAGGAATCAATATGAAATGTGTAAGCGATATGCAAAAACACCACAAAGACAATAGTGCCCCTACTCATGGTATCTCGATTCAATGAAAAATGCCAATGGACATAACACAGTGGAATGGGCGGTGGTCGACATGTGGTCACGGTACACTTTATCTATTTATTGATAGGAAAATGATGACTAATTGTATCGTTCAAGTTTCAAGACCTAAAAGGGCTTTTGAAACGACAGACATGAGTACTAAACCTAAAGAAGGGACAGTGGCATATTTGATAAGAGCAATCAAGGCAGGTAAAAGATTTAACGTAATAAAATCAATTAATTAATTTATAAAAATGAATAAAACTATAAAAGAATGGAAAATTATCATTTAAACAGACGTTTCTGTGGAAAATGGTAATGGAACTGGTAGTACAGCAGCTCATGTTATTTGGATATATGATAAATAAAGGCAACAGTAGTATACCGCTGTTCAAACTCATAAATTCATGGACATAAAACAAAATCGGGGAAACAAACTAGAACTGAGGGAAACGCACCAAACATAAGAGGTGAACAACGACACAACACTACAATGTAACACACTCAGAAATGGACCAAGCATCAAACGAAATCCCACGAGAATAACAAATATAACATCAAAACCAAATACATGAATATGGGATAGACAAGTACCGTGACACGTCTTATCGCAATGTGAATTTACACTAAAAAATAAGAGAAAACAAACGACGCAACGTTAAAATGTAACACACACAGAAGAACGAAATAGCTGTTCGAAAACTTGGCAAGCAAACAAAATCAAACGTGTAGAAAGATCCACAATTGCAGCAGAATTTTTATGCTTTACAAGATTGGTTAGAGTCTAGTTTTTATCACCGTCGAAAGAATTGGAGACATTTTAGGATTAAAACATCAGACTATACTAGTTGAAGCTAGTCTGGCGTTAATAAAAAAAATAATCCTGGTATCTATGATGAGTTTATTTACATTGACAATAAAAGTGTAGTTGAAGCTGTTTATTCGACTAAACTATTATTAACATTGCAGCTATAGCCTAATCATTGGTTTCTAAAGAAGTAGACAATATCAAATGCTTCCAGGAGTTAAACAATTAGCAAATTGCATGACAAAGTTTGGAGCTTCATCTTATGAACTTTTGAAAATTATTCAAAAAAGAAAAATGTTGAAGGACTTTGTTTAAATAGTGAAATAATTCATAAAATTTTATCATTTATGTTCGTCAGCTGGGGCAGAGTAATCCCCTAGATCTGAGGGTAGTCTAAACTCTATGACGATCTTGTTACTTTAATTAAGAAACTTTTCTGTTTCCATATGGGGCAGAATAATCTCCTGAGATCTGAGGGTGGTCTAAACCCTGTGAAGATCTTGTAATTGTATAAAACAAAAGAACGAAGAGGTGATATTAATCTAATGTTACTTATAATGGCTATATAAAGAGATATAACTAAATTTCATGTTTCTGCAGTTACACACTTCCTGTAGGAGTAGGTTCTCTTCCTGGAAAAGGTCAATTGTGCAACACGTGTTAATAGTTATTAAAGTATTAAAACTTATTGATGTCTTTCTGGGTGCATTAACAAGATGGACCACACCAGACAGATATGCACATCTTACAATCAATCTATGCATTAAATATGGTTGACCTATTGCTTAAAGTATATAAGAAACACACTTAACCATGAAAACTTAACATTGACCAATGAACCATGAAAATGAGGGCAAGGTCAGAAGATACCTGCTAGATAGACATATACACCTTAAAATACAACAAATATAGTTGACCTATTGCTTATAGTCTAAGAATTTTAAAATATTTCCATACACCAATTATAGTTGACCTATTGCATATACATGTAGTATTAAAAGAAGCGTTCTGTGAGTATTGCCATGCAATGCAGTCTCCTACCAGTTGTATTGGAACAAAGTTATAACTTGATCTATAACTTGTCATGGTGTAACCTATATAACGAATATCAAATCAATATCTACAAACAAAAACAGTGTTGAAAACTGATTATTTAGGTGAAATTTGATAGTCCAAGGATCATAACTCTGCACAAAAAAAATCATCGGACCAGAACAAACCTGAAACTTGTCATGATAATATAAAAAAGAAGATGTGGTATGATTGCCAATGAGACAACTATCCACAAAAGACCAAAATGACACAGACATTAATAACTATAGTTATATATAATTGGTATATATTGGTATATATAAAACTATATACCAATTTTCAAATCAATGTCTTCGTGCATGACCGATATTTTTTTTATAATAATTATTTGAGTAAATTCTGAGGACCATAAATCTGGACAAAATCATCAGACCGAGACAAAAATCGAAATGTAACTAGTGATAAAATAATACACCAAAAACCAAATCAATATCTCAAGCATGAAGAAAAAAAAAGGTGGAAAACTGACTTGCCAGACTGACTGATGGACAGACAGACATATTGCAAATCTAAAGTCCCTTTTACTTCGTTTGTAGGGGACTAAAAAGACCAAAACTCAAACACTCCACCTTGACCACAGAGCCATGAAAATGAGGTCAAGGTCAGATGACATCTGCCAGTTTGACATGTACACCTGGCGTATTAAATTATAATCCTGGTACCTTTGGTAACTACTAACAATCATTCCATACATCAAATAGAATAGACCTTTTGATTATGTTTCTCAAAGTAATGAGGGAAAGGACAATGAACATAGGACAGTATGAAAAGGGGAGACGAAAGATACCAAAGGGACAGTCAAACTCATAAATCGAAAATAAACCGACAACGCCAAGGCTAAAAATGAAAAAGACAAACAATAGGGAAGGGGATTGTAGTTACGACGTAAGGAACATATCCGATATCATTTGTGTGAAACGGTTATTCCATAACGGTCAACCAACTCGTGATGGCGTCCGTAAAATTTACGAAGGGATGATTTAAACTTCACCAATTGGAACTCTTGATTTAAACTTCACCAATTGGAACTCTTGATTTAAAAGCTTCCTTGTGAGCAGCAACCCTCTATCAAGAAAATCATAATAGGAAATGCAGGCACGGGAATATCGTGTCAATTGGGAGATATATACCCCGTATGCAGGTGCTGCTGGATGTTGCTACTTAGAAATGGAAAGTTCACAATTGGAAAGCTGAAATCATCCCTTTTATCGTAAAGTCTTGTTTTCAACCGACCCTCATTGTCAATTTCTAAATGTAAGTCAAGATATGAGGCCGACTTAACTGTATCTGTTGTATCCTTTATCTCTAGTTCGATGGGATAGATGCGTTCAACATAGTCACCAAATTTTGAATTATTCAGTGAAAGAACGTCATCTATATAGCGGAAAGTAGAGTTAAGGGATATTGCTAACTTCTTATCTTTCTTCCTAAGAAGTTCCTGTATTTAGTTAGCCTCATAATAATAAAGAAACAAGTCGGCAAGAAGAGGGGCGCAATTGGTTCCCATTGGAATGCCAACAGTCTATTGAAAAACACGTCCTCTGAACGTAACAAATATGTTGTCAATCAAGAAATCAACCAACTCGTGATGGCGTCCGTAAAATTTACGAAGGGATGATTTAAACTTCACCAATTGGAACTCTTGATTTAAACTTCACCAATTGGAACTCTTGATAATGCCAGTTTCAGAGAACTTTTTGTTTGAATCAGAGTGATCCTTTACAAAGTAGGATTTATCCCTCCCCAAGACAAGATACTTGTATCTACGTTCGCCATTCTTTTTAATGAAACAAAGCAATATCAACTCTTTCAATTTGTCTTTTAGTTTGGAATGTGGAATACTTGTGTAAAAGTAGAAAAGACAGATGTTTTGATACTATTACAAGATGAAAGTGAGTTAGATGTATGTACTCTAAAAGATCTTTGGTTTTTTTTTAGTATCCACATCTGATTCTCTCCACCTCTAGAATACGCAGTTTCAAAATAACTTTGATAAAATAGATGTTAATAATTTAGAAAGAGGTTTCGTGGAGCACTTGGAAGACCCAGCAAAATACCGTTGTTTGTAAGGACACTTATGTAGTTTAGGTATCCAATAGTGATGGAAGATCTAGTTCATCATTTTTCGTTGAAATTCCAAAGGAACATAGAACAGGTCTATGATTATTTAGGATTTCCACTTTGGTAAGTGTTGTGAGGGTATATGTTAAGTTTCAAAGCTCTGATTCCTTTCACAGATTTGGCTATACTTTTTGGACCTTTTAGATTATAGCTCTTTATCTTTTATATAAGCTTTGGATTTCAAATATTTTGGCCACGAGCATCACTGAAGAGACATGTATTGTCGAAATGCGCATCTGGTGCAAGAAAATTGGTACCGTTAATTTTATTACTACCACTGGGTCGATGGCTCTGCTGGTTGACTATTAGTCCCCGAGGGTATCACCAGCCCAGTAGCCAGTACTTCGGTACTGGCATGAACATACAAATTTTTTGTGTTATTAAAATTTGCTGTTACAAAATATTAGAAATTATTATAAATTAAGGAATGCATCTCCCTCATGCAAAGCTCTGATTCCTTTCACAGATTTGGCTATACTTTTTGGACCTTTTGGATTATAGCTCTTCATCTTTTATATAAGCTTTGGATTTCAAATATTTTGGCCACGAGCATCACTGAAGAGACATTGTATTGTCGAAATGCGCATCTGGTGCAAGAAAGTTGGTACCGTTAATTTTATTTCAAAGTGAATTGTCAATAGCAAATTCGTCTATCAAGCAGTTAATGTAATAGTTTTTTTGAAGTTGTATTTCCAATTGATGGATTTAGGCTCACGATATTTCGGACCTTTCGATAACATATTTCGCAGGGAAGTGTTATTGACAATGTTGAGGTCACC
This sequence comes from Mytilus edulis, assembly GCF_963676685.1. Classification (NCBI taxonomy): domain Eukaryota; kingdom Metazoa; phylum Mollusca; class Bivalvia; order Mytilida; family Mytilidae; genus Mytilus; species Mytilus edulis. The sequence continues at coordinate 47,133,960 of NC_092344.1, forward strand.
TGTAATAACGTGGCCTGTAGGATTATATGTGAATTGGGAACTAGCACAAGTGCAATCAGGAGGTTTAGACTTGAAGTCGTCAATATTGAGATCCTGCAAAACATGTTTGTAATTGAAAATTTTAGTTGCAATAGGTTTGGTATAGGTATAAGAAATGATTGGTACAGACTGATCTTTGAAATAAGGAGGTATTTTGGATTAACTAATTTATGATGAAGGATATTGCCTAAGTTGACGTCATCAAGACCTTTGTTGGAAAGGAAAGATTAAGGAAAGGTCTTTTCTCTTTTTCATCAAAGCGGACTGGTTTTAAAAGTCTGTGACTTTCAATATCCGAAATTATAGCTATAAGTTTGTATTGGTTTGAATGAGGGTTTGTAACAGTGGTCACATAAGGCATCTATATACAAAGTATGAAGCATCATGGTCTTATAACTTCTAAAATATCAAGCTTTTTAGAAGTTAGCTTATGCCACCACTGCATGATCTTTATCTCGAGTTTTATGCTAAACACAAATGAATTAAATGTGGTATGATGATGCCCCAGCTTGCATTTCATTTAGTTAAAAAGGGACATAACTAAGAAAAGTAAAAGTGATGCTAGCCAAATTTGTACTTGATCTGCGTTTTAAAACAAGTAAATTTTTCATATAAAGTTGCTGCAAACTTAAGTTAATGAACAGAAACGAAAAATTCGGCAATTCTTCCATTTACAAAGGGACATATCTCTAGAACAATATAAGTGACACCACAAAAATCAATCCCGATCTGTATTTTGTTGTAAAAAACATTGTGTATAAGTTTCAAAACATTTGGTTTATGCCAACTTAAGAGAACAGAAACCAAAAGTTCACTAATTTTTCCATTCGCAAAGGGGCATAACTCTAAAATGGTTATTTTGAGGTAGTAAGCATTGTGTATAAGATTATTAACATTTGTTGGAGGCAAACTAAAGTTAGTTGTTGGTAGCTTTGAACTAGCTGTCAGTAACTGAGAGTACACTCAGATCTGTACTTGGTGTTTTTTTGTTGTTTGGATATACAAGATCCCGGCCACGTCCATGTTAGATGTATTTCTATTTGTTTCCATCTGATGAGGTAAGCCTTATTCAACTGATTTTTAAAGTTCGTTCTCATGTTGTATTGTTACACCACTGTCCCAGGTAAGGGGAGGGTTGGGATCCTGCCATATTCTGTATGTATATGCCTGTCCCAAATCAGGAGCCTGTAATTCAGAGGTTGTCGTTTGTTGATGTGTTACATATTTGTTTTTCCGTCATTTTTTGTACATATATTAGGCCTTCAGTTTTCAAGTTTGAATTGTTTACATTTGTCATTTCAAGTCCTTTTATAGCCGACTATCCAGTATAGGATTTGTTCTTTGATAAAGGCCCTAGGGTGACCTTTAGTTGTTAATTTCTTTTCATTTGCTCTCTTTTTGAGAGTTGTCTCATTGGCAATCATGCCGCATCTACTTTTTTTTCAGCATTTTTTCCCATTTTTAAAGGGGCATAACTCTAGAACAGTTAAATTGAGGTTGTCACAATGACATTTATCCCACATGTGCTTAACTTGAGAAAAAAAACAAAGAAAAACTGATGAAATTACAATTTATTTCATTTTATAGGCTTTACCAATGAAATGTTAGAAATGATATATAATATAGCATTCACATGTCATTTACACAACTATAAAATATTTAGCAATGAAATTATATAAATGTGTTTCATTTGTAATATTGAGCCTTAATGTAATAGTGAATCCTGTTAATATATTATACATGTGAAAGTGTCAAATGCTTTTTTAATTTCAATAAATGCTCCTCTTATTCTATCAATGACAACTAAATTGTAATTTTTTGGAACTAAATGTATTAAAAAAAATTAACATCATTTTTAAGAAATTTCTGTAGTAGCTTCTTCGCTTTAAAATAACAACATAAAAACAGCACCAAAAACAGTTCCTAATCCAAAATACCAGATAAAGCTATCGTTTGTTCGGTAATTTAATTTTTTCGATAAAATTTCCAAAAAAAACCTCTTACTTAAAGACATGTAGTGTTATATAAACAAGCACCATTTTGTAAGCTTTGTCCTGCAGAAACTTGTACATGCAGTCCCTTGAACACATCTTTAATCAACTCAAAACCAGTGGCGGATCCAGGGGGAGGGTTCTGGGGGTTGGAAACCCCCCTTTTTTGGACGATCAATGCATTTGAATGGGAACATATAGTTGGAACCCCCTTTTTAAAATGGCTGAATCCGCCCCTGAGAACTATACAATTTTCTATGCAGTCAAGAAAATCTACAAATTAAGTAGTTTTTAAATCTCAGTCAATAGTTTTTAAACTTGACTCAATTTGTACACAGACAAAAACAAGCTCCTGGACAATTTTCTAATGTTCGGATCCCTGATAATGCTTTTTTTAATTAATTTTGTTATTACAATAAATTTTTATTTTTTATCATTTTAATACTCAAAATATTTTATTACTAAGAAAATATGGTGGTATATACTTTAGGTTACAATCATTTCCTTAGTTTAGCTTTAGATATCGTATTTTACAACACATTTCAAAACATCATCAGCAAATTTTAATTGATTTGAATAAATCTGATGAACGTGTCAAATTACACAAAATTTGACTTTTCTCTAATACATCAACATTTTTGTCTAGTTAATATCTGCATCTTACAAGGCTGATTATGTTTTATAGATAAACTACTGAATTTGGCGACTTTCTGACTGAATAATACTAAAATAATATACAATGTAAAGCACTCTTATATTTTTAAATTAATAATATATAGTATGATGCAAAAAATTGGTACAAATGCAAAATGATTATGCCAATATTTGTGTATATTTCTATCCATTTCCAAGCAAAAAATCATTGAAAAACATTTCCATCAACACTATGTGTTACAGCACATAATTTTCCCAAATCTACAGGTACAGAAGATTATGTTGGACCCTATCACAGCATTCTTGTAGCTTACAAGTTTTTTTTATAATTTAAACATTTCACAATGAGCAAAGATAAACTGGTCATATCGTTATTGCACATTTTATTGCAAGCCAAGAATATTTTTATTTTTTTAAAATTGATTTTTTTTTCTTTTTTTTCCCTGCTTCCTTTTATCATTTAAATCCTCTGCAAATACAATGATAAATATATCAACAAAATACAAATCTTTTTAATTTTGCTGACTGATCAAATTTCATAAAACTTCTCTAGTATGAATCTAGCTTGTTCTTAAGAACTAAATAAAGAGAATAAACTTAGTATGAAATCATTATAAAATTAAAGAAAAATAGAGTCTAAATAGCCCAAGCTATGTCCAAATATTAAAGGGTGGATGTAACTATTTCTCCCCCACAAAATGCATAGATGAAACAAATGGAGGTAATTTTGTCATCTTCATAGTCTCTTTATTTCACCTCTCATTTAAAATATATTGCCATCAGATCTAATATTCTTTTTTTTTCACTCTGATGTAGCAATACAAAGAACACTAAGTCAAATAATTCATCATTCACAAGAATACAAAAAAATATTTTCACAAGGACTAACAATAAATTACTTAAAATGGATAAAAGTAGCAAAAAGGAACACTTCCATGGCAGTTATCTCCCATTTTGCCAGACTTCACATTTTGTTCTAGAGTTAATTGTTAATACACCTAAATATTACAACATGATACATCCACCCTTCTTTTTCTTCTTCGTTTGTAGAGCTGCACGGGTGGCTGTTTCAAATACTTCTCTCACTCCCTCCTTTGTTTTGGCTGAACATTCAAGGTAACCATATGCATTTATTTTTTCTGCCATTGCTCTTCCGTCTTCTGGTCGAACAGGCTCCTGTTTCATTTTCATAAGATCTCGTTTTATATTTTCATCATTTCTCAGATCTTTCTTATTACCTACAAGTATGATTGGTACATTTGGGCAGAAGTGTTTAACTTCAGGAGTCCATTTTTCTGGTATATTTTCTAAGCTGTCTGGACTATCTATTGAGAAGCACATAAGAATGACATCTGTATCTGGGTAGGAGAGTGGGCGGAGTCTGTCATAATCTTCTTGTCCAGCTGTATCCCAGAGAGCTAGTTCTACCTACAAAACAAAAGGATAATATTTAAATACTGCTTTTATTTCCTGCTGGGGTAACAGATTAACCATAAAATGCCAGTTTTTTTATATTCCATTTAAAAACAAATCAACTATTTCAACTCAATTATTATTTGCCTAAATTCCAAAGCATTGATTTCTTTTAGTACTGAAGATTTCTTTATTAGGACCCCGAATATCTGTGAAATTTCGTAAGAGAATTTGCATGCACATCTGTAGAAGCTAAAAAGAATTTGTATGCAAATCTGTAGAAGCTAAAGAGAATGTACATCCAAATTATATCCAAATTATATCTAAAGCTACAGTTATGTCAACATAACCAAAACTTTCCTTAGACTACTAATAAAAGTAATTGTCCTTTAATAACAATTTTTAACCAATTTGATCCTGTCAGATATTCTCTACATTTTTTTTAATTTTTTAGATACTTAACAATTACTAGCATTCACATTTATTTTTCTACCCATCATGGCACTGTTGGTTTTAAGCAGGGGAAAACACACTTAATTGATACCAGACAGCCTTAAGATCAAATTGGATTATAAATAATTGGCAAAACAGATGATGATCTCACTTGCAAATAACAATAAAATCGGACATAACTCCATAAAAGTGATGTTATTAAAATTCTAATTTGATAAGTGTTTTGTAGTAATAAATCATTGTGTATAAGATAAGATTCATAACATTTGGTTGTCAGAGGCAAACATAATTTATAGAACAGAAATGACAATTCAGGTAAAAAGGTAAACATGAAAACACCCAAATTCAAACTTGATCTTTGTTTTGTGTTAATTAGCATTGTTTATAAGTTGCACCACATTTGGTTGAGGCAAAGGTTAAAACCTTTCTCAGTTCAATTTTGACATATTTATATAGTTTTCTTTGTCAATCTATCAATCAGCAAAACACATGTTTGAGCTACTTTACTTGTCCAATTTACTTTACTCTTCAGTAATGATTTTTTAGTTGTCAAGTATGCTCGTCTTTTGAATCCTTCAAGAATTTAAGTTCTTCCTAAGCAGATATCTTTTTCCCCTGGAAACATTGCATTTGTTGGTATGCCATAATTCCATTGAAAGGAACATACACCTGTCGTTTAGTCTTAGAAGCATGATTGTTTTTTATAAGTTGTTATTGGCTTTGAATTAGTGGTCAGTAGCTGCTAGTTTTCTCAGATCTGTTCTTAGTGTCATTTTGTTGTTGGAATGTACAAGTACCTGGTCACTTCCACTCTATGTTTTGGTATACATGTATGTATTTATATTTAATTTGTATCCATCTGATGAGTTAAGCCTATTACAACTGATTTTTAAAGGTTGTTCTTTTGTTGTACCATGGTCACAGGTTAGGAGGAGGGTTGGGATTCACTTAATTTCACTACCATGTTAAGCCCTGGGTGCTACATGTACCTGTCAGGAGCCTGCAATTCAGTGGTTGTTTGTTTTTTGTTTAAACATTTTGTACATTAATAGGGCCGTTATTTTTTTCATTTGAATGGTTTTACATTTTTGATTTAAGAGCCTTTTATAGCTGACTCTGTGCATGGGCTTTACTCATTGTTTAAGGCCATAGCTATAGCAGCTAAATTTTTTATCATTAGTGTTGTGGAAAATTGTCTCATACCACATGATACATCTTCTTTCAATATAAACCCTGTAACTTTCCTCTTTTTTGTGCAAGAATTCTAAGTTTGTTTTAAGGGAACACTTCATTTGATGATTTATTGAAGCACCAACTTTCTAATCTTGAAACAAGATAAATGATACCAAGAGTACAAGACTAATACACAGGTTGCAGATCTTAATCAAAGGACCCAACACACTTAATTATCACTAGAACACACCCGTGATATCGCGGGTCCGTGACTGAATTAAAGTATATAACTTTGTGCAAGCATTATTTTAGTATTAGTATTGTCATCTGATAAAGTCATGCCGATTATAAGATACACAGTTTTCTCTGCTTTCAAATCTTTCTGTTTGAACCCGTCGAACTGGAACTTATCAATTATTGGTAATATTAATTATTTGGAAAACAAAAGGTCCTGGAATGGAGTATTTTTTAATCAACAGCATTGCCCTATATTAGTTATAAATAAAGATGAATTCTTTGATTCGCTGTTTTACGTCATGCCCGCTAACAAATTGAAAACTGTACCTATATACACCTTATTTTTAGTCCAGATTTTTAGTATTCGTATTGTTATCTTAGAAAGTATTACTGATTAAAATACTACAATAGGTAACAATTCGACAATTTAGTTGTGTCAACCCTGTGATTATGACCCGTGTATATAGCACATAAATCCTGAATACACCGTTTGTTGGTGCGCCTGTCAGATGCGGAACGTACAAATAAGGTAATAGGTAACAGGTGAATATACTATTGGTATCGGTATCGGACTCGACCCGGAACTTCTTAATTATTGGCAATATTAATTACGTGGAAAACAAAAGGGACTGGAGTGGTGTAATTTTTAATCTACACCTTAGTACTATATTAGTTATATATAAAGTTGAATTCTTTGATTCGTCGTTTTTACGTGATGACGGCTGACAAATTGGACCTCGTAATTTTAGTATTATAGATATCCGTCTCACTTAAACCTAATATTAAACATTGCTCTTGGTCAGACAGATGATTTCATGTATGCAAACAAATTGCATCAATGTAGAATTTCACAGGACCTTTTTTGATAATCTTAAGGTTTGATTGTTTTGTTATTCAGTTTTTATATATTCATTTTATTTCTGGTGTGAACAAAGAGTATGTTGATGCAGCTAATTTTATGGATAAAAGCTGAAAATACAAGTCATGTCATATATTTTCTCCAGAACTTATTGCAAGTCCCATGGGTACAAATACATATATACAATCTTTTTATAGGAACACATTGTAATAAATACTGATTTTACTCATTTGTTTTTATTAAGACCAGGTTAACAAAACCTTACAAATTCAATTATATCCAAATGAAAGTGACTAAATGTAGTGTGGTAAGCCTGAAATCATACGGACTACTGTGGATTCATTTTTATTCGTTGGATACCAACTTTTGTGGATTTCCTGGGTTAAGGTGAACCACAAAATTAAATGTTCAGCGAATGGAAAATTTCCTAAAGGCTGGTATGTAAACTACCAAATTAAATATCCATAAACATGTAAGTTTTCCATAATTCACGAAAATACAGTGAATTCACAGTAACTCACATCCCAAAAGCACCAATATAGAATAACACCTCGAAATTGACAATGAGCTGATGACATTTCAATTTTCAAATAGCAGTTCCTGCATGAGGTGACTATATATATGCAGAAGAAAGGTTTCCACCTTGAACATATTCATTGATTGTTGGTGGTTAATACTATGTTCACAAGTTTTTGTTATATTTTACATATAGCAGCCAATACCAATATGAATGATAAATCATGATGCAACATTTTTTTCCTTTTTCACATTTGCAAATATCTCAAATCAGACTTGTAAGATATATTGCAAGATACATGTTTATTATACACTTAATAGTAAATGCAGATAAATTGCATGTGTAATACTGTCAATGGTAATCGTGCTGTATCAACTATCCATGATGATGTTCATATCAGTCTATTTGACAGGCCTTTTCAATATCACACACTGCATCAACCCTCAACCAATGCTCTTGGGATTGTATTGGTCTCTCTGGATGATACATATGTTATATTGAATAAAATGCTTCGCTGACGTAGCCTGATAGGACTGCAGAGGTCAAACCCTGAACAGTTTGGGCAAATTTGGACACAATATTCAAGCTTGATACTGTCTGAATTTGGATTGTGTAAATGTGATCAAATTTTTGACATAATAAAGGTTTCTGACTAAAGATAATTGTGGTCAAATCTATTGCCCAATACTGTGCAATTGAAGATTTTTTCTTGAAACTTCAAAAATTTGAATTTTGAAAAAAATAAATATTTTTTTGTTTATATATAAATTCTCTATAGTGTGTGATTTTTGTAAGACTAAATAGTCTATGTAGTTATTCTTATAATTTAACCTCTGTTGGTTCTCCAGACAATACAAATGATATCAGTCAACAACTTACCTGTACAGTTACTACCGTATATTATATAACAGATTTTTCTTTGTATATTGATAAACTTCCTCGTTTTTAAGTCCAAGGAAATTTTTTTTGTCTATATACAATTTTGATTTTAATTCATTAATAAAGCTGACTCACACCTTTACTTCATGTACTTCCTTATATAGAGTACATTAAGATATTATTATCAACAAAAAAGAAAGTTATTTTTCAACACAAGACTTTAGAATATATATTGACCAACAATATATTTTTCTCTGACCTTGTACAGCTGTGTGAATTTTTCTTTTTAATGTATTAATCTTTAAGTTGTGTTTTATTTTAGATTTGTTTTTATTTTTATTGTCTTATATGTCTGTTAGATTAAATTAATAATCATAAATTTATCTTAATAATCATTATTATGTACATTTTAGTTATGTTTAAAATATATGTGTGTCTTGTGTACACACATGTCTGAGGTTAATCAACAGACAGTTCCAGAAGTGAATGGCTTCATTATTTGGCTAATTCAATGCTAGAGTAAAAATAAGACTTTTTAGGATCTAATTTATAGAGAGATTTAGTTTGAACTGTGTGCATGTTTCAATAACCTTGAAATTGCATGTTTGCATTTTGATTTAAGCCAAAACTATTATATATGTGTGGTTCAAGTTACTCAGTCCGCAATAGTTAATCCCCCCTGACCTTAAATCTTTTTTGGAGCATTTCTGAAAAAAATATTCAATGATCCCATTTTGTAGAACGTTTATTCAATTATTGATATAACATCTGAATTTTCATTCACTACATCTAAAAATGCTACAACTTCATAATAGAAATAAATGGGGAATGTGTCCATAAGACAAGCTGTGTCCAGCTGTGCGTGCCCCTGCTTGCATATAATATAATAAAGGGACTTTATTCAAGAACAATAAAAGTGACACTACCCAAATGTGAACCTGATCAGAGTTTTAGCATTAGTAAGAGTGTCATAATATTTGATAGAGGCAAACTGAAGTGAGAGAACGAAAACGAAAACAAATTTGGGACATACTTACAAACAAGGGTAAAACGTAATGCCCCCTCTGCTCTGAGAGTATAAAAAACAAAATGAATGAAAAACTATGTCATGTGTTGAAGTAATTGGAACCACACATATATATTTTATTTGGTCTTATAAAAAGTGATTGCTTGCTTGCTTTATTTTCTATCTGAGAGGTGTAAAGTATAATCTAGTTGCCAGTCTGTACTATAACAACACATAATACTGTTAAATGTATATAGCATTGAATTAGCCAAATAATGAAGCCATTCACTTCTGAGTTTATTGTAACTAACTGAGTTTACCCTCTTTAAATAAAGAATTTATTATTATTATTATTATTATGAATTATAAATCTTTTCTCAAAACTCTGGAATAGACCTTATTGGACAAAGAAGATAAAAATATACCAAACATTTAATAGACAAATCTACATCTGCATTTATATTTACAAAGATCATGCATAAAATATATAGAATCTAGAAATGATAAGTAATCATATATAAAAGCTTCTAAGGCAAAGAAAGAAGCATTTGACATCCATAGTTTGTCAAGCTACTGCAGTCACTTTCCACACAATGAGAATGTTCATATGTTTAATGTGTTAGTGTGTAAGAACAAGGAATGCTTTCACATATTTAAGGAATGCATGAAATTAATCTCAAATATACAAAATATAACTTAACATTATTTATTACACTTCAAAGAAATGGAATTACTGAAATTTGGCTTGTTCATACAAAACAATGAAAACAGTCATACTCCAATAAATAATATCCCTATTTAAGGTTTCTCTCGGGGAAAAGTTGCACTGAGCTTCAGGGTTATTTCATGTTTTATCTGTAAATCTAGAATATTTTGCACTTCCTGCGTTTAGATTTCTTGACTTGCAGGGCTGCGCGGGTGGCAGTTTCAAACACCTCTCTTACTCCCTCCTTTGTTTTGGCGGAACATTCTAAATATGCAAATGCATGTATGTTTTCTGCCATAGCTTGCCCCTCTGCAGTTTTGACTGGTTCCTGTTTCATTTTCTTCAATTCTCTTTTGGTATTTTCGTCATTTCTAGTGTCCTTTTTGTTTCCTACTAGAATTATAGGTACAGTTGGGCAGAAGTGTTTAACTTCAGGAGTCCATTTTTCTGGTATATTTTCTAAGCTGTCAGGACTATCTATAGAGAAGCACATAAGAATGACATCTGTATCTGGGTAGGAAAGTGGGCGGAGTCTGTCGTAATCTTCTTGTCCAGCTGTATCCCACAATGCAAGTTCAACCTAAAATTTAAACAAAATAATATTTAGCCAACATTTTACAGCAGTTCATTAACATGCTGCTACTGAACATAAAATTTGTAACTACTGGTAACAACAATGACAATACAAAAACTAACAAAAAAACACAAAAATTGTCATGCAAATAATACAAATAAAAGTAAGTGATAAGACTTCTATAAAGCAATATTGATATAAGTGCAGTGTTAGAAGAGAACAAAAAAAAGTTTGTAATGCAAGTAGTGGGGGGAGGTAAATATAACAATCAAAATCCATTCCGATATACAGGTCTTTTTTCAAAGTAAAAAATCATGCAGGTCAAAAAATAACAATTTCATGCTGACATTTGAAAATCAACTCACCATTTATTTGGCTTGAGGGAGTTGTCAGCTTCACTTATTCCAAAATCGATGCAAATTTTCGCGAAACAACAAATGATACTTTGCCGAAAATTTTGTGATTACACATCACTACATACGCACATTTTTTGTCAGTAATATAATGGATCATTGAACAGCGGAAAAAGAAGATGATGCAGTTAACCAAATCTTCGACTGAGAAAGTACAAAATGCTTCAACTTAAAAAGCCATACGAATAAATGAAATTGTATAAATCATGGCTACAACAATTATAAACAGGGGAAAAGCTTTATTGTGTGTGTGCAAATAGCAATGTGTTCATGGTGTCAAGATTTAATATATTGATGTGTTCTAATCATACTGGAAGAGGGTTTAAAGATGTGTGAATAATATACATAGAGTTGTTTAATTGTTATACAGTGAAAAATATATCTCCATGATCAAAGAGGAGACATACATAAGTTCTACGAGTAAAGAAAATATGGGTGAAAATCTATGTATGATATGATCTGTGTATAATAATAATAAATAAATGGATACTGTCAATCATGCTTTTGTTTGGACTAAGTGGTTTAAAGCTTTTAAGACGAATTTTCATCCAATCAAAATACAATATACAAAGCTGCATATTGTAAGAATTCGGTCATATGTAGGTTACTCATGCTGTCCCATGATAAATGAAGAAAACATATGATCAAAGCATTTTACACTTAAGATTAAACCACAAACCTGTTTTCCATCAACTTCAATATCTGCTACATAATTCTCAAATACAGTTGGTACATATACTTCTGGGAATTGGTCTTTGCTGAACACAATAAGTAAACAAGTTTTACCACAAGCACCATCACCAACTATAACCAATTTCTTGCGTATAGCAGCCATTCCTGATGCATAAAAGTCTGAAAAAGAAATATTTTGATAATCTTATAATCGAGCAAAATACTACATTGATTTGATGTGCATTGAAACATCATTACTAACAAAAAGTTTTTAGCAACTGAATGCATGCTTTAAAACAAATTAGGCCCATGGCTAGAGCACCATCTTTCCAATTTTACATTGTAATGTATGTATTTTTTAAAAGGTATTATGTTGGTAGATCAATTAGAACAGGTTTAATTAATAGATACAATTTCTTATAAAATACCATGTTTAGTACAGATTAGAAAGATCATTTCATAGAGAACATCTGAACTAAGTTTCAAGCTGATCTGACTTCAACTGGTATCAGGTCCGTTCGCGCCCAATATACTTTCGCACTCTACACGTTCGCGCCCAATTTTTAATTCACATTCCAGTTGAATAATTGGAAATCATGATTGTTGTACATATTAAATTGCTTTGGTGTAAATATTGAATGTATTTATAGCTAGGTATGAGTAAAACATTGAAGATTTTAAATGAAAAACACAAAAGATAATTGTTTTTGACAGCTTGGTAACTTTGAACTGAAACAATTAAACAATAAAATATAGCAATACTGTTATACACTATTATAACAAAACATGATGAAATTTATTCAACACACAAAAAAAAACGTAGTCAGAATCTCACTTAGTTGTTTTGAATCAAGTCAATGAAACAAAGTTATGGCAATACACTAACCAAAACATGATTAAGAGTTCTTCAACACAAAATAAAATGTTGACAGAATCCCACTTTATTTATAGAAAGGATTATATTTTCTTTTTAACAATACACTTTCCAAAACATGATTAAGATTTATTCAACACAAAAAAAAATGCTGTCTCACTTTATTTTAAGACAATGACAACAAGAATACTCTTGCCAAAACTTGCATGATCACTAAACAAAACAATTAAAATTGGGCGCGAACATGTAGGGAGCGAACAGACTTTGGGTGCGAACATGTAGGGTGCGAAAGTGAAAGGGGGCGAACATGAGTGGGTGCGAGCGTGAATGGGTGCGAACGAACCCTGATTCACTTCAACTACATCAAAAACTTCCTTGCCAAAAAAAACCTTTTAAATGGAGGGAAGACAGACAAACAGAACGAAAAACATAAAGCCCCTAAGTGGATTGTCTTTAAAGCTAAATGTAAGGTGTCCTGAAAGTTTAGTTCACACTAAGGGGGCTTTAAGTGTTGCCATATGTGCTGAGTGCACTCTACAGACTACAAGCTCCATATAGTATTACCCTGCCCTTTTCAAAAGCTACAGGAACATTAAATGAGCAGTTAAGAAGAGCCTGTACAAATGATTTTTTTCATCTGGTGTTGGGTTGTTGACAATGATCCTATTTAGCCAGCTATCAATAACAAATACCTGAAGTGTGTGTTTTCCAAATTTACACCATCAAATAAATTATAACGTTGATCTTTTATCATTCAAATTGTATCAGTGCTTACCAGAATATTCAATTGTAATCAATACTGCAATATTCAAGACTAAAAGTTTCAAGGATACAAAGTTTCAAGGATACAAAGTATAATTCTTTTCAAAGTAAATCTCAAATCATGAAATGTTGTATAGAAGGAGATGATTCATTTATATTTTCCTGGATCGAAGTTTTCCAAAGTGTAGACAATGATAAAAAATTCATACGTATGGGTAATGATTCAATAACAAACACAACGAATTCAAAACAAACTGTGCTCGTTTACAATCAGCGCAATTCTTCTGAAATTATGCAGATAAATGTCAGGCTATCGATGATGTCATCAAAACTAAAATGGCGATTATAAATTAACCCCAGCCAAAGCCGAATACCAATTATTTCTTTGTCTCTACTATGAATTTACACAAGCGACCATTTACTAGGTCTGTAAAACATAAGAATAGTATTTCGAACATCTAAATATTTAAACTGTCATTAATCTGGCTCCAAAATTTCGAACGCTACCAAATAGGGAAGTAGACTGCCGCCTCTTCATTAAAATGCAAAATTGTCAGATTTTATAAGGTATTCTAACTATCTATTTTTTTCATCGAACAAAATGGACATTTATCTTACCTTCGAGACTATTAAAGGTGGCTTAAGACGGGTATATATAACCAAATTTTCGTTATTTTAACATTGACCACACCTCAAATATTCATACAGGGCGATCCGAACAATGCAGGTGCATTATGGGAACAGGTGATTATCGAATGTAGCATTGTGGGTAATATTTCGTCTTAGTCATTTGTGTGGTTAGGTTAGTTACAAAATGAAATCAGACGAAAAGAGGTGTGGCGAGAAAATGCAGACGAAAACGAAAATTGTCAGAAGAATCGTCATTTTCTTTAAAATATTTAAATAAATAACACAAAATTTATTTAAAAATGTCATCACATTTCTTTATTCTTACTTATCAGACACATAACCTGGTTAAGTTTATAGGGGAACAAGTGTAGAAAACGTGCAGTATCGATCTGTCAGACATACCTTTTTCTTCGTTTTTTCCAAAACAACTATCGAAAAGACGCATTTAGCAATAATTAATGAATGTTTCTTCTTATGTCCTTTTCTATAAGTCCTACTGATTATCTCATACGAAATTGTATTACTGACAAGTTTATGACTTTACTTGTTTTATAGAACTGTCAACAAAGTTAAAATTAGAAACACAAAATGGACAATTTTCATTGGTTAATGTACTATCAATAAATATAGCCCTTATCCGTATGGAATACTATAACAACTATTAAGCTTTGAAAAATATTAATAATCTGAGAGACTAGATTATAATTACACACGTAGAATCTAGTCCGTCAAAAAATAAAAAAAATAAATAATAGGATTTAATTTTCGAAATCTAGTTTGATCAATCAGTTTATACGGCAACAACAAAAAATGTATTTTTCAAGGCAGTTGCTATTTGTCCGGCTAGCCGGACGAATAGTACCAGGACTATTTGTCCGGCCAAAACAATGCGCATGTCACTATAATATTTATGTGTGCGTGTTTTATTATTTTCAGCAGCACCAGGGGGTAGCACATGACTTTGTTTGTAATCTTTAGTGTTAGGGCCTGATCTTGTTACTGGTAATTGAAATTGTTGTTTTCTTCATACTAGTATATAATCCAATGTGGATAACGAATAATCAGAAAAAAATCATATATATCCCATTTTTTTTTATATAAGAAGAAAGAAGAAATTACTTGTAAAACAAACTTGGGTAGTGTTTGACTCGTGCATTTTAAGTTAACGTATAGGATTTTGTCTAGCTGAAAAAGGAACAAAATTATTATGTCTGTAGCTGTCAAAAAGAATTATGGACCTCTTGACATAAAGTTATCCATATTTTAAGTGAGAGGTGAGAGATTTTTCTATAATGCCCCCCCCCCCCCCCAAAAAAAAATAAATAAAAAGAAGTAAAAAATACTGTTTTTTATTCTATTTAATACGTGAGTAGGTCGGGTGACATAGTGTGCTCCTTTTCCCAAATTTCTCTTTTCTTTTTTTCTCCTGATCCCATCTTTGTTGTCCCGTGTATTCATTACCCCACTTTTTTTACCCCACTTTTTATAATCCTATTTCCATCATCCCCACTTCAAGTTTGTAGCCCTCCCCCTAAAGGCCTTTCTCAACTGCTCTTGCTTTGAACATCTTTTCCACCACTTACACAGCTGTAGCGAGTCGAATAATTTTGTAAAACTAGTTCTCCGATCAATTATCTTTTATTTCCCATTTTCCTTGTGATTTCAATTTTTTGTTAGTTCCTTTTATAAGATATATATATCATTTTGGAAGTTCATAATATCATGTTCAATTGTCAAATTCCGCAAACTCAAAAATTTATAACAAATATTGATATCACCGTTTTCAGCCATATGATCATGATTTTTCGTAATCCATGTTTCTATTGTACTTTTGGTTTTCAGAGTTGATGGTCTATTGTTTGTACTTCTGTGTCCCGGGTTTGTCTTTTGTTCGTTATTGTCCTACTTAATGACAAGTCTGAGTGTTGATTTTCATTTGTAAACGTGTCACACTATGTAATGTTCATGTCCACCAGTGTCCAGGCATTATGCGAGAAAATATTTTAAGAATATACGATGCTACTGGACACAGAAAAAAGTGGTCGTTTCTGCATGGAGAATTGAACTTGATATCAAAGAATACGAAACTGCCTTTCTTGTATATACCCAATACCCAATACCCAATTTTTCTTAGTATGGATTGCAAAATTAGGTATTTTATGTAGGTGAGATATGCACAGAAGTGATAGATATGTATTATAAATATAGAAAAATGAATATCTTGGACAACAAAATTAAAAAAAAATACCTGTATCATATATCCAAGCGCCTGTGGATAAAACTAGAAAGCTGACATGGTTTAAATTAAATTTCCCGGTATTAAATCATTTGTTGAAAAAAAAACATCAAAGTATTGCCATATGACCTTTTACATTCAAGGGTTAAATTTGCATTAAGTCGTGTTCAGACCCTTTAACAGAAAATAAAGGAATATGAAGTACACGTGCACGGGAGCTAATCGAACACAATGTCAATGAATAGAAAAAAATACAAATGATCAATGGTCAAAGTTTTTATTCCTGTTCTTCATCTTGATAGTTGTTGGAGGGTCTTCAATAATGAAAGAATCATAAATACCCAATCTAATTAAAAACCGATCTCTCATCGCTCCTGTTTCTGATATGTCGCGTGGGAGATCTAACGAAACCGGCTTTGAGGTCACATGTGAGTGAACTAAAAGTTATGAATTTATAAA
Organism: Mytilus edulis; assembly: GCF_963676685.1. Classification (NCBI taxonomy): domain Eukaryota; kingdom Metazoa; phylum Mollusca; class Bivalvia; order Mytilida; family Mytilidae; genus Mytilus; species Mytilus edulis. The sequence goes on from NC_092344.1 coordinate 47,150,507, forward strand.
GATATGCAAATGAGTTGACGACCTATTAATAAGCCAATCAAAAAAGTTTATGAATTATTTTGACTGACGATTTCGTCGTAAATAAAATGAGTTACATCCCTTTGCCTTACGTTAAACTTCCAAGATCGTGGAAGACTCAATTTCATTGGTCGAAAAAGACACACCTACGAGGTCACTCACATGTGACCTCAAAGCGGGTTTCGTTAGATCTCCCACGCGACATATCAGAAACAGGAGCGATGAGAGATCGGTTTTTAATTAGATTGATAAATACCGTAAAACAAGGTCAATATGGTCCCTAGTGTCGACTTGAGCAGTACTAGTATTTAACGTATATTACTGCACTAATGTATAAATATATTAAAATCTAGTCATAAAAAATCTCAAGTCAGCACAATACAAGACAAAAACAGACAGAGAGATCCGGTATTAAAGATTATGAGAATTACGATTTTTGCTTTATCCTACATATCGGTCTTTTAATGTTTTGAATTTCCTTAAAACTTTCAAGTCTTAAATTACTATGAATCTATGTTTTTGCTTTGAGACCAGAATATTGTCGAAAAAATAGCTAAAAATGATTTGCGTTTCTATGTAAGAAAGAGTCCGGGAAACGCTCAGAATGCACGATTTTGCGTTATTTTTCTCAGAGCTTCTGGGCGGCCCCCAGACCCCTCGCCAAAAATATATTTTGCCTCAGCCTTAAAAGGGGCTAGTTACGGCCCTGAACTCCATCTTTTTAAAATGGCTGGATCCGCCACTGCATAGCCTGATATTCAGAGGTCTATATTTTGATTAGACCGGTTGGTGTTATGTTTTATTTTGTTCATATAAAAAAAGAAGATGTGGTATGATTTCCAATGACGGACAACTGTCCACAAGAGCCCAAAATGACACAGACATTAACAACTATAGGTCACCGTACGCCTTTTTAATAAAGGAAAATAACTTCCCAAATGATCTAATCGATACCATAACAGTATCATCCTTTAAGTTATATTGAAATAAATTGGAAATCAACCAAGTTCAGATAACACTACAACATTTGTTTTCTTTTTGTTTTGTGCACACCAAGCATAAATTTGCTTAATTTAATGTGAAGTTTCTTACAGGGTGATCCTGAATTTAGTTTTTCGATGTATACATATTATTTCTTACATTTGGAGGAACTGAAGAGAATTCAACATTCCCGGTTATACCTCATGCACTACATATAATAAGATAGGTTTCACTGTGTGAACTAAAACATGAAGTTACGATTCATGAAAAACAAGAATGTGTACACGGATGCCCTACTCGCACTATCTTTTTCTATGTTAGTGGACCGTCATATTAGAGGTCAAAACTTCAATAAATTAGAAAGATCATATCATAGGGAACATGTGTACTGAGATTCAAGTTGATTGGACTTAAACTACACCAAATGCTACCTCGACCAAAAACTTCAATCTGAAGCGGGGCAAATTTCCTGCAGTTTATAATAAGCTTTTATGGATTTATTGTACAGTTCATCCTAATCATGATTAATTATATAAAAATAAACCAGATGGGCTTAAATCTCATGTACTTATATTTTGAAACACATTCTAGGTTTATATTCTGGAATGTAAATTTCGGTTTAACATGCATGTCTGCCTGCTTTGTTGAAAATCCACGTTTTATTGTTTGTTCGTGTTTATACTGCATGAGAAACCAATTTCAATGTACAGAGGAGAGGCGAAGGATACCAATGATACATGGCACTCATACCACATCTTCTTATATCTATCATAAGTCGAAAATAACTGACCACGCCTTGGCTAAAAAGAAAAAAACAAACAAAAAACAGACAAACAACAGTACAAAAAATACAACATAAATCTTAAGACTGACCAGCACAAACTCCACCCAGAACTGGGATTATCATGACACAGATTTTCCGGAAGGGTAAGTTGATTATGTGCTCCACATATGGCACCCGTCGTGTTGATAATGTAAGTAAAAATCATATTCACGGACCGAATTTCACTTCCTATTTAAAGTCGGCTTGTACAGTTCAATCATGTAAATAGTGTGTTCCCCGTTACCCGTGAAAGCTTTAACAGAAGCAATGTTCGATCTATAATGTGATTTTTTTTTCATTATTATTTTTAAACTATTTTCATACGACCGCAAAAAAAAAAATGCGTTCGTATATATGGTATCACGTCGTCGTCGTCAGCTTCGTCCGAAGACACGTAATTTCCGTGCAATAACTTAAGTTCAATTGAATAGATCTCTATGCAATTTAAACACAAGGTTTGAAACTACGAAAAGGAGGTTGATATTGATTTTGGGGTTTATGGTTCCAACAGTTTAGGAACAAGGGACGAAAAGGGGTCAAAGTCATTTTTTTTCTAGTTTCCAGACAATATGAAGATTGTATTAAAGTCCTGTGGTATATTCAAGCTTGAATATTGTGTCCATAGTGGCCCCAATTGTTCAGAATTCGACATCTGCGGTCTTATCAAGCTGCGCCCTGCGGAGCATTTTGTTATATATAATAGGTCAACATGCAGTAATAGCATGACATACCGAATTATATGTGAATTGGGAGTCACATATTTCAGTCAGTATACTTGCATCTCATATATACATCCCAGTGACCTTACAACTAAAGATACTACTGACACAAGAATGACTGCCTTATACCTTGATCTTTTCCTCAATATTGACACAGATGGACAATATCTTAATTGATACGGTATGCTCATGCATGTTCACACTATACTGACTTCGTATATAGTAGTGTATTCCTTGCGCAGAAACTGCCCCAACAAAGTTATGAGAAGAAAATATTAAAAATGACACTCCGTAAATTTTATGGACACCATCCCGAATTGGTTAATCTATACGATGAGTCTGTGTCTAAACTAGCAAATATCATTTTTACCACGTCTAAGATTTTAGGATTAACATCTGTGTCGTCTGTCTGCTAATAACCGAGCGTGACCTATTCCCGAATACTAGTATGGCAGTTATACCGAGTCGGAATTTGCATTGCTATATGACGCGTCTCAGTATTGTGTACACCCAACATTCATCTATTTATTTTTGATGTTTCTGTTTGGGTACAGTTCGGTAATGTGTTATTTCTTATCGCTTGTAGTCCAAATAATTATAAAATAGTCTTTCAATACCATCATTGACTTTTGTGATAAAAATTGTTTGGACTGGTATTGTGAAAATAATTGTATAAAGTTAGAGATTGCATGTTCGTTACGAAAGTGCGTCGCTGTTTGTGATGTCCTGTGATGTCTGTCGTTGATGGAAGATGTTCGTTATTGTCCTGCAGTATTTTGTGTTAACTAATATATTATTTGTTTGTGTGTTCTTGCGTGCGTTTGTGCTGTATATCTGTCACGTATTATTGTCATTTTAGAGATATTTTTAACATTGTCATACACATGTAAACGGGAGGTTTGGCTAGGCATAAAACCATGTTCAACCCACCATTATTTCTTAAAACGTTCTGTACCAAGTCAGGACTATGGAAGATATTATCAAATAGTTCATTTCTACGTATGTTGCCGTTTATTTTTTAATTGCACTTCAGTGTTCCTGTTATTCCTTTGTTTTCCTCTTATATCTGATGTGTTTCTCTCGGTTTTAGTTGGTAACCCGGATTTGTTTTAAACCGATTTATGACATTTGAACACCGGTAAACTACTGTTTCATTTCGTATTTTTACTTAAAGCAGTCAGTAATGAGACCCTACAATACGTGTTTGCAATAAAAAAAAAATCTAGTTGCAATTGGTTTGGTATAGGTATAAGAAATGATAGGTACAGACTGACTTTTAAAATAGGGAGGTTTTTTTTCTCGAATGAATTGATTTAAGATAAAGGTTATTTGCCAAGTTGATGGCATCCTGACATTTGATGGCAAGGTGAATTTTTAGAAAGGATCTTTTATCTTACTCGACTTTTCAAATGCGAACTTGTTTATAAAGTCTGTGACTTGCACTATCCAAGGTTATAGCTGTAAGTTTGTATTGGTTTGAATGGGGGTTTGTAACAGTGGTTTTTAAACATTAGTTGTACAGAGAATGAAGTTTTGAAAAGGGGTCATGGATAAAGCTTCGTGTGAATGTGACGAATCAAAACCTAACGAATTTTGTATAAATGACAGCAGGTTATTAATAGAGACATGAGGTCAGCCATCATGTAGAGAAGGTGATGTACCATGATTGCATCTACGTCGAGGAGTAGAGTTGACAATGTTCAACATATTGACCAAGCTACATGAAGGACGAGATAGAACTATACCTATAATGATAAATGTTGTCAATGCGAATATGATGTCGCAGTTCTCAATTGTTCAATCCAGTACACACAGTCTTCTTTTTGTCTACGGAGAGACAGTTGTTGCAATATGAGGATTGTATAAAAGTCCTGTGGTATATTTTTTCGATTTTGCGAACTTTCATAAAAAAGGAAAATTTCAAATAAGCTTTTATTTAGAGTCTGCAAAGTATTCAAACAGAGATAACATATAAGCTATAATGCCGGTTTTTAACGGATTGAATGACCAGGCTGATTAAAATGCTAGTAAGCAATGCGGTCGCTTGCATTGCTGTTATTAAATGTCTGATCTTTCTTCTGTAGTTCATCGACATTGACGCCACATCAAGGATTTGTATAGTTACTATACAAATCCTTGGCCACACTTAACTCCGAAACGAAACCCAAACAATTAGTGGTTCCTGACTAAGGATAGGCGCAAATATTTTTTTAAAGTTTATATTAAAATACAAATGTCAAATGCGGTTTTGACGTGACACTGAAAAACTTGTTACAACTCTTATGTTCATGGTTGTAGCATGAATATTTAAATGTAAATAAGAATTGATCGCTTCAACCGCTATACTAGTACAACCGGTACAACCCGCAATATAATTATGAAAAGTAGCTTGCAATTATTGAATAGATGCAGTGTGGTAAATAAACTGATCATAGATGCCAGGATTAAAACTGTGTACACCAGACGGGCAATTAGGTAAAAAAAACTCAAAAGAACTAATAAAGTACCTATAGCGGCTGCATAGGGTCTTGACGATCTGGCTGTATAGGGTCTTGACGATCTAAGCGAGCAGCTAAATTACAAAAATAAACTCTCCAGTTCATAGGCGGATCCCCCCTTTTTTGTTGGAAAATTTGGTTGATTATGAAGGGAATCACTGAAGCGTGACTGGAGCTGCCTCCTTTTAGGTTAGTCAGCTCCCCCCCCTTTTTTACATAAAGTTCTGGATCCGCCACTGCAGTTCCCCCAGCTAATGGAGATATTACAGAACAATTACAAAACTGAGCCGGAGAGTCTAGGACTACTAAATAGTAAAATACTTATATAAGTCTCAGAATATCGTAAATTTTATGCAATAAACAAAGACGTATTAAACATAGAGTGGGTTGCTCATTTTCGCCACATCTTTCCATGTTTTCTACAGTTTATGTTCAGGTCAAAATGTTTTTGAAGTATACTGATATTTCTATATGAAGATAACTTCAAATGCAAAATATACTTAAGCTTGAAAACCGGTTTGTTTTAAGAAAATCATCTGAAAAGTTAGATTAAAGGGTGTTTGAAATTTCCGGATGTTTTGTCAATGGGGGACACATATTCGCCGTTTTTACACATCTATTTTAAACCAAATTAACCGCAGCTTTTAACAATTTTTATCAAATCAATTGCATTATAGATGAATAGCAGATATTTCAAAGGTATAAATAATTCAAAATTAGGGCATTCAGTCAAATATTTACTTAGAAATACTTCTTTGAAATCGTGTTTTTTATTCACGAAATTGTCCGAAAATCGTTGTCCGTTTTTCACTGAGTCATTTTCGATAGGAGCCGCAATTTTGTCTCAGTTTAAAAAAATATTATATTTGTTATAAAAATATTATTTACGGGTACATTTCTTCCATTTCAACCATCCTTTGAAGTTTTTACACCTCAAAATCCTTAAACGGCGAAATTGTGTCCCCGGCGAAAATGAGCACCCCACACGGAAAGAGATTCAATTTAATGTTCACGTGTTGCGTTTTTCTTCTTCAATAAACGGAAGGATTTGTACGCATGCCAATAATCCACTTCCTCCAAATTTTTAACATGGCTGCTCGGGTGTTCAAAATTGTCGCAAGCCGACCTACAAAGCTCTTGTTGCAGCCTTTCAAGGTCTATATTTCATATTAACTGACAACAAAATCAAAATAATGAAGACACAGCACACAACACACACCACTAAATCAATAGTTACATACATGGAATTATGTTCTGAAAGTAAACAAAGCGCTTGGAACCTTGAAGGTCAAAAACATGAATGCATTACACACCAAATTAACATTTTTAGAGTCATAAGTAATTTGTTTTTCAACACATTCCTGTTTAATATTTCTATATGCGGGATTCAGATAACTTCCCAAAACCAGATGGGTGCATTACATCGTAAAAAGTACGTTATACAGTTTTGGAAATTTATAAACCCTCTATAATACTGAGTCTATATAATTTTTGTTAATACAATGTTATACCTGTATCATGCGTATATGTAGACTAAATTACACATACATTGTTAAACGGAATACACAAAATCTTGACAGTGGATAATCATACTGTTATTGACTAAATTACACACATATTGTTTAACTGAATTCACAAAATCGTGACAGTTGATAATCATACTGGTATTGACTAAATTACACATATATATTGTTAAACGGAATACACAAAATCTTGACAGCTGATAATCATACTGGTATTGACTGTATTACAGTGTTTTCCCTTGGCTAATCATGCATTGCGGTACCGCTACGCATAAAATTTCTGTCGCCATGCGTTTATCATAGCCACAATGCATCCCGCTATGTGTGAAATTTGTATTATCTTAAAATATGAAGTGACAAAACTCTACAGGTGTTTCAAACTCACTGGACTGATAATTGATAAAAATTAGATGCAAAGCTCTGATTTTACAACCATGTTGATTAGATAGAACAACATTCAAGACTTCGATAACATAATAGAAATCAGGAGTTCAAATTGTTGTAATGATAAATATTATAGCCTGACACAGCTTCCAAATATCCTTCCGTGAAAAATAAAAAGTAAACCTTTTGCAGTATAAATTTTACGTTTTGAAATCGTAAGTTTGACATCGTTAATTTATTGAAATATTTATATCAAACACAGTTGAATAGTTGTAACAGAGAATACACATCATTGAGTTGAAACTGTTCAAACATGATATATAAACTTTGACCTCTGCAGCAGAGTTAAAAAAAATTATGGGTCACTGACTATTCACATCGTCTGTTGACGTGTTGTTTTGATGTCAAAGATTGTTTTATTTTTGAATCAGATCTTTCAAACTAGTTTTAATCCAGATAAAAAATTATTTAAAGCTGTAATCCATGATCACAAATTGAATGCTTCGTTTACAATTGTTGAAAGCCATGTGCTTTTTGGGCGGGAAAATTCGGGAAACCCCTTTACAGGAAACAGTTACGTAACAATGTACATTTCATTGTTATTTATAGACAGTAAGAATTTCATTTTGGAAATCATTTAGATTAACTGCTAGGATTTATTCATGAAAAATTAATAATTTCTTGGGGTGAAACTGATAATACCTTGTATTAAAATAATCTACACCTAGGGGTATGGAAAGGGGGGGCTGGTTTTTTTTTTAATATTTTTTTTTACATAATATTACAAATATAAGTTAACCAGTCTGAAAATACATGGTTAAATGGATTTTAATTATGAAAAACTGTGTGTGTTTTTTTATTCCCTTATTATTTACATCATAATCAGAAACATAAGCTACATGTATAAGGTATTTCAAACATATTATTGGCTTTTATATAAGAACATTCAAGACTTAATAAGTATGTACATGTAACTGTAGTAAAAACAAACCTGGTAGAGCCTAAAATAATTCTACAGGGCCCTTGAAAAAACTTTTGGGTCCAGGCTGGCCTTTGGAGAAAATGTTAAGTGTTGTTCCTGACTGTATTGCAGATTTATGTGGAGTTTTTAAACTGACATGTACAATTCATTTCACTAGTGTAATAAAAATAATTCTACAAAACAACGCTGCGCTCCGCATTGCAAATTCACCTTAGACCCACCATGCATCAAAATTTTTCTAGGGAAGACACTGTATTACACATATATTGTTAAACTGAATACACAAAATCATGACCTTAATAGTTACAACTCAGTGTATATAGAAAATTAGTAATACACTGACAAATGACCAGATTTGAACAACCAGTTACCTTATTGTATTGTTCCATTTTTGCAGACTGGGACAAGAGTAGTAAGATGTCAATCAGCAAAAGCAGCAACATATGAAAGTACTATTGAAAATTTACCAGAAACCAGAGTTACAACTTTAGATAATGGTGTAAGAGTGGCAACAGAGGACTCTGGGATACCTACTTGTACTGTAAGTTCTTTATTCTACTGGGCTTCATTGGCCTTCTGATTTAAGAAGTTCATCTACAGTTATCACTACCCTGTTAATACTAAGATTGCCAATTTTAAACTTCTCTTTAATTTGGGAAAATATGTTGTACTTATATCTTGAATTACTTGGGTGGCCATTTTTCCTTTCAAGATTTTTTTTTTTTATTCAGGTACTTCAGCTTCCTCAACTGTGAGCCATGATTAATCCAAGTCAGTGTTCTCCCCAGGATTTTTTTAAGGCGCAAAAATCAAGGGCGCGTAACTCTTTTTTTAGAGTGAACTTTTGTGATCTGAAGCAATCAGTTATAAACATGACATGCACAGAAAATATAATGCTTTGTGTTATGTGTTTAATAATGCAGAGTATTAATGAATTACAAAAATATATATATGAAATAAATTGATTTTAAACACAAAAGTTATTTATATTTAGTCAATTAAAAGAAGTCAAAATATAAATATTCATCTCTGTATAATAATATAACTCTCTGCTCCTTCTAGGAATATTGTTTTAAGATAGTGTTATTTTGTTGGATTGTTTCAAGATAGTGTTATTTTGTTGGACAGTCTGTTCCTCAACTTTATCCTCTTTAGGGTTGAAAACCCCTCTCACAATAACTTTTGCTTATACCCCCTTTCACATTTCTTAGCCACGAAAACTCAGTCAGCCACTTGTCATTGAAACCAGAAACATGGTACTTGCTGTTATCACTTGCTAAAACTTTAGCTCGGTTGTTTAAAGGAGAATCAATGACATCTGCTTATACTGACAGTGAAGACGAAGGTGTATTCCCCTTTTCTTTGGAAGTCATTGGTCTGAAAAAAACCTTTTACTTCCTGCCTAATGCTTAGAAGTCACCCCTTTGTTATTTGCAGAGAAAATGTTCATTCAGAATTAATTAAATCGAATATGGTTAGGAATTTTGGTAAATACAACTTTTTAAAAGAAAAATATTTTAATGAACAGCTGACCAGTTTCCATAGTTTGACAATAATCATTACGCTTCCGTGTGTATTATTGTTAAAACCTATCTTTGGCAGGTAAATATAAACAAAAATTTACAAATTCGTTAAAGTTAAGAACATTGAAATTATTTACTAGTGACATTATACAGAAAGCTGCATCGATTCTGTACTCTGATATATTGTCACATATTTCCCGACGCACGGATTCACGACCGATGTTCAATGATCATTTTATTTCTAAAAACATGACAGTTTGAGATAAATTTACCTTGCAAACAAAATTTTTTCACTTTCTATTAAAATAAATCACTCCTCAATATCTTTAATAAAAGTTTATTTTAATTTTTCAACTACAAATACTCTCATTCATAATTTCTATCGTAAATATCTTCAGCAAAATCTCAGCGGTGATCAACAACTTGACAATTTTAACCAACATTTATAATGAAAAATGTGAAAATTAACACGCTATGGGATCAAGTATTAAGGGACAGTGGCCAATTAAGACGCTGCAGGATCTACGAAAATATTATGAAGGCGCTGCGGTACCACAGCATCATATCGGCCTGGGGAGAACACTGCAAGTGTGTTGAAAGTGACGTTATACATGTTAAACACCACCAACCAATTTATCAATCATATTTTTGTGAATCAAATACAGAAAAATTGGTCAGAACTTAAACCATACTACTGCATCATGACATTGTATCATTATGATTATAACCATTGCTTTCTCATCTTTTGATTCTTGCATTTCTGATGAATGGTTATCTATCAATTACTCAAATGTGCAATTGGTGAAGTAAAATTGGTATTGTTTTTTAGCACTGTAAACTTTAGATTTTGGTTGTTCAAAATTCAATGATTTAAGAAAATAAATTGATATAACATTGAGAGAAAAGTCTGAGGATGTTGCACATGTTCTGGGACATATGATGAAGAAAGAGAAGAGGGGTTTTATTATTTTTTATTTTGTTCAAATTAGCATATATTATATTGTAAAAAGAAAACAGTCGTCTATAGCTTTAACCCTTTTTCTAATAATTTTAGGTTGGACTGTGGATTGATGCTGGGAGTAGGTTTGAAAATGCAAAGAACAATGGAACAGCTCATTTTCTTGAACACATGGCATTCAAGGTAAGTTTTACAGAAGTTACAGTGCTAGCTTTGGGTCAACCTGTGACATGAATCCTGCAGTCATAATACAGAACAGGATATAAAAACAAATGGAACAGATGCTTATCTACAAAAAAACTCTTCAGGCCTGCTGGATTTCCTGACAAACTTTGCAAGTGGATAAAATGTTTAAATACAAAAGTTACACTAAAAGACAGCATATTGCCACCTCCAAATGAAAAAAATGGGCTTGAAAACTTGTTGTGGGCATAGAGCCTTTTTTGTTTATCATATCCTCAAATTTGTATTAGGTATCTTAACAAAGATTGTCAATCAGAAATAAGACTATATAATTGACTATTGATATAATATCTCAGATTTATTATATAGGGTGCACATGCTTGGGGTATGTGAATTTAATCAATAAAGATTCTTCCTACATTTATGTATGTGATTTATTTCAGGGAACACAGAAAAGATCACAGACAGATTTAGAGCTTGAAGTAGAAAATATGGGTGCACATTTAAATGCATATACCTCAAGGGAACAGACTGTGTATTATGCTAAATCATTTTCAAAAGATGTAAATAAAGGTTTGTACGAGTGAAGAAGTTTTAAAAATGGAAATGAAGATGACATGATTAGCTTCAAATTGCACCAAGGAAAAATACATGATCTATTTAATTTGTTTAGCTGTGTCACATACAGTGCCAGTAAATAAACTGAAATGGAGGTAAAAGATGTTTCATTCCTGGAAAAATTACCTTTTGAACTATTAATCATATCCTTACCCAACTAGGGGAAAACAGTTTTATTTTAATTTTGAGGTCACTAGGACTAAAGTTAAGTTGGAAGCCGCCATTTATAGACCTTAAAAAGGACACAATTTAGTTTTTTTGTTGATACTCTATGTCCCACCATGACCAACATTGCTAGAAAAAGTTCTGATGAAAGTTAAGTTATAATAACAAACAAAGTTACTAACTGAATGGCTTCATTAAGGCCTCGTCTAGTGGTGGACCTATAGTGATCAATCTGTCCGTCCATCTGTCTGCTCTCTGCAGAGAGAACTGTTACTATTTGATTCTTTACACTTGACATGTAGATTAACCAACATGTACAACTTCCTGGGTCAAAGGTCATGGTCAAAAACTTTGGTTTCAGTAAGTTGACAACCCCATGTCACATGATAAAGATGGTGTCTGCTCTACATCTTGAGATTTGAGAACCGTCAGATTTCAAAGTTTATACTTGACATGTATATTAATCATTACCAGAGAGTATGTCATAATGTATGTACAAATTACTAGTTCAAAGGTCAAGGTCAAACATTTTTGTTTCAGTTGACAACCCCATGTCATATGGTAAAGGTCATGTCTGCTCTATATCTTGCGAACCGTTGATTTCAAAGTATCTAAACGACATGTATATTAACCAAAAAAAAGTTGGTACAAATAATGTATGTCATAATGTATGTACTACTTCAAAGGCCAAATATATAACACTTTAACTAAAAAACATATACACATGTAATAAAATCACTCTCAGCACATAACGAGACTATGTAGTAACTTAGAACCAGCGATCAGCTTATCCATTCAAATTTTTTCACCACACATTATTTACAGTGGGCCTACAGAGATGGCTCCAATATCAATGATGTTCAGTTTAATCCAACATTTACACCTAATTTGATTTTGTAGTTCACTAGTAGATAATTTGAACATGATTAAAACAGTCTCACATGTTTTATAATGATTTCTTACAGCTATTGATATATTGTCTGATATCCTACAGAACAGTACATTAGGAGAACAGGAGATAGAAAGAGAACGTGGAGTTATTCTTAGAGAAATGCAGGTATGTTGTCTAATATCTTACAGAACAGTATATTAGAACAGGAGATAGAAGCAACACCTTTCAACTCTTCCAGTCCTATTAAACAGAATTACTACCTATTTGGTCAGCAGCTTGACAGCGACAAGTTAAAAAATGTTTGAACTTTTCAGTTCTGTCAGACAGAAGCTTCCTGCTAGCCAATACTTTTAATCTTCTATAATGAATAAACTTAAAATTTTCTTCACAGATTTCTCAGTTATTACTTAACAGAATTCATATGACTTCATATCAAGTCGGCAGCATTGCAGCAACGAATTGTAATGTGTGAGCTCTCATAACATCAGTTAGACACATAATTCCTGTTGTCGGATACACTGAGTTACCAGTTAGGATATGCTTAGCAGCATACAAATTCTTAGGTGTATACAATCAAGCAATCATAAAACCATTTATTATGTATTCAATAATTCAGGGATGTTAAAGTTACATTTTTAGATTTATAATTGCAGGAAGTAGAAACCAATCTCCAGGAAGTTGTGTTTGATCATCTCCATGCTGTGGCCTATCAAGGTACACCATTAGGAAGAACTATTCTGGGACCAACAGAAAATATTATGTGAGTAACACTTCAATCATGCTATCAGTTTGTTTTTTTTCAAAATAAACAACAACATAAAATTACAGTACATGCTGTTAACAATTTTGAGTTTCTTGAAAGTGTAAAGAGTGAGTTTTATCAAAAGAGTGTCTGTTAAGTTCCACTGTTTGAGTCACTTTGATGCAGCTTATTTGACCCTTTCTGTTATTCAAAGACTGTTCAAGAAATTATTATAACAGCACTTTTATCTCAAACATTTAAATTTAACATGAAGTTTTGGTAACATCAACCTGAAAATTAAAACGCATGTTCAATGTTAGGTGAACTTTTTAATTTTTGTGACAAATTTCATTGTTCACTGGTCACGGACATATAAGATTGTGGGAGTGGGACTTTGTCCTAGGTATGTATGTTCTTTTTTAATACAGGCCAAGTAAGATTGATGAAGGTTCTCTGGTTTCCTCCAATAATACTTTTTACCATGTTAAAGCCAAGAGTGCTGAAATTGGCATTAAACTGTAATAATCAATCAATCAGTCTTTATAATACCTATTGTAGCTTTGTAAATATTTTATGAAATGCATGATACAAGATATGATTAATTAATTTCTTTTTATTCATATTCAACAAACAGGACCATCAACAGAAATGACTTACTAGAGTACATTGGAAATCATTACAAAGGTCCCAGAATAGTTCTGGCTGGAGCTGGAGGTATGTATTTATTTTGTCTTAAGATATTTGAACTAAACTATTGTCTGATCTGTATCTTATTAATTTATTATATTGTCTCCTGAATTAGGTCCACTTTGAAGTCTGTGCTTTAGCAAAGTACAGTTTTAGAGAAATCACAGACAACATTCTGGACATGAAAAAAACAACTATAAATGTTATTTGCATTAACCGGACACAAACAGTAAATTAACATTTTAAGAATTTTAGATTGAGTTCATATTACAATTCTTCCTGTTTTTTGAACAAATAAAAACAAGTAATTGTTAGTTCTGCTTTACATAAAATTATCTTGTTTTTATTTTTTATAGAAATAGGTACAGTTGATATGATATGATCAATAGTTTTAAAATGGTATAAAAGAATTGTTTTTTTTTTTTATAGAATTTTATATTCTTATGAGGTTGTTTGATATGCATGACAAAAGCAATTATATAATGATTATATATATTTATTGTGTAGGTGTTGACCATGACGAGTTGGTTAAAACTGCCCAGCAGTATTTTGGTAATCTAGGTGCTGGTTATGAAGGGAAAATTCCTACTACAGAAACCTGTAGATTCACAGGAAGTGAAGTAAGAGATGTAGATAAGAATTAGATATTCATTAAATAAGATCATATGATATCTTATGCAAATTAACCCTCAAACAACAAATGAAATCAAACTGTTCAGCAATGAACCATGAAAGGGGCCTTAGCTACAAGATATAAAAAATAAAATTAAATATGATTTTTGTTTGTTCAGTCATTAATGAAAGTGAAATAGTGAAATAATAATTCACTTTAACAAGCGGGTTAGTTCAATTTTGTCAAAATAAGCTATGAAACATTGCTGATGAATTATTCACTTGTAAATGAATAATTTGACCTCATTGAATCTATATTCATGTGACCTCAATTTAACCTAGAGATTGGTAATGCATGTATTAGATTTTGTAAAAATATGGATGAATAGTTATCCAAAAAACCCTAATCAATCATACTGTTTTAAATAAAATATTTTAAATTAAAGTCCTCAGATTTATTTAAAATCAATAAGTCTAAAGTGTTAGTGTTAGTGTTCCTATTTCTATTTCATGATTCTATTCCTTCATTCTTACAATCTCTTTATGTTGAATTTGTATTTTTCCCTGGATATGCCTGAAATATTTGCCTTTAAATATAACACAAATAACAAGGAATGTTTTTGACAGGTCCGTGTCAGAGATGATACCATGCCTTTAGCTCACGTAGCAATAGCTGTAGAAGGATGTGGTTGGACTAATCCAGATAATATTGCATTAATGGTTGCTAATACTTTAATTGGCAGCTGGGATAGATCCTTTGGAGCTGGAGCGAATATGGCTAGCCAACTGGCATCACAAAGTGCATCTATGAACCTTTGTCATAGTTTCCAATCCTTTAATACATGCTACACAGATACAGGACTATGGTAAGATGATCTTATTGTTAAGGTCATGTCAGTTGTTAATTTGACCACTAAAGCTTTGCAGAAAGAGAGTAAATTTTCTGATGGGACTTTGAGAAGGGGGTTATTTAAAGTTGAATAGACTAAGATTTGGATAGAAAAAAAACTAGATAAAAAATTGAATACAGAAAGTACACCATTGGTTTTGGATGAAATCCATGTCTTAGTGTACATGAAGTTTTTTTATATTATGAAAATTAAAGTATTATTTAATTACTAAGCTGATTAACTTTTAAGAAACCAAACAGCAATATAATTACAGGTTTTCATTGAAAAGATGGTGGGGAGTGGGGTGCTTGTAGTTTTTCAGTCTGTATGTCCATCAACAGGGTGAATTACAAGAATGCAATTAAAAAGTATTACAATTATAATGCTACTGGCAAATACTGAGCCACATATATTCTTGTTATGAATGCATTGATTTTCTATTTCAGGGGAATGTACTTTGTTTGTGCCAGAGAACAAGTAGAGGGTATGATGACTGCTGTCCAGAGAGAATGGTATGTTTCTTTGTAGCTACTCAAATTAAGGTTGATTTGTATGTTATTAGGGTTAGATGTAGATCTTGTGTATCAGTATATTTTAAAAAAGACATAATTATACGCCCGGGACGGGACGTATTATGGTATACCGTTGTCCGTCCGTCTGTCCGTCCGTCGTCCACACTTCGGACAATAACTCAAAAAAACTTTCACCAATTTCCAAGAAACTTTGGTGAATTGTTTATATCTATTGACGTAAGCTCCCTTTCGTTTTTTTTTAATTTCAGATTTTAAGTTTTGGATTTATGGGGCTTTATTCATAAAAAAAGGGGGGATTTTTAACACTTCGGACAATAACTCAAAAAGGCTTTCACCAATGTCCATGAAACTTTGGTGAATTGTTTATATCTATTGATGTAAGCTCCCTTTCGTTTTTTTTTAATTTCAGATTTTAAGTTTTGGATTTATGGGGCTTTATTCATAAAAAAGGGGGATTTTTAACACTTCGAACAATAACTCAAAAAGGCTTTCACCAATGTCCATGAAACTTTGGTGAATTGTTTATATCTATTGATGTAAGCTCCCTTTCAATTTTTATTAATTTCAGATTTTAAGTTTTGGATTTATGGGGCTTTATTCATAAAAAAAGGGGGATTTTTAACACTTCGGACAATAACTCAAAAAGGCTTTCACCAATGTTCATGAAACTTTGGTGAATTGTTTATATCTATTGATATAAGCTCCCTTTCAACTTTTATAAATTTCAGATTTTACATTTCCGTGTGATGAATTTTTATGCTTAAAAAAGGGGGGATTTTCCAATTTTGGGACAATACATTTAAAGCATAAAAGACAAGTTAAAAGAGCAACGGGCGTATCATGCGCTAAAGCGCAGCCCTTTATTTTTTAAATGTCATAATCAATACAAAATGATATAAATAAATATGATTGTACCTGTGTAGGTGTTGTAGAGTCAATATGTACACCATTTAATGAATTTGAGTGTAAAATAAAAAAATATGATATCAGATTTAAAAAAAAATATCAGGAAATCTATTGAGATTCTGGTTCTGCTTATTTCATGAAAATGTAAGAAAAATACTATTCTTTCTTTCTTTATGGATAATAAAAGTACATAAAAGGAATTTTGAAAAATATTGGACAGCACAATAGACCACACAATCAACAGACACCTGAATCCTTAGAAAAATAAGTAAAAACAACAACGATGGAAGGATATAATCAAGTCGATGTTGCAACAATAAGGTTCTAAAAAGTTATTAGGAATTTATGTACAATACTCAAGTTGGATCCATTTAATGGTAAAAGTGAGGTGTACAATCTTTAACGTTTGCTTCATAAATTAAACATTAGAAAATAATGATAATAATAACAGTTCACATAGAAATTTCTTAAATAAAATAGTAGATGTGAAAGATATTGAATTACATGTACATGTATTTTATCATTTTCTATTCATCAGGATGAGGTTGTGTAGAAGGAAAATTAGCCCAGTAGAATTAGAAAGAGCAAAGAGACTATTAAAAACAAATATGTTATTACAATTAGATGGATCTACACCTGCCTGTGAAGATATTGGAAGGTAATATTAGATAAGATCATTATGTTGAAATTTAGTGTTGTTTCAATTGTTTTCCTTTATTCTTACTTTTATAATTCCTATTAATGGATAGCATAATTGGCCATCCTCATTTTAGATTCAACACCTTAGATATAGATGTAAAGCAAGTTAAGCAATTCACCTGGGAAGTATTTTTGCCTATTTGTATTATTTAAGAAATTGACCATTTAATGTAAAGCACAGATATATAAAATCAGCATCATTTTGTCATGAGTATTGTTGGAAGATGTTACCATTGATTCGAATTTTCTACCAATACATCATGATTGGAAATTGACCTTGCTGTTAATAAACTTTGAACAGTGCAGAGTTTAAAACAAAGTAAGTGCATCTTATTTTTCAAAATCAATGTCAGATATTATAACTTGATAAGTTTGAAAAGTTACATATTAAACTGGAGAAAAACATCCATCATGAATTAAATAAATTTAAAGGTTTTATTCAAATGTATTATTTCCCTTTTTCCTTGCCAATTTCATAGGCTAAAATATGTGACAAATAGATAAATACTCTGCATTTACGATAATGGCCCTGTCATCGTCCCTAGACCCATTACAGATCTTTGTCTCAGTCCAATATTGGAGTCTCTCGATGACACTAGAATTGATATAAAAAAGCTATATAATAATCTATGACAATTCACTGCTTCAGTCTTCTTACCAATTTAAAAAATCCATAGACTTTAAATACCATGTCTTACATGGCTTTGGTTCTGTCTATTTCTTGAAGTTTTGTTTCAGGGTCACATATGCATGTCTTAGGGACACATTCTTTGATTTTTTGTATGATTTAATTTATAGTATTTTATTACAGTGGATTCCATTGAGTGTGTTGTCCAAAGGTAATATCTTTGGTTAGCTTGCTTGCAAGCTGAACTGTAAAGTCGTTGATAGGTTAGGTAACTATCCTACTTAAAGATTAGACTAGTCTGACAGAAACCCAATCTATCTGTCTGTTGGACTATGATACTTCGAAAGGAGGGTAGTATACCTGACCTAATAATGACTTCACGGTTCAGCTAACAAACAAGCTAACCAAAGATATAACCTAGTGCTACACACTCAATGGAATCTGCTGTAAAAGTTAGCAATAATGACTAAATGTACTGTTTTCTGATTGTTTGTCTTTTTATTATTTTCAGACAAATGTTATGTTATGGCAGAAGAATACCATTCAGTGAAATCGAAGCTAGAATTGATGTAAGTAACTAAATAATGCAAACAGAAAGAAAAAGGGATGAATAAACATGAGGCTAATTAAAACACTATAGAAAAAGCAAGAAAATTTCACACTGATTCAGAGACATCTTCAAATAAAATAAAGAAAGTTAAAGTAATATGATCTTTAGCTAAAATTGTATTAAAGCATGAAAATCACAGCAAATGATACACAGTAACGATTTCATTTACACACATCTACCATGTATAAAAGTTCTAAAGTTCATACACCAAGAAAGCATGAAGATGTAACTAAAGTTTTCCATGGCGTGCTTAGTTAATAAGCAGGTAATAATTTGTATTTAGATGACATTACATTTTTCCATTTCCTGTTATATTCATATTTCCATTCTCAATTTTATAGTTTCCAGTTCTTAGTTTATTTTGTTTTTAACCCTTTGCCTATGGATCCTTATATGGTATTAGTTGGTAGTAATATAAATTCATAATGGATTGTTGTCCTCATTTGTAATTAAAAACAATGTAAACAAAAGAATTTATTCCGGTACTATACGATTATACTATTATTTTAAAGGCCGTTGATACTAGAGTATTGAAGAGTGTGTGTACCAAATATTTGTATGACAAATGTCCTGCCGTGGCTGCAGTAGGTATGTATTACGTATTTATGGAGACCAGACTCTAGAATGGAGGGATATGTTGGTTAAAAGGTTTTTTTTATGCCCCACCTACAATAGATATTTGCCAAATAAGATTTTTGACCCCAATTTCACGGTCCACTGAACATAGAAAATGAAAGTGCAAGGTTAAAGTTTTTGGTCAAGGTAGTTTTTGAGGAAGTTAAAGTCCAATCAACTTGAAACTTATTACACATGTTCCTTATGATATGATCTTTCTAATTTAAATGTCAAATTAGATTTTTATCCCACTTTCACGGTCCACTGAACATAGTAAATGATAATGCGAGTGGGGCATTTGTGTACTGAGGACACATTCTTGTTTTAAAATGTTTAATGAAAGACACTGACTGCTATGCTGTAGTTGATAATATTTTTGGGAAGCCATGATATCAACTCTAATAAAAAAAAACAGAATTAATTTAAAAAACAAGGATCTTGACTATAGATGTACTGACCACAGTTTAAGATGAAAATTGCATGTCATCCATATTCATCTATAAGTCTAGCTCTTTGAGAAATATTCTTTAGGATCTATTTATTAGATGGATAGTGTATGTACCTCCATGTATCTTCAAATGTCATTTTATATGTTGCATCTGTCACACGTCAAAATGTGTTAACATAAAACATCATAGGTGGGGTAATGCTTTTTTGTTATAATGAATTAAGTTGATTCTGCTATGTTTTGATTACAATTTTCAGGGTTAATTTTGAGAAATAAGCATGTGTATAAGTCTCTTAGTTTATGATTAATATTTCTCATTGTTTATAGAAAGGACACTTTTTTGAAGTACAATAATCATAAAAAAATCTTGCTGTCCTGTATTTTTTCCGGAAGGAAGAACCAGAACCTAAACATTCTTTTCAAAGACAGGTCATGTATTACAAAATAAAAGTTCAATAGAAACGTATTGTTAAAAAATACAAAAGAATTAATTAGAAAAGAAGTCACTTGGTAGAATATTGTGATATTGTATTGTGAAGTATAAAAAAAAAAGAAGATGTGGTATGATTGCCAATGAGACAACTCTCCACAAGAGACCGAAATGACACAGAAATTAGCAACTATAGGTCACCGTACGGCCTTTAACAATGAGCATAGCCCATACCGCATAGTCATCTATAAAAGGCCCCGTAATGACAATGTAAAACAATTCAAATGAGAAAACTAACGACCTAATTTATATACAAAAATAGAATGAAAAACAAATATGTAACATATAAACAAATGACAACCTCTGAATTACTGGCTCCTGACTTGAGACAGGCGCATACATAGAGAATGTGGCAGAGTTAAACATGTTCGCGGATATATATTTAATAATAAATTTCTATTTTACAGGTCCAGTGGAAGCATTACCTATCTACTCCCGATTACGATCTGAAATGTATTCACTACAAGTATAATTTATGACATTGAAGTGCTTTGGAAGTTTCCAGGTCTTGAGCAGCCATTTGTAGTTTGTGGAGACAAAAACTATTTATTTTAAATCTGACATGGAGAACTCATATGTGATGTGAAATTGTTATAAAGTCATTTAAATGTTTATTGATTTTTTGTTTTAACTGCATAATTTTCCAAAAATAACAAGTTGGCCTTACTAAAGGAGATTGTAGAGGTAATGATAGTTTTAACCTGTATGTCAACTATTCAATTTGTCATCATTTGTTGTCCTGCTTTCAATTTTAAATGAATTGAAAACTTGGTTAGGTTTCACCATCACACAAACAGAAATATGCCATCTTGTCTTTAACAGCACTTAATGAACACCTTGAAATAATATCAAAACTCAGGCTTGAGTTTTATATGAAATTTGTATACTAATTACTATATTTCTTATATAAAAACAAAGCCTCAACATAAGATGTGCACCGTATAGTCATTAATGTAGAATACCTTATTTGTTGTAGAGTATATAATAGGAAACTTGTGTCAGAATTACTTTTTATATGACCCCAAATTTTATTGGGGATCGTATAATGGTATGAATCGTTGTCTGCGTTGTCCAAAAACACATTGGTTTCCAGATAATAACTTTAGATTAAGTGAATAGATCTTTATGAAATTTTATCACAAGGTTCAATACCACAAAAGGAAGGTTGGGATTATTGGGGTAATTGTCCCAACCGTTTAGGAATTAGGGTCCCAAAACAAGCATTTTTATACGACCGCAAAATTTGAAAAATTTTTCGTCGTATATTGCTATCACGTTGGCGTCGGCGTCGTCGTCGTCGTCGTCGGCGTCGTCCGGCGTCCGAATACTTTTAGTTTTCGCACTCTAACTTTAGTAAAAGTGAATGGAAATCTATGAAATTTTAACACAAGGTTTATGACCACAAAAGGAAGGTTGGTATTGATTTTGGGAGTTTTGGTCCCAACATTTTAGGAATTAGGGGCCAAAAAGGGCCCAAATATGCATTTTCTTGGTTTTCGCACTATAACTTTAGTTTAAGTGAATAGAAATCTATGAAATTTTGACACAAGGTTTATGACCACAAAAGGACGGTTGGGATTGATTTTGGGAGTTTTGGTTCAAACAGTTTAGGAATTAAGGGCCAAAAAAGGGCCCAAATAAGCATTATTCTTGGTTTTCGCACAATAACTTTAGTATAAGTAAATAGAAATCAATGAAATTTTAACACAAGGTTTATGACCACAAAAGGAAGGTTGGGATTGATTTTTGGAGTTGAGGTCACAACAGTTTATGAATTGGGGGCCAAAAAGGGGCCCAAATAAGCATTATTTTTGGTTTTTGCACCATAACTTTAGTATAAGTAAATAGAAATCTATGAAATTTAAATACAAGGTTTATGACCATAAAAGGAAGGTTATGTTTGATTTTGGGAGTTTTGGTCCTAACAGTTTAGGAATAAGGGGCCCAAAGGGTCCAAAATTGAACTTTGTGTGATTTCATCAAAAATTGAATAATTGGGGTTCTTTGATATGCCGAATCTAACTATGTATGTAGATTCTTAATTTTTGGTCCCGTTTTCAAATTGGTCTACATTAAGGTCCAAAGGGTCCAAAATTAAACTTAAGTTTGATTTTAACAAAAATTGAATCCTTGGGGTTCTTTGATATGCTGAATTTAAAAATGTACTTAGATTTTTAATTATTGGCCTAGTTTTCAAGTTGGTCCAAATGGGGGTCCAAAATTAAACTTTGTTTGATTTCATCAAAAATTGAATAAATGGGTTCTTTGATATGCCAAATCTAACTGTGTATGTAGATTCTTAATTTTTGGTCCAGTTTTCAAATTGGTCCACATTAAGGTCCAAAGGGTCCAAAATTAAACTAAGTTTGATTTTAACAAAAATTAAAATTCTTGGGCTTATTTGATATGCTTTATCTAAATATGTACTTTGATTTTTGATTATGGGCCCAGTTTTCAAGTTGGTCCAAATCAGGATTCCATATCAAGTATTGTGCAATAGCAAAAAAATTTCAATTGCACAGTATTGCACAATAGCAAGAAATATCTAATTGCACAATATTGTGCAATAATATTGTGCGTGCAATAGCAATTAATTTTCAATTGGAGTTATCTTTCTTTGTATAGAATAGTAGTTGATAATATATGTTGGAAATTTGCCAGACATGACTATGATGTCATTTTCTATTTTTATTTGCCAATAACTTTATGTAAATAACTTCATTGGAAATTTGCCAATATAAAATGTTGCTGATGAAGCTTTTTTTCCTTATCTTATCTAAAATGTTTTTAGATAATGTATGTTGGACATTTGCCAGACATGACTATGATGTCATTTTCTATTTTTATTTGCCAATAACTTTATGTAAATAACTTCATTGGAAATTTGCCAATATAAAATGTTGCTGATGAAGTTCTTTTTATTTTTTTATACAATAAACAATGTATATTCACTTTTACTACCAACCAATCTTTACCATTCAGTGATAACAAGCACTTTATTTTACATTTTAATATTTTATGACGTATTTAAAAGAGTAGTTATTGTTGCAAACTCCATTAGAAATTTGAATTGATATCAGTTTTGGAAAAAGGGAAACGGGGATGTGAAGAAAAAAAATGGGGGGGGGGTTAAATTTTTCTCATTTCAGATTACATAAATAAAAAGAAAATTTCTTCAAACATTTTTTTGAGAGGATTAATATTCAACAGCATAGTGAATTGCTCAAAGGCAAAACAAAATTTTTTAAGTTCATTAGACCACATCATTCTGTGTCAGAAACCTATGCTGTGTCAACTATTTAATTTTAGATTGAAATAAGTTTGAAGAAGAAATCTTTAATTGATTTGTAAACTCTTGACATTTGTTTTGTGTAAAAAAAACCATGTTATGTCAAAAATTTGATCACAATCCAAATTCAGAGCTGTATCACGCTTGAATGTTTTGTCCATACTTGCCCCAACTGTTCAGGGTTCGACCTCTGCGGTCGTATAAAGCTGCGCCCTGCGGAGCACCTGGTTCTAGTTTCAGGATAATAACTTGTGTACAAGTATTTCAATTGCTCTGAAATTATACCACAATGTTTAAAACCACAAGTAGAAATATGTACGAATTAGGGGCCAAAAAGAAGCATGTTTCTAGTTTCCAAAAAATCATGACAATAACTTTTGTTTAAGTGTATGGATCTCTCTGAAATTGTACTGCAAGGTTCAATACTACAAAGGAAAGCATGGGATTGAGTTTAAGGGTTATTGTTTCAATAAGTTGGGGGGGATTTTTTGTTTACCATTTTTTTAAGGGATTCCCTTTTTTTTCAAAAATTTTCAAATTTGAAATTTTGAAGTTTCAAGAAGAAATCTTCAATTGCACAGAATTGTGCAATAGATTTGTTAGATCTTTGACCACATTAATTTTGTGACAAAAACCTATATTATGTCAAAAATTTGATCACAATCCAAATTCAGACAGTATCAAGCTTGAATATTGTGATCAAATTTGCCCCAACGATTCAGGGTTCGACCACTGGGGTCGAATAAAGCTGTGCCCTGCGGAGCACCTGGTTAAGATTTTATTAGAGGGAAATTAGTTTACCACGAAGGAGATGTGTGAAGGAATAGTAAATGACAAAATGAAGTAATAAAAATGTTTAATTGTGTTACATTAAATTATTGTAAGGTTAAATTTTACCTAAGAATAGCAAAATGAATACTGGTACATTGCAGTTTTGATATATATTTATAATTACGAGCTTAATGCACCAGCAAGAATCATGTTTATAGAAAAGAGTGGCGTTTACAAAGACTTAGCTGTGATATGTTATGTAGTGGTAAGAGATACTGTTACACTGATAAAAAACATTTGAAAACAAAAATCAGCATTTTTTTCACCAAACAAAATACTTGAAAGTGACATCAAGGACCTGCCTTATGTTGTGCCTTCAATGAGTCACAGAATGCAAGAAGATGGGATACTTATCCAGCAGTAGTTTACTATTCGAAAAAAACTTTTTATTTCAGACTGCATAAAATCAGGATACTAAAGAAGTTCGTATTATGTCTGCTTGTTTTTTTGTTCTAAAGTTTTGGCCTTGCATATATGTCAATTGGCTATATCCTCATTTTCATGAATTCAGCGACTGCCCAATAAAACTAGTTTCTTTGCAAAGTCTACATGTCTGTCAGACATGGTGCACTTGATCACCAAACTTGACTCCAGTGATCAATGTTAAAAGTTAATTATAAATTCCGTTTCTCAGATACTGTATATAAACAGTTGATTAACTAAATTTGATCGTTAGGTGAACATATCCATCTGTAATGTTTCAAATGACCTTGACCTGATTTATATATAGTTCATTGGTCAAGATTAGTCTTTTTGTTGTTTGATGGATTTCTTTTCTTAAATATTAATAATCTCCTGTCCATAGGCGGATCCAGGGGGGGGCCTGGGCCCCCCCTTTCGTGGAAAAAATTTGGTTGATTATATAGGGAATCATTGAAGCATGACCGGAGCGGGCCCCCTCTTAGGTCAGTCAGTGGGCCCCCCCTAATGAAAAGTTCTGGATCCGCCACTGATCTCATCAGCAAATGATGAAACATATTTGGTGTATGAAATGATTTCAGGGTTCAATTGACCTGACCTCATAATGTTTAGATGGTCAATGTTGATTCTCATTGTTTGGCCCGTTTCTCAAATATTAAAAGCAATATGTCAACAATGTTCCGTGTATAGAATGGTTGTTAGGTGTATATGATAGTCTGGCATGCTTCTTCTGTCCTTAACATCATTTTCATGGATCATTGAGGATGAGAAGTTCAAGTGATGCATCATGCATGTAAAATCTTCAAACAAAAATTCGACCAGGAGTCATTTTAGTGTGTACACTCTTGTTTAGTAGTCTCACCTGCAATACAGATGGCTGCATTCTGTTATAATGTTTACAAGGTATGGCAGACAACATATGTAATGCTTAAGAATGGCTACAGATTCACTATCTGATATTACCAAAAGTCTTTTCAAAATTTGTTCACACACCATTAATAAAGGTACCAAGTATTTGACCCTACAATGTATTAGCACACATAATGTGTCAAATATCGTTTCAGCTGGGCTTCTATGAACATATGCGAGAGACTAGATGTACATTTTGGAACCCATGAATGATTTGACTTCTTAATTTCTCCTCGACGTCTGTTGGTTTTAAATTTTTTATAGATTGTGAGTTCTATTATTATACTGGTAGGCTAGATTACAAACCCTCCATTTCAGACCAATTTCGGTATTGTTATGAATTTATGGTAAAACTCACTTAGGTCAAAATTCATATATTATCCACCGTAGTAATTGATCCTTTAAATATAATTCTTTTAAAGGGATATCAATTGAAAACATCAAACTGTATGAAGATCTTTTTGTGCTCAGTACCTTTCAGATGAGATAAGCCTTTTTAAACCTGTTTTAAGTTTTATTATATTGTACTATTGCACTATTGCACCAGTCCTGGAAAAGTAAGAGCGAGCTTACAAACCCAGTGAGGAAGCCTCTGTGTCATAATTGTTTTTGTTTTGAGTGAAGTATAATGGGAAAATGTTTTGAGTGGACCCCCCCCCTTTTAGGTTAGTCAGCTAGGTTGATTAGTCAAAGTATCTTTATAAATTCCTCCTAAATTCTAGTTAGGCTGACTGGTCTTCAAGGAAAAAGAATATACATACACATATTATTATTTTTATTACTTTTGAAGTATTTTGTATAAAAGGCAGCTCATATAAAGACAACTCCTTATACAAAGCAAAAATCATATATATAAAAATTTACATTTCACATTAAATATCACATTCAAAAATATCACTCAATTTATTTTCTTTCACATAATTCATTCACACATTCTCCAATATACACATACATTACACTTATACACAACCTTTAATATATATAAATCACAGACTTCCAATTATCCACTTGTTATTTATTGCCAGTGGATATCGAGTACAATATAAAACAACAACACAAGATATAAAGTTTGGATCATTTAAAAAAATATGATTAATTAAATTGATGAGAGAATGTCAATTTAAAGGAAGAACAACTAACACATTCTGTTTGCATAAATGCAAGTTGGAAAGAAAAATGTTTTTTGCAGAAATATCTATATTTGTTCCTTTTGAAGGCGAGCATTGATAGTTAATATGGAAGAGTAACAATACTCTCTCACCAATGTAAGTATAAATTATATAAAGAGATCATTGAAAAAAAGTCTAAATAAAAACATAGCACATCAATTCTGGATTTTTATTGTTGGATTTCAATGATCAACCTGACAAGCTATCTCGCAGGTTTGAAGAACGAAAAAAAATAAAAAAACAATTCTATCACATTTCATATTTGTAAAATTGATTATGTATTTTGATGAATGATATGTATTACCGGGAAAATAAATGATTGGGAGCACCATTTATGTTGCCGCTCTCACAAAGGCAGTATAGAGCAAAGAAATGAAACTAACAATCAAAACTTGGATTTCTATCTAAATGAGCATTAAAAATGGAATGATTTACATGAGAGGATTTCATTTAAAATGGGAATGAATTATCATTGAGATCAATGTTTATGACACTTGATTTGGCATTAAGTCTCTTTTAACTGTTATACTGTCGTCTCATTGCTGCATCTACAAAATAAACAGAACAAAAAGTTACGAAACAAAACATCATGCATTCATGCTATCATGCAAAAAGATTCAAATAAAACTGATATGGTAGCAGACAAATAAAACAGAGGTTTATTCATATTTAAATGTGTATGGTATTTTAATAAAAATACTTGAATGATTTTCTGTACATATCAATATTTTCCAGATACATGTATATCCAATATTAGGATTTTTCTTGTGAAACATTTTTTGTAATCTTGGGTTAGATATGTATTTACTACTACAAAATGTTCAAAAATGATCATTAAGGCTGACTTATGCTCAACTTGAACATAGAAGAAATTCAAAGTCAACTTCTACTTGACAAGAATATCTTTTTCACTTATATGTTTATTCAATGCTAAAAATATCAGAAATGTGAAATTATGGAGACACAATGATCTGTGGAGACACAATGATCTATTGTGAGCAAGTATTTTTATTAAGAAAAAAATATCTGTAAATAAAGTTTATTTTCAATTGCCCAGTATCGAGAGGATCTGAATTTCATTAACATATTATTGTTACAATGTACCAATTATTTAGCCAAATATCTAGACTGTCTTGTGTTTGCTACCATTTCATAATTAAGAACAATTATTGACATGCAAGTATGAATTGAAATAAAAACCAAGTAAATTCATCACTGTTGCCTTCTAATACTTGAAGTGAGTGACAGTGTAACAATTGTGTGTACAGTTGTGTGTGTCTTCAGACCATGGTGAACATTCAAGGTTGAACAACAGCAAATGCATTTAACAGGAATTGGATAACAGCATGCAAATAGTGTGTTTCAGGAAAGCAAATAAATAAATCTGAAAATATCATACTTATTTGCAATATCTGAAGCATATTGATGTTTTGTTGAACACTATTCGAAACTTTCAAATCATCATAATTGTATGATACTTTCAGATAATATAGCCTATAGATTCAGAAATTATAAGAGCATCACATTTGTTCTTCTTTGATAGAAATTTCCAATACAATATCAAACTGAAATGACATGTATTAATCTTGAATTGTTGACAACACTTTCCTTTTTTGATAAAATTTACATAAATGAATTCATGAATTTCTGAATCTTAAAGAGTATTTCGCATAACTCAGTGCAATATCTAGATCTTTTTTATTTGTTTATTGAATTGATATTCAACCATTTAATGTCTTTATTTCTCGAACATTTTTTGCCAACACGTAAACTTGGACATCATACAGAACCCAAGACTTTGGTTAGGGAAAATTTGATATTCCACTTACACTTACTCAGAGTCAGATGATATACTGCCATTGTGAGTTAGCACTTGAACTTTGACTCGTTCTGATGGCAGATTGGCCATGACAGACGATACTTTACTAATACTGCTAGAGTCATTCAATAAACTGTCTGTTCGAGTTGGAGGTATAATATAGTCCCTGTGACCTAAATTTATAAAGGCAAACAATGTTGTTAAAACTTTGTCAATTTTTTTTTTTTAAATTTACTGTTCATGAACCAACTAAGATTACCTAAATTCTCCTCCTTACTTTAATTTCGTCAGTTTTTGTCAAGAATTATTTTACATAACATACTTGTATATACACTTATAATATAAATTACAACATTTATCAACATATTTACAACAAAAAAAGAATGCAAAAGCATAAACATTAAACTATTCAATGGAAAAGCAACAGAATATATCACATGTAGAAAGTCAACAAAATAAATATTTTATATACACTGATAAACAGACAACAAATACACTTATTGTGCAATGTGTGAGGAATACTGGCAATATTTACAGCCTACCTAGGAATGTATTTTGAATGTTTAAGGCCAATATATTCTGTCATGCATTTATAAGTTGTAAATAAATATAAACACATATTAAAGCACTTTTTGTGTGAGAGAACTTGTATGATAATGAAATATGCATGTTTTAAAATAATGCTTTTTGTCATGTGATTATCAAGAGGAGATAACAAATCCATTACCATGGCTATTATAATACATGCCCTTGTTTTATAATTATCATTTGTATCAAATGCCCTATACTTCTGAATACAGATTTGATTGTTGATACTGTCAACCATTACACTTATTTCTAGTAAACCATTTTAATATGGGTTTTTTTTTCATGAATATCTATCCCAATCTTAATCTTATCTAGAAAATACCCCCATTCTTATGGAGCCTATTTTTTTGGGAGGCTGATAGTCCTTAATGCTTTCATAGTCATTGCTACTTTGAACTGTGCTGCTGGGTTGATCATGACTGCCTGTATACAAACTAGAATAATCATTGCTTGTACTAGCAAAGTCACTACTGGTATAATGGCTACTAGCTAAGTAGTCTCGGCTACCTTGGAATTCCTGAGCATGTAAGGTCACATCTGGTGGAACACTGGACATTGTGTGTTGTATACTATATGGGTCAGCTGGACGGAAGTCTGACTCATTGATCTGATGATTGGCCAGATGTGGATCTCCAGGCCAATGGTTAAACTGTGGGTTATTATTAAACATCTGTGCATTATCTGGAGAAAAAACATAAAATATTTATAAATTTGGAAATTTGAAAAACTATTATTAACAGTCATAAAAATTAATCTCTAACCTGTACTTAGAATTAAGGGTATATTATTATTGCAATCATAATTAATCTTTAGATTAGAAAAGAAAAAAAATACATTCATTTTTGTTTTTGATATATTTTCATCTTATTACTCTTTGCCCCTCATATTCATACTTGGTTCCTGAAACAGTATATCCTAAACCTTAATAAGTATGTAAATACATTACATACCTGTTACTGGTAGTTGTTTATCTGCATCTTCTTTCTCTCTTTTCTTTTTCCTTATTTGTTCTTTTGCATCTTCTGAAAGGTTTAACAATAAAAATTAAAAAAAAAAAAGTTTGTTGTTGACTTTCAAAATTAACCTGAAAGCAGTCAGATGATAAAAGATTTTACAAACAAACACCACACAGAATAAATACTAAATAAACAAAATATACCAGAATAGAACACAAAGTTCTCCAAAAACAGGATGAACAAATATGCATACATTAATTATACTTGCCTACAGTTTTATTTTTGGACATTTGTTTTTCCCATGAGGTAATGTTATCATCATCGTCATCTTCGTCTGACGAATGACTCGATGCTAACTCTAAACTAATGTTTCCTTCGGATGCATCACTGTCAGAATCTGAATCATTTGGATGTTTAACTCTCCCAGTTTCATCAATTTCTTGTTCTGCAAAATCATTATAGTCATGTTATTTTAATCTTGTAAAAAAACAAATGTGGTTAAGCAAATAGAAGACATAATTATTTAACAGAATAAATCTATACAATTAACATTACTCAATTTAATTATTTATCATTTATGTTTTTCTTACAGTTGTGTTATCAATTTGCAATCTCGATATTCATAAAAAAAATTATGTGGGTATAATATCATTGAGACAGCAGAGGTCAAACATAGTCTGTAATATAGACAGGTGTCTTCACTGTATGTCAAGCTCTCAATGGTCAGAGTTTTCACTTTTGTATTATTTTGTTTACATTTATTTTACTAGAAAAGTGTAAAACTAATACTTGGATCAGGTTCCAGCATGAGACTAATGTTCTCTAACATCAATGTCACTAGTTTTGTAACCACACATAAAATGCCACTTAATACTGACACCAAAATGTTCAATCGTTAAAATCACAAAAATATCAATTTTTATATTAACATCCTACCTTAATAAATTGCATTTACAAAACATCTATAGAATAATATTGATATTTTGGAAGTATTTCTATAATATCTAGCTGCTAAGTTTGTATAATTGCATTTATTAGCACAAAAACAACCATTACAAAATTTTATACTGTGGTCAAAATAATTAGCTTTTGTTTAAAACATGTTATAAGTTACACAAAATAATATTGAAAAAAGACAAAAGAAAAATAATGTGAAAATTAAATGAAAATTGATGGATTAAGTACAACACAACACAGGACGGAAAACTGAAAAAGAGATAATCAAGAAAAAAAACAATAAGTAGAAGAAAAACCAATCCTGGTTAAATTCTGACAATCAAAGGTAGGAGGAAATTAAATAAAAGCCAGCACCACACAAATGTTAACATTGACACATCACCCATCACCAACGTCTCACCCTTCGATCTTTTCTGCATGTATGCCTTTGGATCATAAGCATATGGTGTCAATGCTGTTTTTTTGTTGGGATACAATGACCCGGGGACGTGTCCTGATGTGGAGGTAGTACTACAGAGGTAATCTTCACCTTTATATAAACCTCCACTATTCTTACTCGTAGAGCGACTAGTGGTAGAGGAGGCTGTTATACCAACACTGGTTCTGTTTATATTGCCCTCATATGATGCTTCATTTCTGTAGGCTAAAGCTGACCGCTGGAAAATAAAACAATAATAGACTTATGAAACCAAAAATACAATAGTACATATTCAAAATGAACAAAAAATAAATCTAAAACTTTCTACGGTGAAATCCTGAATCAGGAAAAGTATATTTTTATTTAATATAACATGTATAACTTTTCTGATCTAAGAGTACAATGATTTTTTGTTCAACATGTTTATGGATAGCAGTTTCCAAGTCACATGGTATGACAACCAAATTACATGTATGCAAATATTCATCTTTTCTAAGACATATGCAAATGCATTTATGACATGATTTTCCTTTGTCCTATGAAATTATTTTATCTTATCGTTATGGTATATGATTGTAGCTCTGTAATTTCTATCTTCCCCAATTGATAAGAATGTATTTTATAGTACACTTTAACTAAAAGTGTCAATTACATGTTACAGTCATAAAATAACGGAGGAAGGTAATTGTTTGTATGATCAATAATGCATCTCACACTTAAATCTAGTTATAAACAATGAAAATCTCAAAACGAATATCCATTGAACTTACAGAAACAGGAACACCTTTTCCAACGAGATTTTCTTCTGACTTGATATTTCTACCTTGACATTTGAGCCACTGTCTTCTTACTTGAGCTCTCACCTGTAATCAATCATATATAAATAAAATAAAACAGATTCTATAAATTCTCATTTACAAAAGCAATCTCATAAATGTGACTATTTGGGTAGAAATTACAATACACTTTAAATCGTTTTGAGATTTTGGGAAGTTAATTTAGTGGCTTATTTTGAAGTCTGGTAACATTTGACTTGGTTTTTTTAATTTATTTTCCCAAATAATATGAGGATTAAATTTTTACTTAAATTAGTATATGTAATTAATGTTACAATAGCTACAGTTAAGTATTTAAACAAAAAAGAAAGAAAGAACTTTCAGCTCTTTAAAGTAGATGTTATTGCAATGACCAGAAAAATACAGTGCACAGGTAATGGTTTATGATAGTTGACTTTAATTTTTAGATGTTTGCTTACCTTTGTGTCCCCTATAACATATGCCAACAGCATGAACAATCCCTGAGCCATTACAACTACAGCATAGACATAGTATAGGGCAGTAGAATCATAGTTTACTGACAACAGTCCTATTATCCAGTTTAATCCTAGTAACAATAGCAGAAATACTCCACATAATATTCTACATCTGAAAAATTATCAACAAAAATTACAAATTGATGGTTTGATGACAACGAAAAACATCAATAGAAGAAAAGATACCAATAAATATTCTCAATTGACTTTAAACAAGGGAGGTCAAGAGGTTTATTTACATGAAAAATATACATGATCAATAGGGAAGCCTTGTTGAATGAAGATATCTACCAGAAAGCAAATTTTCAAATTGTTAGTTGACATTTTATTGAATATAATTGTTTGTGATTCTATTTTGTCATTAATTTGTTTTCCCAGGATATAAAAGAAGTAATTATAATGTGTAATATCCACTAACCTGTGTGATGAAGTAATTATAATGTGTAATATCCACTAACCTGTGTGATGAAGTAATTATAATGTGTAATATCCACTAACCTGTGTGATGAAATGTTTTTTTCCCCAGGATATAAAACAAGTAATTATAATGTGTAATATCCACTAACCTGTGTGATGAAGTAATTATAATGTGTAATATCCACTAACCTGTGTGATGAAATGTTTGTTTTCCCAGGATATAAAAGAAGTAATTATAATGTGTAATATCCACTAACCTGTGTGATGAAGTAATTATAATGTGTAATATCCACTAACCTGTGTGATGAAATGTTTGTTTTCCCAGGATATAAAAGAAGTAATTATAATGTGTAATATCCACTAACCTGTGTGATGAAGTAATTATAATGTGTAATATCCACTAACCTGTGTGATGAAATGTTTGTTTTCCCAGGATATAAAAGAAGTAATTATAATGTGTAATATCCACTAACCTGTGTGATGAAGTAATTATAATGTGTAATATCCACTAACCTGTGTGATGAAATGTTTGATAAAACAAGTAATTATAATGTGTAATATCCACTAACCTGTGTGATGAAATGTTTGAGACGTGAACCTTTTCTCTTGTAGTTGCATGGAATCCCAAGATGGTAACAACAATACAGCTCTGGAAAAAAAAATCAATCCAAACTGATGTTTATTATTTGAAATCTTCTTAATATAATACAATCCAAAGTTTATCATAAAATAAACAGAATAAACATCTCATAGTTATTCTATCATTGACAAATTAACAGATAATTTTCAATATTCTTGCCTTTTAGAAATAAAATTTCATTGCTCTTTATAAAATTGTAGCAACCTGAAAATTTTACCTTGGGGCATCAATTGTTTAAATAATTTTTCCACTGATCCATAGTCTGGAAAAAACTCAATAAATGTATGAAATCTGAAGATCTTCTAGGGAAAAAAATATCACTTTGTTTTCTTGTTTGGTGCAAAACCCATACCCTTTCGTCTTCAAATAATACATATAAGTCTTTTTTTAATGAATCTTTATTTGAAAAGCACTTTACGCCCATATGGACCAATGGCTTAAAACATTATACATAATATACAGTTTACATAAAACAATGAAAATAAACAATGGACACACTTTGAACTATAATTTGTCTTTTTTTTTTAAATCAATATATATATATATATAAGAGATTCAAATTATATCAAGGACTCCCTGCCCTCAGTCTTAGTGACTTTTTTAAAAAGGAGCCTAATTTGCAAGTGTCCTGTTTTGTTTCAGGATTGAGAATATGTTTTAATTTATCTATATCATTTAAGTTATTATATTTATTTTCATTTAAAAATTCTTTTCTTAATTGTTCATTTATTTTACATTTAAAAAAGAAATGAAACTCATCATCTAGTACATCACAATGTGTACATAGTCTTAAATCTCTGGGAATTTTCCTGTATCTTCCAGTTTCTATTAATAAGCAGTGGTCACTTATTCGAAATTTAGAAATTAGTTGTCTATATTCAAAGTTTTGAGAAAGTAGGTATGGTTCAAAGTTATAGCTTTTCTTTATTTTTTTAAAAAGTTGGAGTTTGCTATTCTCTTGTAGATTTAATATTTTATCATTATATAAATTTTCATAGGAGTTTTCTAGATTTTGTTTGTATATTAGCCTATTATTTTTATCCTTATTTTGGTTAACAATTTCTAAATCATTTTGACTTCTGACATGATTTACATAAACTAATGAACACCCAATTCTCTTTATTACAAACTATTGTATATACTTACCAGTGCACCAACCATGACAGGTCCAGCAAATGTCCATATAAATGGCTGTGTGATATCTAACCAACAGCTAAAAATAAAAATATACCTCTATGAAAGGCTATGCTACATGTATTAATGTAAAAATAATTGTCTTGCTTGCAATCGATACGCAAGTGTAAAAACTATGTCCGTTTATTGAAAATGAAAAAGGTTGTACTTCTTTATCAACAAGATTCTTGTGCCTCATGAAGGTTTGACAAAGTTATTTCAGATAAACAACCTTTAACCACAAAATGTACCTAATTATTGACAGTGCTGACAAAAGAATATGTATATGATCATCATGTCTTGAGAAAAAACAATAGACAAACTTATCCTAGATAATCTATGTAATAAGAGATATTCAATGTAATCAGATATATTCAATGTAATTATATACATTCAATGTAATCATATACATTCAATGTAATCATATACATTCAATGTAATCATATACATTCAATGTAATCCCAGATATTCAATGTAATCATATATATTGAAAGTAATCAAATATATTCAAAGTAATTATATATTTCAATGTAATCCCAGATCTTCAATGTAATCCCAGATATTCAATGTAAGGATCAAATCTTTTGAATTCTTTTCTAAATCATATGAATAAAAATACACACAAAAAGAATATGGACTAATTTGACAATTTTCGAATAATTTATTCCTCATTATTATATAGATGCAGTATTTTGCTGTTTGCCAACCAGCAGAAAACTTTTTGGAAGAACATTTGCAGAAAATAAATTCTTACTTTAAAGTACTTATATGCAACAAGATTAAACAATTATCCAGTTTTATGTATTCAAAACAAATATTTTTTGTAATTTCCCATCAATATATATAATATTGCTTTTGATCTATAAACACTTACAATTGAGATGTACCATAAGCATCAGTGTATAACCCAACAGAAAATCCAACCACAATTCCTGGTACAACTGAAAAATTCAAATGTTTTAATTGATATGGATTAGAAAATATGAGATCAAGCTAGAAAATATGAAAATAAAAAGAATTTAAAGTTATCTATGACATTCAAACTATTTGAAGTTTTTTACATTTTTTTTAAAAGTTCATTTAAGAATGCAATTCCAATTCAACTTACATTATTACTAACATGATGCAATGAATGTAAAACTTAATATTATTAATTCGTATATTTTAATAATTTTATTCCTTTAGCAGGGTTTCCCCTGGGTTAATTATTTTTTTCGCCACCTCTTTCGCCAAAACAATATATTTTTCGCCACTTTATTATTTTTTTCGCCAAGTAACATAAATATATTTTTCCTGTTGTGCCCTTTTGTACTAAGAAGTAATTTTTACAACAAAACAAAAGCTTTTATCACATGAAATTGATCCCTCATTTCATGTGTAGTCATTACATTGAAGGGTTACTCTCATTTGAGGGGTTGTTCCCAGCCTTTTGGATAGATTTTTTCATAACGACAGTTTTCTTTTCTTGACCATCGTAAATGAAAAAGTTGAGACGTACAACTATGCTTGAAACACGTGCATGTGTCATTCAAACGACTTTATTAAAGTCAAAGGATAAAAGAATTAAAGTTTTAAATCGGAGATTTTTCTTGCTTTTGAACAATTTTCGTCACAACAACAGCTTTCTTTTCAAAACTATCTTTCAAGGGAGAGATGTCAAAAGTTTGCTTCAAACACGTGCGTCGCAAAGATGTAAATAAATTCTGTATGTCATTGTGACATTTATAGCGGAAGCCATTTGACCATATCATTTTGTGAAACAATTCAATCAACACCTTTATTAATTAGTCCTTTGTTGTCGATAGCTATAAAATGCAATCAGCTGATTATTGATTTTCTGTCTAAATCTTAATGAGGTCAAGGTGAATTCCGAGTATTGCCTGATCGGGTAAAGTCCGAGAAACTCGAAAAAAAGTAAATAAACAAGATGGAGGAAAATAAATCGGTTTATATATTTCTTTCGCCAAATTCTTTCGCAAATGACGATTTTTTATCGCCACAATTATTATTTTTTCGCAAATTGCGAAAATGGCGACCGTCAGCGGAAACCCGGCGTTTAGGGAAAGTCACATGTTAAACTATATTTTCAAAGGTAGAGAGAAAACGGGGGATAGCAAAAAGCATATTGCACGGTTACTTTTAGAATATCTAAAAAACGATATACTTTGTGACGTCATGTAATGAATTTCAGGATGTTGTTAAACGTTTTAAAACAAGAGATATCTGTGATCGATTGTTTGACGAAAAAAATCTTCAAATACATAAGATGTCAATCAAACAAAAAAAAGTAAATGAAATAACAACTAATAATTTGTTATTGTCATGGAGACAGTATGATATCTTTAAAATTTGTACAAAATCAAATGACGATTTTGATACAAATATAGTCGGAAATTAATAATATAACAAATATAGCCTTTATATGAGGTCAATACAGGATATATCGACCCAAAGAAGTATATCGACCTCGGACTTCGTCCTCAATCAATATACTTCTTTTAGGTCATTATCCTTGTATCGACCTCATACAAAGGCTATATTTGTATAATATCATATTCAATATTAAGAAATGAATAATATCTATAAAGACTAGAGACTCACCATAACCAATGAGATAGTAAAATTTCATAGCACCATAATTAATTTCTCTAATCTCTACAAGTCTTCTGTAAAGGTGGAGCATCTCAACAAACAGCCAGGAAAATGCTGACAGATGGAAGAAGTGAAGAGCAATGGCTACCAGTTTACACCATACATGTAGCTGAAAATTATTGTATAACAAGTTTGGATTCATAATACTTTATTTCAATATCAGAATTAAGATATATGTATTGATCCCTACATGTAATGCATTTTTACAACACTTCAAAATATTTTTCAGCATAAGAGATGTAATATGAACAAAAAAAAAACCAGGTAAATAGTTATTACTCAAATCATTAGAAAATATGTAAGAATACAAAATTGTAGTTACCTTAGTTTCTACTCGATACACTCCAACAACAAATGCTAGTTCTGCCAGAAAGATAACAAATACTAGGTTGATCAGGATAGTGTTGGAATTACACTGAATATGTTTGAATGACACAAGAATGATAAATGTCACTAAGAGAGCGAGCATGGACAGTCCAACACCAATAAAACAGACCACTTCTAAAGACACAGCTCCTTCTGCAACATACTGAAAAGAAAACAAGTGAGATTCTGCAGATATAATTACACAAGATTATGTTATATGAATGTTCATTTGGTACTTATACCATGAAATGTTGCTACCTCATCAACAACTGTTACATGTTCAAATATTTACATACTTAAAGCTAAAAACTCAAACAAACCAAATAAACACAAACTGCATTTATACACCAAGCTTCTAAACTAAGTGCATCATTCTAAAACTGTATTGAAAACTTGATAAAAATTTGTTTTGCCATCATTGCCTGAAAACTTTGAACATAAAGAGCAAAGAAATCTTCTTATTCATAAAAACAAACATTGTAATATACTGTATAGCGGGTTATTTTCGCGGGTGTAAAATTTCGAGATTTTCATTGAATAAGGTATACGAAATATTTTGGCGGATTCAAAACTTTTATCAATATCTTTGCATGTACACTTTTAAATTGGCGGAATTTATTTTGGCGATTGTGTTCTATCTGCGAAAATAAGCAAAAATTTACCCCAGGCTTAAATAACCCGCTATATGGTACTTCTTTCTAATAGTGAACAAACCTCTTTTTCAGCTTCATCCATCATTAATCCAAAACTGGTCATGTGATTACAGGAGCAGACTACATACATCTGTTTGATGACCTTGACATCTGTAGGGTCTTCTGGATTGACCTCTTTGACATCTAGTTCATATCTGCTTTCTACCATGCAACCCTGGTTTGACCACTGACCCCCTCCACTAAACTGCCAGAAAACACACTGAGGATCTGTGCGATTGTTATTGACAGCTTGTTTGAAAGTGAGTTTAATAGGATGTTTTAAACCACCACTATGAATCTGCCCTTGATCCCGTATCTTAATTGTAACTAATGGACCATTTAGGTTGACAGGTCTATCACTGACAATTCTGTAATGGTAAATAAATGAATATAAACTGAGTGAATAAGTAAACTTGTAAAATAACATATAGTCAAACTGGTATAAAGTAGTTACTCATGAAAAGTATTAAGAGATTGCTCAGAGAGGTGACCATTTAAAAGAGGTTCTGAAAAATTTCAATATTGCCCTTGGCTAGGATTAGGGCAATTTGTTGTGGGTCTTTTTTTTTTTTTTGCTTATTAAAGAATTTGATCTTGGATCTTTTGTTACATCTCTGCTAATATCTTTTAAAAGTTGTCTTGAACTAAGGAATCAAGCAGCTTTCCCATATGAAATGGAAGCTGTATAAACATTGATACCAAAGTTTTTTGTGTGTCATTGGTTTCATTCCACAATATCAGGTGTACAAATTCAAATTGTTTGTTTTCTTTCAGTGAAGTTTCAAAGATTAGGTTTGATAACTGCAGGAGTTATTAGGTTACCACTTTTCTTTGCCAACCCACTTTACACCATCCTACAGAAAGTAGGTTTATACTTAGTGCAACCCAGCAAATATGTATAAGTTAAATTGA
The DNA here is from genome assembly GCF_963676685.1 of Mytilus edulis. Taxonomy (NCBI): domain Eukaryota; kingdom Metazoa; phylum Mollusca; class Bivalvia; order Mytilida; family Mytilidae; genus Mytilus; species Mytilus edulis. Next base: position 47,190,154 of record NC_092344.1, read on the forward strand.
TTTACCTGACATCCTCCTTGTATCTGTTGGGTAATAAGTTCCCCAGGGTCTTATACATTACAAAAGCTATATGTGACTGTGGCACATGTCTGTTCTCAAATATCTGAGATAACAAAGCTGAAAAATAAAATTATATTATCTCACACAAACAATCATTTTTTTAAATAACCACTGCAAACTATTGCTGACACGGGAAAATGTTTGGTTCTTAATAATCAAGATTATGTTAAGGAAAAAAAGTTAAAAATTAAAAACATATTCATTCCTTTTCTTTTTTCCCCATATAATTTCAATAAAAGTTAGCAAATACTTATTCATAATATGTTATTCTATAAACATTATAAAAAATAATTTAAAAAAAAGCAAGTCTATAATAAAGAAGAATAAGAAGGTAAGCAAGCCATATGAAAGCTTTTGAAAATCAAGCATATTAAAACAGGTTCTAATAAAAATATGAATCTGATGTGTTATAAAAATGGAGTTAATTTCTCTATCTAAAACAATACAAGTTACCAAACAAGGACTTTGCCTTTTTTTTTTAAATTAATTGTGTGACGTAATTTCATTATTTCAGCAAAATTTTAATACATGTATAGCAGCAGAAATTTCCAAGGTTTTCAAAAATGATATTAAAAAATTTATATCTGTTATGGTCTTCATGAAAAAAATGTTACAATACGTAAGAAAGTTGTAACAGAAGTAAAATGCTTTGAAGCTTCTCACATGTGGCATAATTTTCATATTTGAAATCTGATTTAATTTCAAAGATTCAAGGTACAATAAAAGAGTCATTAGGTTCATTTATATGTTAAATCGTCTATGTATAATCACCAGATTTCTAAAAGAAGCAACTAGCTTCACTATAAGCTAAGGTTTAATATCTAGTTATGTATTACTACATCCATGGTCTAAGTAGTTATCAGAGATGAAGCAACATGAGTATATACAAGTTAACCAATAACAAAAGGATCAAAACTTAAACAGAATAAATAATTCAATAAAATGTAGGGTTAACATTTTTAAATGCATATCTTTAGTTCTCAATTAGAGTACATCTTGCTGGATTGATATATATCAATACAGTACTTTAATCTTTGTAAAATATGTGTCTAAACTAATAATATTAAACTATGAAACAGAAATTTTCCTAAAAAACCTCAATGGGTGATCAGTAGTCGCATGAACAAGTAAGTCTATTTGATATTCTAGATCACAAGACCCTGTTCAAAATCAATATCAACAGGATAGTGTTCAAGACTGTGTAATGATTTTATTGCATTCTTACTTTAATGTTATTAAATAGGTCTTTATTTTTTTAGATTTTGAAATAACAAAGCTTGCATCATGTGTTAGCATTTTAATAAATACTCAAATTTCTAATTTGCAAATAAAATTTAATGGCGTTAAGATGGACACCCCAATATCCTTTGTTTTTCTATTAGTTATCCCACAAATAATTATCCTTGGTAAACTACATGTTGCTACATTCCAGTTGGTAAAGGGTATCTATTAATACATTGTTAGAACTACAAAGTACACATATCTTACCAGGATTCTCCTCAGCTAAAAACACACAATTCACGGTTAATACAACATGCTACATCAAGTATTTACTAAAATGGTAGATCTAAGGCTTCAATGTCTTCCATAATGTCCACCTTAGATATACCTTTAAAATTAGTTATCATTCAACAACATTGACATTCAACCTTTCCAAATCCCCACTTAATATCAATTCATGCTTGTACAAATAAGTGCTGTGATGTTACAATTAAATGAAACCAAATCATTCACTAAACCAAAAAAATATCTGATGCATTTGATATACATAAAGCTTTAATCACAGTGAAAATTCTGCAAGTAACACTAAAAATAATCATAATTTCAAAATAATATAACTCAGCTGCATAAATATTCAATTCAAACAAAAACACATTCTGTATATTCTATGTATTACACATGATCTCATTCAAGATGCAAGTTAGATCCTAAATCTTCAATGTTAACCAACCTGTAACGGACTGTTCTGAAAACAGGACAGCTCTAGGTAGATCTACATGTGTTTCATCATCATAAGTTGACTTCTGTACGATATTATCAAACTTAGGGATTTCTAATGAGCTGAAGTTACTTTTATTCACAGTATCCATCATTAGCACTGGAAAAAAGAATATTTGTCAGAATTTGTGGCAAAAAAACCCTAATATCACATGATAACGGCATGCATTATGCATGCCAATTGATAAATGTATCAAAATAAATTTTGCAACAAAGATTAGTCCTAATTACAAGTTTAAATCACAAGATAAGACAATAATGTAGTCTTCAGTTGGTGCAGCAAGATGACTACTCTGCAAAAATTCATACCAGGTATGACCTTCAGTTTGAGAAGGCTATCACCAGATAGACAGCATCCACAAGTTTAGACCAACAGACAAATGGGGATATACTGTAGTTTATTCATATGTAACTTGAGCGTATTTGAGTACTATATATTGACTTGTATATTCTAACTCACAAAATAAGGTCAAAATTTAGCTGAATACTTGCAAATTTTTGTCTTATAGCAGTTTTTAGTTAGCAATAGCAGGGGCATAAAAGTACATAATAAAAATCAATGTAATACAAATTTTTCGAAATGTGCAAGATTATAACCATGAAATCTGTGATTTTCTGCTTTATGCATTCTACTGACAGATTATTCCTCAGTTCACTTTGTTCAAACCTGAAATTACCTATTGGTTTACCAGCATTAAAGTTAACCTAGAGTCTAGAGAACATTCCTAACTCACCAACTCGAGCAGATACAACACTATATGGTATTTTGTGTAGCTCATCTAAAGTAGTCAGTAACTTTTCAGTGTAAGTTTCTAATTTCTGCAGGAGGACATCTGATGTTTGTAGTCTTTTCCAATCTTCACTGTATTGGGGGTCCAAAATAACACTCAAAGCATCAAGTAAATTCTAAAATAAAACAATCATATTTAGGATTGAAACAGCAGCATTTCATTTCAAATTCTTTTTAACAACATTTGAATTCTTTTCATTTCTAATTTTTGATTTTATATAAAAAGGTGTTTTTTTTTCAATCTACAAAAATAAGTTGAGAATTGGTTTCCGAAAAGCATGAAATTTCAGTCTTTTAGGGAACTTTAAAAGTAAGCGTAGTTGACACAAAATCAAATCCATGAAAGATCATTCCTAGTGTAATGATAATCTCTTTTACAGGCATAGTCCATCAAACAATATGTGATATTCACGGGGGGGTCTCTTCCTATATAAAGGTATATACATATGTGCCGCTGGAATGGGTCCCTTTTTTGATCTGTCAAATATATCAATGGGGTGCAATTTTACCGAGGAAATATATCAATAGGTAGTAATTGACCGATTGTGATATATCAGTATATGCATATAGGTACTATTTGAGCTGATAAATATATGAATGGGTTATGATTTCGCTGTGAAATATATGTATAGGTAGGGATTTCACAATTATTCAATATATGAATGGGGGGTGTTTTTAAAATCCCAGCTGCACACCTGTACCCAAAATCCCATGTTGAGACCCCCCCCGTGGTGATATTCTAAATGTAGTCCTGCTCCGTCTTTTAGCATGGCTATAATATATAACATAACCTTTAAATAGTTGTGTCCATCCATCATAAGTGATGTCAGACACTACTGATAATATTCTGTGGATTCATTTATTTTCATGGGTATCAATTTTTCGCGGATTGTTGAAAACTTGCATATTTGTGGATATTTGATTTCGTGGTTTTGCCCATCTCTGTATGCAAAGCCTATTGAAAATATACTATTCGTTTAACATTTAAATTCGTGGTTTACCTGTACCCACAAATGCACGTAATTGGTATTCAACGAATAATAATGAATCCACAGTAACCTTTATTCTTATAATGTACCTGGACATATTTGCCATCTTGCTCTGATGTAAGATTCATGCCCGTCTGTTTAAGTTCATAGTCCAGTAAAGTCATAATAATTCTGTAAGTGATATCTAGATCCTGACCAAACAATATTTGTGCAGCTTGTAATGATTCAGCTAATGTTTTCATGGTGGTCTTGGCTACAAATGGATTCAGTTTCAACTTTCCTTCTTCTATCAGTCTAATCTGTAACAAAGAATAAAATCTATGAATGGTTTAGTTAAATAGGCATTAATTTTAACCAGTTATGTTATACATGTGGTATATTGACAATTTGTAAAGCAGGGGGAACAGCATCTATGGTTCATTTAACCAAAAAATATACTAGGAAACATCAATTATTTACAGCTAATTGCATTGAGTGTGTAGGTAAAGGTAATATCTTTGGTTAGCTTGCTTGCTAGATGAACCGTGAAGTCATTATTATGTAAGGTATACTACCCTCCTTTCCATGTAGTCTTGTCCTACAGACAGATATATTGGTTAAATGTTGAACTAGTCTACTTGGTTCAGCTAGCAAGTAAGCTAACCAAAGATATTACCTTTACCTACACACTCAATGCAATCAGCTGTAAAGTAATTACATGTTTTCAATGTTTTAAACACTTAATTATATTTGGTAAATAGCTTGCAGTATGCATTTCAAAGGAATATACACTTCCAGTAGACTCCAACTAATCCCAATACTGACTGATCAAATATATTGGCCATTGTTATATTATTTCAATATACCAAACCATTCCCTATATATTTAATGATAATTCAATTGTGTAATCGAATAACGGATATAACAATATATTGGCAAATTGAAGAAGAATGTTCAGGAATATGTTCTCCTTGGTTAGTTAAACCAGATGAACATTCAAACAATCAATATCTTAAAACAAACCTGTTCCAGTAGTTTTGTTAAGCCTGAACTGGTACAGTTAGTAAAGTCTGGTTCATCCCAAAGTCTTGTCTCATGGCTGCAGTTTCTTTTCGCATCACCTAACAAAAAACCTTTATACTATAAAATGTATTTCCAAGGTGTGATCAGTACAGTAGTTCAGTAGTTCTGCTTATCATTTCTTATAGTTATATAGTTAGGGTTTTGGCAAAATAACTAAATGGTATAATATTTTGAGCATTTCAAGTTATAAACTTAATAAATGGTTGGCTGATATCACACAATATAAATATATGCCGAAAGTTTTTTCAATATATGAATAGTTGCAGAATTATTTTGTGCTTTATTCTACTTTGTTCTTTAAAATCTATACTATATTAAACCTTTATCCTCATGTTATAAATTTATCAAATTGCAAAAATCAAGTTCACATCCTAAGAGCTAGTCTATAAAATACAATATGTACCAACCTAAAATGTCATTCCTTCCAAAATCTACACAATGTATTAATCTTACTAACCTTTGCCTCCATGTGGACAGTCTCTGATTCTGACATAACCATACTGTGTACCGTCCCACCATACATTTCCTATATAGTTTCTGGGACAGACATCAAACATCACTGAAAGATAAATTAAACATTACAAAATATTGTCAACTTATCATCAGCCTATTATAAGTACAATTTCTTTTTTCTAGGTGATAATTCCCTTATGAATTCTTGGATGCAAGTGTTCAAGATAAAACTAATACATTTCTTTAGGTAGAACTAAATTACTGTAAACAAGCTTCTTTTTAGGGATACTGTATTTTGTGTTTTACCCTTTCTAGTCCACATCACTGCTAATCAATTTTGAGATCTTCTAATTTATTTGATGTAGTTTAATAAGTAATAAAGATCCAAGTTTTACATTTTCGCAACAAATTAATTGAATTATTTGGTAAATTGTAATATTATTACCTTTACAGCCTTTTTCTTTTTCTTGTAAAGTGATACCAGCGTAAGGACTTTCACACTGATTACAATGTTGACCAACCACTGACTCCATACAAGGACATTGGCCTGTCACAGGATGGCATGTGTCATTAATGGCACCCTTCATGTAACACTCACACGGCAAACATCTATCACTGCCAACTGGGCGATAATGGTTAGACTGAAAAAATATTACAAAACACAATGAATGTTTCTTTACTCATCTTTTCTATTATTATCATTCAAGTCTTAAAAACAGGAAAATACTAAAACATTAATCTATTTCATCAAAATTGACTGAATCAATAATTTGATACCTACCTATTGACATTATATCACAACTACATTTACACTGTATATTATTTATGTTGTGATGTTGCAACTTTAATGAAGTTCATTTATGACAAATGCAAATATAAAGTGTATTTTTAAAAAATAACTACTTCAAAGGTATTATTTACTAACCTTGCATCGACACTCTCTCTTGGTAGTACCACAGTGACCAGAGAATCCTTTGTCCTCAGGACAATTACATGGTCCACAGATTGGAAAGCCATACCAGTTGTCTGGACATGGCTGTAAGAGAACTTCATCACAATACTGGCCACTCTGTAATTCACCACACTCACAATGGTACCCATACAAATTTGGTGAAGGACTTCTACAGAATGCAAAGTTCTCACAAGGATTGTAGTTCTGGCAGATATCCTGGCAATTTGGTCCAATTGTACCTAAAATAAGTTCAATAATCAGATATATATCTTATAATGCAACAAGAATGTGTCCTCAGTACACGAATGCCCCACTCGCACTATCATTTTCTATGTTCAGTGGACCGTGAAATTGGGGTAAAATCTCTAATTTGGCATTAAAATTAGAAAGATCATATCATAGGGAACATGTGTACCAAGTTTGAAGTCGATTGGACTTCAACTTCATCAAAAACTACCTCGACCAAAAACTTTAACCTGAAGCGGGACAGACGGACGAACGAACGAACGGACGGACGGACGCACAGACCAGAAAACATAATGCCCCTCTACTATCGTAGGTGGGGCATAAAAATATGTTTGTCTGCCAGGCTGGTGTTTGCAACTAGTCATTGTCATACGTTTCTGTAGGTCTTACTTAAACAACTGTGCAATATTTTTATAAATGAACAGGGCCTAAATTAAATGTACCTCATCATCTTTCTACCACTAAAGTTTAAATGATGTGACATGCACACCATTTTTCAAAACTTTCACAAATTTGATTGGGTTTTTATGTTAGCTATACACAATTGTACAATTTGATGACCCTCATATTTACTTGACAAAAGCACATGTTAAAACAACAGCATTCTGTTAGTACTTTACATATTGTTTTCAGTTATGTATAATTGAGGTTTTATATTAAACCTTGGGTATTTTTTCAGAGATGGGGTTGAGTATCAAACATGCCTACAGTATTACCGTAGACATATTTGTAACCTGACTAAAAAAATATGAATCAGAACAAGTAAATATATTGATTTTTTGTTAACAACTCCTTCTTTTTGTCGCAGGAAAAATGGGACACCAATATATCGTCGACTTGGGTTAAGAATAAGTCACCATAAAGCACGGAGACTAGTTGTGGAAATACGTGTGGGACATTTCTGCACTAACTGAGTCGTCCAATTTTAATATACTTTATTATATAAATCTGCAAGTATACAAATTGTAAACTAAGTTTACAATTGTGTTCCAATAAATATGAACAATATATTTGACTGAAGTATTTGCATGCAACGGAGCTTAATTCTGACCTTAACTTACATACCGAAATGTGGCTTTCAAGCCATACTGAATTCTATATATATTTGAAATACTAAAGTAACTTTATTTTAACTGAAACATTTTAAACATGGCTAAAAAAATAAAGTTACAAGTGCCTGCAGCGGTGACTTTAGTCTTCCGCCCTCCTGAGTGTAATAATGACTAGTGACTAACTCGAATAGTGAAGTTATATTAGTATATATATGGTTAATATTACCGCGCTTTGAGTTCATGCATAACTCATGCCATTTGAATAATTACGTAAAGCAAAACATAGCGTACAAAGCTATAGTTTATTTCAAAATATGCAGCGCAAAACTATGTGTCGTCAATCGTCAAGAAACATGAATATGAAATATGAATATGAAATGAATGTGAAACATATAACACTGAAAACCAAATAATATAAAATGTTTAATAATGAAACAGAATGGATTAATATATCTGGTGACATTTTTTTTAATCATGTAAAAAGTAAACATTTAACCCACCAAATACACATACTGATATGTCAACTCAAAAATAACACGTCATATTTCATTGGTTTTTCCGACTTACTAAGTGTATTACTGAATTATTTATTTTTTAGTGAAAAGAAGACAAATTTCAATTCCAACTAACAACTAACAACCAATAAATGAACCTACCTGGTGGACATTTACAAGAATACTGTTCCCACTCATTTACACATGTGGCTCCATTACTACAGGGGTTATTGGAACATGGATTGTCAACTATACATCCTTCACGTGCTTGGTGTACATCAGGTTTAGTCAGACCTGTGTAACCATTGTTTCCTACCAGGGCATTCTACAAATACAAACATATTATTTAAATTTTTATCTTGTATCTATGATTCCTTTCACATCATGTTCAAGGAAATACAATATCTGGGTAACTTGGCATATATTCTTGAAAGTTATTATCATAATTAAAATGTGTTCATAGCTTCATGTTGATGCAACAACAGCTTTATGGTTATCTGCCTTGTCTCAGTGACAATCATACAATATCTCCTTATTTCAATATTTAACCTGATACAGGACAAATGAATCAACAGACATTAAATTTGAATTTCTGAATTCACAGTATATATGTGTTTAGGTTTTTCTATATCATTATCTTATGAACAGGTAACCAAATGATGTTTAACTATAGATCAAAAAGACAAACAAAATAGTTGTAGCAGTTACTCAATTCATTGTTTATGAATTTATATCACAAACCCATATGATGATGTCTTACTACACTAATAAATATTTACCTGAACACAGCCTGTAAACTGATTGATGATTGGTCCTGTTCCCTGTCTCTGGCCACCTACAATTACTTGCTGGATCTGTTTACCTGCTATGGTGGGCTGGATTGTAAACGTTTTCTGCAAACAAATACATACATCATTATAGAAATAAGGTGGTGTGGTATGATTGTGAAAGTGGATATGAGAAATATAGTCAAGTACTGTTCACTTTGTTATATAAAATATAGGCTTTATTATGAAACTTAAATTAATGGTTGAAAATGTAGAAGTTGATTACACAAAATGGGTCTTCCCCACAGAGAAAGTTGTTGAAAATTGATTCAGCTTCACCATTTAGACAATCTGCAATCCCCCCCACTAAAATGTATGCTAACAGATAGGTATATCTATTATCTTCAGATTTACAAGCATTATAGAAAGATTGAAGGTCAAGTGGTGAAATCTGTAGGAAGAGGTGACTTCACAGTACAGGTACCCTAAAAAAAGTCAAACTTGAATGCCAATACCTTTACAATGTTAAAGCTAACCATCTTCTCATGTTAAAATTATGTTCTAAAACTTACTGTCCAATGGCCATAGTCTAAGATCTGTATCAGTTCTGATGAAACTTTCAGCCAGCGGACTTCAAAATAATGCCAGGTACCATCATTAACCTTGACATGATCAAACACAAAACCAACATTGACATTACTGTCTGTATAATTATAGTGGATGTAGCCATCTTCCAACTGAAATTACAAATGCAAATATTATAAAATTCATAGTTAAATTGGTTACAAAAATTTAAAACATTTTATTTCCCTCTCTGCATTCTTTTACAAATAGAAATTTGATACATACATTAAAACATATTAAACAAGTGTACATCATCATAAAGTAAGTAAATCTACACATTACAATATACCAATCTGCAGAGATATTGTAAAGTTTGTTTTCCTACCATAATGAACAGTATATGACTTGGCATGTAAACTTACTCATTTGCAGATATTACAAGGTCCATATATTTGTAACAAAATTGCTAGAAATGAAAGTTGTTTATCTTTACATGGTTGAATCTATTCCATCAAAACTTTTAAACTTTGGGAGATTATGTCAAAATTCCTCATGCTTAGAATAATAAAATTGTTCATTAAAGAAACATATATGTATCTCTTACACCTTCAAGAAAATATCATCAACAAACTGAAATTGAATACACCAATCTAACCCTACTGTCATATTGTCAGACATACCTGCATGAGAACAGATATTCCACCAGTTATCACTATATGCATCAGGACACCATTAGTACTACGTGTACGGAAAGATATACCATTATGCCAGTCCAAGTAAATGGTAGGGCTTGGTAGTGAAGAGGGTTGGTAAGACAAGTAACCAGTTCCTTCAAGTCGCCTTGGTCCCTCAGATATATCTGAAAATATATACAAATGCTTAAAAACAAATCTCAGAACATGTCTTCAAATGGCATTCATGTATGATGCAAAAATTATTTCGAAAAAAGAACTTAACTTTCCATTAAGAAAATGTTAGTACATGAAGGAAATACTCATTTTGCTTTATGAATTTCTCAACTTTCATGAATATAGTTTATATACTGAAAAAGAAAAATGCAAAAACAGGACATCAGCTATGTATGCTTTTAGATAAAATGCTGAGGAAATGACTCAAAGATAAGTGCTATTATAGGAAGCAGACCAAATGTACCAAGGTTTGAGGAAGTTCATGCACCAAATACCCATATAAAATGTTTATAATTGTACTTAACAAGACATTTAAAAAAAAAATCATTTTGTCGCAGGAAAAAAGAAACACAAAATCAATCGCAAAACTGGGTGAAGATATAAAAATCACCAAACCACAAAGACTAAAGGAGTGTTTTAATTGTGGGCCATTTTCTGCATAGAATGAGTTGTCCAAATAATTAAACTATATTATAAGTATCTGTAAATACAAAATTGTAAACCAAGTTTACAATATGTTCCAATTAATATGAACATGGAATGTAAAAAAAAAACCTGATTATACTTTAAACAGCTATTTATGCAAGAGCAGATTGCAGCTGTGATTGGAATGGACTTTTTAATTGTTCTGACTTTTTTTTTAAAATTATAATGAATGTATTGAAATAAAACAATATTATAAATAGTATCAGGTCGATATCTATATATGATAATCTGAACATAAACAGAAAAAGTAATAAAGTTCAAGCTATCCAAGAAAAAGAAAAAATTCCATTTTCCAAATGAGTAATTTTTAAAATGACTGCAAATTTTCTACTTACTGTCTACACACATATGTAAAAGATATAAAATAAAATAAATTAATGTTTAAAATTATAACAAGACTGGTATGTGACTGTATGAATCAATAATGTCAGACTTAACAACATATAAATAAGATTGATTGTCTGACCCTAATATTTTAATCAATACTTCTGATAATTTCCTCAAATTCTACTAGGAAATTTGATTAAAACCTGTGGTTCTAACTAACCCTTCTGGAAGAACAATTTTAAAGATTTAATTTCCCATACATAAAAAAATCCATCTATCACCTACCAACAGTGCAGTCTTTGCCTTTTTTGTTTGGTCCACATTGACAAATATATGTCCCCCATCCTTCATAACAAGTTCCTGAAAATTAAAGCAATCAAGATTAATATATTTTCTGGTCTGAATCAGTGCATTTGTTGCATGGATTTTTTTATAGCTCAAGAAATAGTTTGAATGAATTTAGTTTTCAATGAAAATCAAGCCATTAAAATGAACTAAGCTACAACTGCCTTTTTTACTAGTAAAATTCAACAGAATTCATAGCTAAAAAGTTTTTTTTCATAAATTCCCACAATTCTGAGTTTATTCAATACTTTCAATCTACAACCTTATAATAAGGAGGAGTCTTGATCTGCCTGTGTAGAAGATAAACTGCAAAAAAAATAGAGCCATTAACCAGAATTATTAGATACTGTAAGTCTCATGTACATCTACAGTAGATTCCTTTATTTTCATGGCTACCAATTATCGAGGATTGAGAAAAACTTGCATTTTCATGGATATTGAATTTCGTGGTTTTCCAAGTCCACAGTTAATCATACAGCAAATTTACAATTCATTGAACATTTAATTTTGTGGTTTCCCTGTACCCAAGAAATCAACAGAAATTGATATCCATTGAATAATAATGAATCCATAGTAACTCATTTATTATAAACTTCAACTCAAATCAGGTGTTTACAAACCTCCATTTTTGCAAGGATCTCCAATACAAAAGTGTTTCTTAGCATCACATCCAGGAGATGTACCAACACTAGCTACTGACTGGTTCAAATCTAGTAGTGCATTGTCTAAGTAGAAGTCTTTAATACATCCATCAAAATCTTTGGTTTGTATCTGGAACTGTGCTGGTAACTTGGGTAAGCCACCAATTTGTAGGGGACCAGTCAGATCAAACAGTCTAAAACAACTTTCAGATGGGTTGTCACATCTGTAAACAAAATAAAGTAGATAAAACAATTTTTACAGTTATAATTTATAAATAGATTTAAACAAAACACTGGTATATTCTATCCTTTTAATGAAGTCAATAAATGTTCAAGTAAGAACAATTAAGAGATAACTGTATTGTATTTGAAGCTTTAAGGACGTCCATCGGTAGTTTTACTGTCGCAAATTTAGTTTACCTGGCGACGCGGAGCAGAGACAGGTAAACGGGTATTTGCGACAGTAAAACTACCGATGGACGTCCGCAAAGCTTCAAATACAATACAGTTATCTCTATTCTAATTCAAATCGAGTTCATAATTGAATTTCAATCATTAAATCAGTCTTAAACGTTCATTAAAGAAAATTCCGCGGAAAGATGTTATCTTCTTTGGTCCCTACACTAGGTGACGTCATAGGTATGCTTCCGGCGTCAAACATAAACACCGGGTGTTTTCTGGATTCTGTGCCACTTCAGAATGTAATAAAATTTGATAAAAAGAAGATTTTTAGGTGCAACATGTGAGTTTTTTAGCTTATTATTGTAGAAACTACATGTCAATAAATTCAGCAATTCAAAATGTCGGCTTCCTTAGTTACAGACAAGGAGATAGAGAATTTTACGCTTACTGTCATCCAATCAGAACCATGGATACAAAATAATTGCATTAGAATACTGTTTATTTTACGTTTGTTTTCTTTAGATCAGTGTTAGACCATCAGCTGTGACAACCTTCACTACCTTCCTTAAGTAAAGCACACATTTAAAGGGGAGTCTTTTATGAATGTAAAACTGACATAAACCCATCAGATATGAGCCTGTACTAAGTCAAGACTATCTGGACCATGTTTGTATGTATTACATTGTTTGTGATTCTATTTTCGTGGTAGAGTCTATGTTGTTGTTGTCTGTTTTACTGTCCATTATTTTCTGGTAATTTCAGCTTTCTACTTTATCCTGATTAATTACTGTAAACTTGTAAATTTTGCCTATTCAGCAATCATGTATAATGTATGGAAAATATTCCCTACACAAACTGTTTGAAAATGTACCAATAATACAGACAAGTAAACCATGCACATTCTGTTGCAATGGGTCAATTTTAAACCAACATAAACATCAAATTGTCTCTAAATCCTTCAGGTGCATACAAATCACTTGTTCTTAAGTTTAAAAATATGAAACCTACATAGAAGGGAGTACTGATTTTCCTTCTGCAGCACACCTATATGTTGATGATAATCTGTGTCCATATTTGACAGTTATTGCTGTATCACAATCTTCACCTACTGTTAATGTTGCAGTCTGAAAAGAATAAACACCAAACATTAGCATTAAATTCTTTTTTCATGCAAAAATTGTATGTTTTTAGATATGGGATGTCATTTGCTAACTGCAAAGCCACCTTTTACAAATGTTTTCAAATCTCAAAAACATGTTAGAAATATTATTTCAAAACTTCATATTACAGGTTTTCTTGTCTAGCCAAGATATTATTCGATCAAAATACAGAAACATTGCAACTTACTCTGTACTTCAATCTATAATCAAACTATAGTCATATAGCAGACAAAGTATATAGCTTATATGAAATATAAGACCCCTGTCTACAGAATATGAATATATTGAACTGTTAAACAAGATTAGATGCACGAGACATGGACTGGTTTACTTCTAAATTATGATGGTCTGGATTGGGTTTACTGTAAAGAGCATACAGGGCTAAAAAGTTGGAGAAAATAGTGAAAGAATAAAGAAGAGAAAAATGGGGATTAATTATTAGAATAAGAATAGGCAATAATGGACAAAAAAACACAAAAAGCTGGAAAATTAAAGAAATGAAAACCCCATCCCTCTAGACAGACCCTCATATATATAATATTCATAATCCTTAAAAAAAAAGAAGGGGGGTCTTGTTTTTGAATTTAAAAAAAAAAGAAGAAATCATTCAATACAACAGCTTACAGATTTATGGTATAGGTAGAGCCAAGCAGTACTTGAGTGTCTATGAAAACTAGTTGGTTAAGGCGGTTTAATGTACATCTGAATCCATGCAGCTTATACAAATTGTAATGAGATTTATCAGTTTTATACATGCTTCATCAAAAATTTATAATCAGTACTAAATATAAATAACTATAGAGCCATTATAGAAAGGAAAATGTTTTCCTACAACTGTTCCACTTTTAAATGATTTTCGTTTTAGTATCAAAAGTTCAGAGTATATTTGGTGACAGTTACCTTCAGAAATACATAATTGCTTATAATCTTGTTTAAAGAACAGTTAAAAAAGCAATTAATCTTATTCAAAAAAAAATTCTTATAATTAACAAAATCAGTCATTAGTCCCAAATAAACAAGTTTAATTGCAATAATTAGGAACTGATTCCTATACTTAAATCTTTAAAAAGATAATAGATTGATATCTTAATTTGTTCAATTCAAAATATTTCAAAATAAATCTATGAAATATATGAGCCATTGAAAATGACAAGAACATATATCATTCAGAAATCTACATTTCAATACCCTTGTTTAGGACAACAATACCCATGTCTCCTACTCAATACAAAAGTGAATTTTAATGCCAAATAAATTCGTTCTAAGTACAGGTCATATAATATTATAGGTTCTCTAACAGTGCGACTGGTACAACGTATTTCTTTCTACCTGCACAGAACCTAAGTAGGCATGAAATGAAAAATTTGAAGTTAAATCCTCATCATATTCTAACATTTGAGATCATGTATCCCACACCAGAATTTCTTAAGCGTGAGCTATTGTATAAAGTAAGCATAGCCAAAGGGGGTCTACAAGCATTTAAATAGATCAATGTCATCTGTTTCAAAGAACAGATCAATGTCATCTGTCTCTGTTCTTTGAAACTTCTCACTTTAATATATCAACCTTTCCCGAATTAGGTACCACTGAAGTTGTGAATTTCTGACATTCAATTTTCCCTATAACACAGCAGAATGATTTGACTTCATGACCACCTACAAGTTACTATAATTGTCCACTTAGAAGTTATACATATTTTAAAGTCCCCTGTTAATACAGAAATTGAAATCTTTGAGCTTTTCAATTTTAAAAGGTGAATTGAATGTTGGGTCCTTTCATAAAAATTGAGAAACCTAGAAACCCTTTAAGCTACACTGAACAATTAATGACCAAGGATGGACAATTCACTTTTCAATTTTAATATATGCAAAAACCTTTTTATTCATAATTTAATATCATAAATATTAAATTAAGTTATTATTAATCGCCTTACTATGACATGTTTCCCAACCGTACCGTCTTAAGTTCTGGTGATCATAAGTTAGGAATACAATAAGACGTTTTCTATGCACTAAAGAGACACATTTTACAACCCGTCAATTACCTGGTTTCTACCTGTGACTATTGATTGCAGGTAAAACCCTATGATTACAACGGTTTAGCAAGTAACCCTATCCATAAAAGATATGTCTAATTCTAATGTGTTTAGATGACATTACCGCTTCAATAGTTAATTATGTATGTTGAAACTACTATGTAAATGTAAATATGTTTTTCGTGATAAATAACTTATAAAACGGTAAATACTGATTTACAATCTTGGCAGCCTTTTAAGGTATTTAAATTCATTTTATTTATTCATGAAAGCATGCCCTTTTTTTCTCTCTTGATTGTTGCTAAAGTAGAATGCATCACCATCAGTTAACCACGGAATTTAAAGTCCCATAGTATATGTCAATTATTATAATTATTCTTTTTAATGTGACACATCGGTACTCATTCAAAATCTATGACGCTTTTCACATTCAACACAAATATTAAAACAGCCTACTTATGTAAAATCAAAATGGCCTTTTGAAATGAACATAACAGGTCATCCATCCAAGTCGTAATAATGAATGGAAAAGTTTGTTAAAAAACACAATTACTTGTACAAATTTGGTGTATAAATGAAGACATTGACAAATTCAAGTCTTTTAGGTCTTTTGTTATAGACTTTCAAGGTACTTGTCCCACTTCAGAGATGAACATTTCACCAAACAAAATTTATTTTGAATAGTTTTGCACACAAAGTAAAGCTTTTAATATAAAATTATTTGCAGAAGGAATTTCTATGTTTTTTTTTTGTAATTTCATAAAAGAATTAATTACCAGTACACTAAATAAAGAAAAAAAATAATTGACTTCATCTATACATAGTAATACACTGAAACACTTCATTTAGTTTTTTAATTTGTTTATTGAAATGTGTTTTATAAAGCATCACCTTCACTGAGGTAAAACCAACAAAACATTGCTTGTACATCTATTACATAATATCTAATGCTATAATCAATGCAGCTGTTTTCATATTTTTTTTTATAGCAATGTGCCAATTCACTTTTTAGTAATAATCTGATAAATCATCTCTCTTGAGATTGAAGAAGTGTATGTTATCAGCAAATTTATCATCTTTCAGCAAAGAAATTTCTTTCTGTTTCATTGAATTTCAATATTTAACTATTATTTGATCATTAAACAATTCTGAATGACAAATGTGTACCATTCTGTAGCTCAACTTTTATAGCTGAATATTTATTGAAACCGACACAGCTGATGTGTTCTCTTTTAAAATTAACTAATTTTGAATTATTAAAAAGAATTTATCAAATAAAACAAATATAAATGGATAAACCTCACGGTTGATATCACAGTTACATATCTATATTATAGAATTTGAATTAGAGTTTCAATTCGTAAATATAAGAGACTCTTCTTTATAATCAAGGACTAAGGATCAATTGCACTAGTCTGCTTAAAAGTGTGTGCTGAAGAAAGTTGCTTTGTGAATTTCCAATAATTCTACAGAATGAATTTTAATTAAATGTGAATCATTCTCTAAAGACTCATCTGTCTAGTAAAATGAAATTCTATAGACGGATTTGTAATAACAAAAACTGTAGTTCCATCATTTGACAATTTACATTTCAGTCGACCTCAATAGCTTAAAACTGATACATATTGACTCAATGTTTCCTCTCACACAAGATAGGTCTTTGTATATGTTTTGAGTGTAAAAAATTTTGATCAGATTCTGAAATACCTCAGGTTGCTTTCAAAAGGAAAAAGAAATAAACACCACTTCATTTTATCTAATTTTTTTTTCAATTCTGTTTTCAATTCTGGTTTGTTATGATTTATGTAATATATTTTTACATCTAATAAGATTAGATAACTAAACTACAGTGTTAAAATAGAGACAAGGGTAAAACACCAAAAATTCATACCAAATCAAAATTAAAGACTAAGTGTTTGGACAAATAACTTAAGGTTTGAAAACTATGGAAATCAATCAATACTTGGAAGTGTTCAATTAAGGTAAGTATATCCCAAATAAATTTGTTTTCAGTTGTCTCACAGTAACATTGTCCCAACTGGATTTTCCATCTCAGATAAACTAAAGTTATTCCTTAATGCAATCTCATCCAACTATATATAAATTATCAGATTATAAAAGTGCTACATTTTATTGGAAATATTTGTTTTCAAATCATATCTAAGGAAACTATTTTTACTTTATTGACCGTTCCCTTTTCCCTCCAGACTATTGTTTTTTACTCTAGGCATTTAATTATTCATAACAATATTTGAGATACAAAAGTACTCTATGATATTTTCCCATCATTCCTCAACATAACCTTTGGTTGCTTAATGGCTAAATCAATATGTGTCCACTAAGAACAAATCAATATTAAATTGAATCTTTATCATAAAAAACTTGGATCTCATACATCAATTAGAAGTAAATTAATTAAACTGACAGACTTTCATTGGATATTTTGTATAAGTTTCCACTTAAAGTCCATTCCGTTTTGTTGTTTTCCACTATAACTCATTATAAATCACCATTTTCGTTTTGACATCAGGCTAAACCATGTTTATAATGAAGTTTTTCGTGATCTACACTTAATCTCTGTGTCTGATCATTTTTTCAATATTGACATCCTGAGGAACTATAGTGTTGCTGTCATTAACTATGTCATTATGTAGAAAAATGTTGGACCTAATAGCTTTACATGCATACCGATCAATTTCTGTTTGTTATGAAATTTACATACAACTAAATATATACCGAAATTCAATTATAATATGTACAGAGTCATTGCCAAAAGCGATTACATAATAAGTGCATATTTTCACATTTTTACTAAGAAACACAAAGTACGTTTCATTAGTAATAATGTCATGATTTTAATGCCATGTAATGAACAACACTTGATGTTATCAGTTTCACAGCATGTGGTTATAAAAAAACTTTTACTTCTTACAAAGTGTTTTCATTATTGATGATAACCACTGAAGTAAATATGAAATACATTCCACAAGGAAAAAGTTCTTAGACAGATTCAAAAATTCTGTGATGAATGTTCACCACCCAAAACTGATAATATATCTATTGATACTCATATTTTTAGGGGGAAATATACTAATACTTGTATTTTTGGTGGAAAACTAAGTCAATACATCTATCAGGTTTTAGAAATGACTAAAAATCAAAAAATTAACTATAGCTAGGTCGTTTCAATACATGTAGTAACATATTAGATTGTATCTTAATATATAAAATTTTAATGATAAAAAATGCAAAAATGAAAATCATTGTATAAATTTATTTTTTCAGACAGGATCCAGAATTTTAAAAAAATTCCTGCAGGGACCTTTGACATCAAAACTTCCATTTCATATGCGTAGTCTCACAGTTTGCTCAAGATTGATATTCAGGAATAATTTAAAATTGAAAGAATGTGAAATGATATATATGTGAATGCCTGTCCAGACAACATTTATCACTTTGTCGAAGACAAGTTTATCACATCAGAACTTGACTAAAATATCTGAAATGAAGCACTTGTTTGATACTTACTCTGTTTAAGTAGTCCACACTGACCCATGTCCATTGACCATTACTGACACCACCTTGGACATTAGTATTAACTATGATTGTATTATTGCCAAGTGAGAAAGAGAACTGGACTTGTTCATCGATTATCTCCAGGGCAATGTAGTCATGCTTTTCATTGAAGCGTCCATTGTAGAAGAGCAAGGCATTCTTAGCTTGTGTAGCAAATCTGAAAACAAGTGAGAGGATTACATATATAAACTTTTAGAAAATGATGGAGCAATCTATACTGGGAACAAGAATATTGTTATGGAGTACTACAAAAGCAATTGTCAAATATAGTGTTTTAATTTCTTGGTAATCTTTTCACAATAAATATTTTTGCAAGGACAAATATTTTCATGGTTTTCATGGTTTCAAAATACATAATTATCCCCCTTAAAACCATTATTTCATTTCTAGATTGTTTTATTGCTTCACAAAGAAAACTGCAAATAAAGCATGATATGATTCATATTCAATAAATACAATGTCATTTTTGCTGTCAGTTTTTCAAGATATAATTTAACATCGTTTTGATGTTAAAAAACACTGTTACAATATTTGAGACTAAATACAATATTGACATATTGGGAAAACTTCCCATATTAATTACAGTAATAGGCAATAAAACAATAAAATTTATAATGGCTTACAAAGTTCATATAAAATTCCCACAAGAATAATCAATAATTCAACTTTCTTTCCTCACAAAATTGCAATTTATATATTGCAATTATATCCTCAATGGTCATATAGAATATTTATTGTACATTGGTTTCCTAGTTATTAATAATTTCGTCAACGTTTTTTGTTTTACCCGTCTACTATAAACATGCAAAATTCCATGGGTTATGTTCCCTTATTTATAGATCACATAAAATGTTTGAAAATATCTGCCGTGTGAATAGTTTCCATCTACCATGATGATGTAAAGAACACACTTATTGACTGATATCCAAATTCATTCCCCTCGCAAATTGTGCATTAAAATAGGCCCCCCAGAAAAACTCTAAATATTCATGTTTACTTTATATTTAAAGCTACAACACCAAGGTTCAAGTCTTGTTGAAACTTAGTATAAATTACATTCTTATTCTAACTTAAAATGTTGATCAAACAGTTTAAAACTTGTTTGAGTCTGGCCAGTAAGTAGGTATAAAGCCTAGGATATACTCATTTGTTTACTCACAATAAACATTTTAAAGAAAAAAAATGTCTTAAGCCATGTCTAGAACTGGTAAATTGTTGTTCTAACAAAACAGTTAGTATCAGGTGTTGTATGCTATCAACATACAATTTTAACTAAATTACCAAAAAGAAATTTAAGACTTTTAAATTTAGAAAGACGATATATAACAAGTGAACAATTGCTTTTTAACCTTACTTAATAGGAGATAGAGATAATTCTCACTTCTCTTGCCAAAAAGATTTAAAAGAAAATGATCTAATTGAAGCCTTGATAGTTCTGTCAGGTTCCTGGGTCATCAAAAAGTGAAAAATAATAGGTTAATTTTCACAGTAATTTAACAGTTTCCCTTTCCATTGTCATATAACAAAAGGGTCTGAGTGAACAATTCAAAATATCTTTCAACTTAAATCTATCCATTTAAACTCTTCTTATCAAAACAATTTATTTAGGTGACAATGTTTTGTCACTAGATGGCAAAATATTTACCAAACAATATAAAGAATCACTGAAAAAGGCAAAATTTTCCTTTGTTCAGAAAAATATTTAGTTTTTTACTCTTATTTTATGACTCATCAATGGAACAGAATTCTGAAATCCTGATTTCTTTATGAAGTAATCAATGTCAGAATACCTTAGTTTTAAACTCTATTGAAATATGTATTCTGAATAAAATCTAGACATTAATGTGTAATTTTTTTCTTAAAATAAATTCATTTCTTCAGTTTTATGACATCCAGAACTGTAGATTGATGTTATAATGATATGATGGTGCAAGACAAAATGTATCTCTACACGAACTAACCATCTGCTTACAGAAATAGAATGCAATCATTTCATAAATCTGAAATTCTTATGTTGGTACTGCATAACAATGTGATATGTAAAAGTAACAATATACATTAAAGCCAATTTCCTAATGCATGTAGAGCAAGACTTTGGTTAACTTGCTTGCTTTGTTTATATCATTCGCCACAATTGTAATTGGGATAATGTCCAATTAACTTTAAATATAATATAAACAGGTTCAACTATGCCCACATATATAGTTTGAAGATGTCAATTTTAATTACAAAGGTTGAGTAAGCGTTTGTACAAACAAAGCAAGCAAGCCAACCAAAGTTTTACTCTACAAGCATTAGGAAATTAGCTGTAAGGAAGTTTTAGTAAAATGAATACGTGTTTATAACAAATGCTTTTGTGTAATTTAATAATCATGTAGGACATAGGAAGTGTAGCTAAATAGTTAACCATTTATATGTGATCAAAACACTTTAGAAAACTGTAATCCTGCAAAAAATAGATTGCCCAATGAAGCCAGTCACAAAAAGTGTTCTACTTATAAATTTTCTCCCTAGAGCTTCTAATAATTACTTTACATCCTAAATTTTCTGCTTTCCAATCAAGAAAAGAATGACCATTTGATTCCAGTTAGAGATACTGCTGGCTATGGAACAATGACCATCCAATATGAACTTACCGATAACTCAATACTTATTAGATTTCAGGAGAATAAAAGACTAATCCAATTAGCCTTATCATTCATAATCTTTGCCAAGACCCACCTATTCAATAATTCAATACTCCATTTCTGGACTAATCTTTTCCTACAGATCAAATCGTCAAATAATTTAATTCCCCTTATTACCTTAATTCTATATTAAACCGGTTCCTGGATTTCAGCGATGGAAATGTCAGATAAGATCCTTTGGTGAACCTCCGAGTTGTCAGTTGACAGAATTCATTGTAATGTATTTGCTGGCAGCCATCACATCTAAATCCTCCATTGATGAGAGGTACACATGGGAAAGAATTCTGACACAGGTCATTTGGACAATTTGTTACATCAAATTTTTCTTTGGTATTGATCTCGCAAAATTTTCCTGAAAAAGAAAAAAATATTCTGAAAGATAGTCAACAGTTTTTCAACATGTATATATTCAGGGATTAACAATCAGTCCCCTTTCTAACATCACTCTTTGGACCTAAGTTATGTTCAGTGATTTAGTGCTGTAATCATGCATATAGGCATGAACAAATTATGAACAATGTGGCCATTTACAAATGTTTGAAAGAGCCTACAAGTACATTAACCAGAAATTGAATTGTGATAAGGAAACAACTTGAATTACAAAACCTGCTGCATGTATAATTGATATGTAAGATAGTCAAGGGCTTTCTAAGGATGTTTATCATTTTTATGAATTTTAATGAAATTTCCAGGCCTTCTGAACATTGTAATAATAGTCCTACTATGTCCAGATTTCAAGATGGCATGGGATCCTCATCAGAATCAAAGCAACATCTGATGTTCAGTGTGTTACCTATCAAGTAAGCATTGAGGATGCTTTAACCTTTTGGTCTTATATCATAAACAGCCTTAAACAGTTGAATAATTTATTCTTTATTCCTTGAATTACACAGAATTAGTTTTAATTCATGCAACAAAAGGAAGCTTTCTATGAAAATTTAAAGATGAGGAAATGTATTCCGTAAAAATATCAATATATATCTATGTTAAATGACAATAACATTATATTCTATCTATTGTTTTGTACATCATATCAATTATTAATAGATTAAAATATGTAACACTGTGCAACCTATCTATAATTCGGTAGATATTATTGTTGTATGATGAAACCTAAGGAACACTGCCAATAATATGGAAATGATATTAACCATCTTAATTTCACATCATATAAAATTCATATATTTTATTTTGCTGGAGAGCAACTGTAAATTTTGATAGATGTTATGATGTTTTTGATTTTCCCATCACATGATGTAACACCTACCAAACATGGAAATCATTGAAATATACTTGTTGTATTGTTCCAAATATTTGACAATGTGCTTGTAAACAAGATGTCATTTAATATTTTCACACCATAACAAAAAAGTTCACCACAGTTTGCTTTTCATTTATAAAGACGAGATAAACATTCACTCTCTAATCTGTCAACATTAGCCAAACACATTCATACATTTAAGACCATTCATTAAATATCACAGCAAAAATATTTTGGAAGCTAAGAAAATAAAAAAAAATCCTTTGTACTCAAGTCAAAAAGGATGCAAATAGGAAAACATTTAATTGCGATAACAAATTGAAATTTATCAAATCAAATAAATTTGGTAGAGGCACTGCAGGCGCGGATCCAGAGGGGGGGTTCCGGGGGTTGGAACCCCCCTTTTTTTGGCCGATCAATGCATTTGAATGGGAGCATATAGCTGGAACCCCCCCTTTACTCTGGGTTGGGAACCCCCCCCCTTTTTTAAATGGCTGGATCCGCCCCTGCACTGATGATACCAATCCCTTAAGTCAGAAAATCTTCTGAAAACTGTCTCTTTTTTAGGGCTCCAAATTTTTTTTTTTTTACTGAAGGGGTGCAACCACAACAAAAACCAGTTCACACCCAAATAGCCTTAATTGACCACCCTTACAATTTATATACTTCGTCCATAATTCTTTTACAGAAATTTAGATAAGTCAGTCTGAGTAACCACAATCGCTGTATTTACATGTCCCAAAGTACCTGCCATAATATAGGATTTCTTTTACTGATGTATATCAAAAGGTTTAAATATTATCAACCACAATCTTAAAATAACCTGGGCTCATCTCTGATTACCTAAATTCTCTTCTCATTGTTTGAATGTACCAAATTTCCTTCAATTTATGTAATGTTTGGTGCTGTATTGAAATAGCAGTGTGATAAATGGCCCATTGAATATTGAACAATGGGTAATAGTAACAATGTGAGTAGGACTATAATATCATATGATATTGTGTTAAGTAATTATACAGGGAAAAAATATTCTAGTCCATTGTGTACAAGACAGATTACTGAAAACCCAAACACCCAAACAACATAAATATTCAACGCTTCTTTTGTAAAAAATGTGCAAACGAATCAACAGGATTATTGTATTTCAGTCAGGATATGCATACTGATAGCTTATATCTGTGACATAAATTTAGAGATTTATAACATTGAATATTGACACTATCGTATATAAGTGCTATAGGTATTCTTAAACACACCATGAATCAACATTATTATGGTGTCAACAGGTTTTCTTTACTTGGACTGTCTATAAATGGATCAGCTGCAGTTATTTTGACATTCAAATTCTTACTGTATTTATAATATTTGTATTACCAAAGAATATCAAAAAAAAGTATGGATGACACTGCTTTAAAAATTTTAGTATTTGTTGCTTTCATGTTTAGAAGAACAAAAATCCTCAGTAATAAGTGTGAAGGGAGCTGTCTATCACTGACATAGCAACCCTCCTTCTCCTCCAACTAGCCTAATGATCATGATACAGATGTTTTGAGTAGTACATGTTATGCAATTGAAATAATTATGTCACAAAAATCAATATACAACTGTAATGGAATTACTCTACACCAAGAATATCAATAGTGAAACCTTGAGTCTTACAGGATCAAGATGACTCTGTATCAGAATAGATCATTGATCTCCCTTCACAATAGATATGATTGGGTGATAAGTATTTTACAGACAATTTAGTAAAATCAATTCACTTTAGAAAGCCTTTTTTTCTTATATTTTTTTTACTGCTTTTAACAAATACTAGAAAATAATAAAACCAATAGTATTTTAAAATTTATCTGAAATTTTACTTTGAGAGACAGTCCATATGTATTAAACTTATCAAATTATTAAATCAATCATAAAATGAAATTGATGTGCTCATATGAAAGACTTTTTCTAATTAAGTTCTATGCTTTGTAAATTTTAATTAACATAAGTTATTATCTCTGCCCTTCCATAATGCAAGAGTCAAGTTAATATGCACTTGGGATATTTATTACAGCATAGAAGTAGATGATTGTGGTACTTATACAGTTACAATAAACAGACATTTCAACATGGAAACTGGTTGATTTTACATCCTTACAAAATTAAGAGTGTTTAATTTAATATCTTAAAAATCTATTGTGGCAAATTTACCATAGATAATGTTTTATCATAATTTGTTTCACCATTTCTCTTTTTCAGAGTTTTCTGAAAATGTATCCTGTCAGGTTATTCAGACAGTTTTCTGGGTTCCATACAAACACCTACGGTAATCATCTAGAGTTCTGAAATTATGGATGAAACCCATGTTGTATCCAGCTGCCCAAAGTGGCCAACCCTAACCTATTATAGCAAAACAAATTAAAAGTTTTTCTTATTTATGGCTGTCATGTTCCTATTGTAGGCCACATACTTTAAGATTGACCCCTCAACAAATCTTTTATTTCTTGTACCTGCAAAGTTCTGTGCACATTTGCATGTGAATCCTCCTTCTTTTCTTATACACTGGCCATTGTTCCTACATGGATTGCTGTAACATAAGTCTACTTCCAAACTACAGAAAGCTGAGCTGTTACCTACAATGAAAATAAAGATATTTTAACACAAGCATACTTATGAACAATTAATAATATTCTGATAACAATTAATTCCAATCATGTAATTTGCTGTTGTATATATGTGGCTGAATAAGTAGTTTAACATGATATTATATTTCAGATTATGAAACTAAAAGAAAGGATATGGTGTTCAAATTGTTGACAAAATTGCCATGCACTAAACATAGAATAGCAAAAAACATTGCTGTCATTCAACTCATAGTCGCACTGAGTACCTTCAACAAATCAAAGTTAGCTCTGCAAGTTCAAAATGGTCCACTATTAGATTGCTTTATTAGATGTTGAAAGACTTAAATTGAACTTACCTGCAAAGCCTAATGGACAAACACATTTATATCCATTTCCTGGTCGTATAGGCCTGAACAACATCATATCAGAACTAATGAAAGGTTCTGCACTTCCATAGGATAGACTAGATATACAGTTGTCAAAGTAGGGACACATTTCTACCAAACATTCATTATCATCAAATGGCAGAACCTGAAAAGAACAAGAATTGTATAATATAAACACAAGTAAATGAGGTTTACTATGTAATCGAAAATAAATATAATATAAAAACATTATTTTTTTCATGCAACTTTAAATTGATTAACCCTTATAATGAGAATTATAATGATGGGGAATTTTATGACATGATATATATATCATAAATCTAATACAGAGTCAACGCAAACTTAGGGTTGTTAAATATTTCTCAGATAATTTAAGTGTAGAAAGTCAGAAAGTTAGATTTTTGCTGAACATAAAAGCTGAAATCAAATGGCCTCTTTTGAAAGAGATAAGGGGGTGTATGGTAAGTATAAAGTGAATATTTTGTCTATGTAATTTTCAAAAAAAACTCAAGCTGTAATGGTATATTGCAAGATACATGTACATTATATGTATAAAACAGGATATAGGTGTCAGAAACTAGAACTTGAGTGTATTACCTACTACAAAAACTTTGGGGTATAAATGTATTTGATTTCTCACAACTTCTTTAGAAAAGTAGTGTGTTTGGATATTTTATGGCTTTACCAAACATAAACTAGAAATAATTTCTGATAAATCCATCTGATTTATTTCATTTAATTTAAATACCTATCTAAAGATAAGTCATAAACCTGAGTCAATACTCAACAACAAAAAAACTTTTCAATTTACATATCTACCTCTCCATGTTCATAAACTTTAAACTACCATTAATTCTTGATTCTTAATACTATTTTGAAATAAAAAATATTGATTCTCTAGTTTGTAAACGCTCTTGATGCCTTATTTACTAGGTACATTGTAACTCAAGCAGCTAGATAGATTCTTAGGTCAATATTTGTCATGTGCAAAGCTGTCAGATTCTGTTCTGGAATCTAAGCTTTTTGAACACAGGGACATTCTCAATGATCATACATTTGTAGGGGAGCTTCCTAATTGCATAGAGGAGGTTCTTTCAGTATGACATTTACTGTTAAATTTTGTGATAAACAATTTGTTTTTATTTGATAAAACAGTTGATACACAATGATGAACATCAAATGATGACAACAACTCATCATCAATCCATTGTTAGAGACGTTAACTGCCTTTAGAAAATAACTCAGAAAATCCTTAAGTTGCAGAATTAGTGATGTGGCAAAAAACCATAGTAACTAAATTGCATCTTATTGATTGACAGTTTAATCCATTTTTTATTCCTTTTAAAGTGTTGTTGTCAAAAACTATTTTCAATGCATATCTTTATAGATTTGGAATCATTATTTTAATTTATTGCATGTTTCAGTTGGTTTAAACTGCAAATTATTTGATACCTTAACAACAGTCTAATTATTTTAAATTAACATAATTCTTTAAAATTAGTTCCATTTAATAATTTGTGTACTACCTATCAAACTTAAGGCACTGTTTAGTGATTTTTATTAAGTGTATTAAAATATACTCAATTTGTTCTACTAAGCATTACTTGAGCACAGACAAACATATTTTTTATCAACAGTCTCATATATATTGATCTTGACCCACATTTTAATTAATGCAACAGTTTTAAGACCTATTAAATCCCAATCAAATCAATTCAAAGGTTTCTGAAATGAGTCAACAATGTATTGGTCCTCTAATTGCTTAGCTCAGCTGGCCCTTTGATTTTATGACCATTCAGACAGGTATATAACTGTCCTGGCTACCTGGCAATTACTTGACAATTTTATCAACAAACAACATGCAACTTAATAGTGGCATTACCTACCAAGTTTATAAAATTTACACCCATATAATTCTCATATAAAGAATGTTGTAATTAACGGTTTCAACAAATTGATTTGTATTGAAACCTGACATTTCCCTTTTAATTGGTATGACTAATCATTTCTAATTTCAATAACCTGTTGACAAATAATTGCAATTTGAATGCTCATAAATAATTTTAATAAGAATTTAAGGATTACCTAAATGACAAGTCAATGAATGAAAAGGTAGAAATATGCAAGAAATAGATTTG
Source organism: Mytilus edulis (assembly GCF_963676685.1). NCBI lineage: Eukaryota > Metazoa > Mollusca > Bivalvia > Mytilida > Mytilidae > Mytilus > Mytilus edulis. The sequence goes on from NC_092344.1 coordinate 47,218,539, forward strand.
AAAAAGTCTTTTTTACAAATATTAATGATACAGTGTCATGAGTGTAGAGGTATTTTGTTTCTCAAACAACTTGATTTCAGGAGCAGCTAAAAATCATTGGAACTATCAGACCTACTGTTCAGTAGTTGTCGTTAGTTGATGTGGTTCATAATGTTTCTCGCTTTTTATATACATTAGAATGTTACTTGGATGGAGAGTTATCTCATTGGCACCCAAACCACATCGTCTAATATCTACTGCATGAACAGCTTATTCTAATGAGAAGGGGAGAAAATCCTACAAACCCTAAATCTGAATTTCATACACAAAAGTTCCATTTCTGTACAGCTACTCAACCCAACATAACATAAAGCTTTTGGAAGGTGTAAATATTTGCCTCAGAGCAAGTCTTTACTTACCTCTAATGTGGAGAGTTCAGCCAGAACTACTCTGTGGATATAGATTTGTTCTTGTATGTATTCAGCATTGTAGAAGGATCCATCGTTCTTCTTAACAGACACACTAACATTCAACACCTGACTTTTAACATCTGTATCGTTCTCAATATTTATAACATATAGAAATCTATCCTCCGTCTTTAAAATGTTGGCCAAAGCATCAACGAAGAAATCATACAATGGTGACATGAATGCTGCTATTGTCACATTGCTGAGTCTTATTGTTACACTATTCTGTAGCATTTCCATGGAAACATATCTAACATACAGATAACATGTTGCTTTTGCCTCATTTTTACCATCTGAAAAGATACATACGGTTTATATCAATAAAATTTGCAGATATGTACAAGATACAGCAGGTTAACAGTCACAGTACATGTATAACAACATTGTTTGTTTCCCCAAAAAATCGATTTCAAATTTTCTATTGACAATTTTATGCAATATACCTGAACTGATTTGAATTTGGGGGATAAAATGTTTTTTAAGAGTTAAACTAGGGTACTAATGAAGAAACAAACGGGGAAAAGTGTGCATTGGACACAGCCAATGCCAGTGCTTGCACATAATGTTATAAAGGGACATTACTCAAGAACAGTAAAAATGATGCTACACAAATTGGTACTTGATCTGAGTTTGCTGTAATAAGCATTGTTTAAAAGTTTCCTAAAATTTTCCACCGGAGGCATAAAAATAATTGGTTTAGCATCCAGAAACCACTTTTATGCACAAAGTTGGGTCTATATCAAATTACTTTACCCTTGCATACTTAGAAGCAAAAAGAGTTGGTGGATGGATGGATTGAAAATAACAAACAAAACTTTTTCATTATGTTCATAGCATGGAGTATAATTATAAGTTATCCAAATGCAAACAAAAACTTGATGATGACCAATACTTCACAGTGTTTTAACTGCCTACTGGCAATCTTCTGACAAAAAAGAATTATACCAATCCATGCCAATGACTTTAAATATCTTATAAGAATTTTTTTTTTTTCATGTGAACTGGTAATATCCATTCTAGGGTATATAATTCAATTGAAAAATCATCTAATACTTTATTTATGTGTTTATAAGTCTTGTTTTTAGAAGCAATGTACTGTATCATGGAGAAGACTGTATTACTATAAATGTTTATAAAAGGTGATAGACCTATTTACATATATTTGTTTATAAATATTGGCCCTTTGATCCTGTCATAATATATTTTATTGTGTTGACTTGTTTAAGTTGTTACACTATCAGCTTTATTGACTAAGTCTAGTACTAAATCTTACACTCAGGTGATACATGTATAAGACCTGTACATATTAAACTCCATGGACATTCAATGGGTGAAAAAGATTAAAACTTTCAGATATTTTTGACAATATGGCACATCTGCTTTAAATCTGCCTTTTCAATGACCACTGTTGGGTGTCTTGACACTTGACCTGGGACACAAGCATATTTTAGGAAAAACAACTTATGGCAAATAATAACCGAATTTAAAGTTTGAATATGAATGCATTGAGTAAGGCATAGTTCTTCATTTACTTTCCAGAATGAAGGAGTTGATTGTTGCTAGTTTAATGTCTCATGGCTTAAGGGTATGCATATTCAGGATAGTACAATTCAGTTATAATAGGTTGGTCCAACCAGATATATGGTGGGAAATTTACATTGCAAAAGGAAATAAAGGGGCATGCCAATTAGACAGGGCAGACATGTAGCCCCTTCAGGATTAAAAGGAGGACGAAGAGAGCATTAAAACTCAATGAGAAAAATTATCAAAATGACAATTAAATTCTATGTCAAAATGACACAATTATTGAATATTCCTGACCAACTGGCTGCTATTTTCCGGTTAAAACTCTCTTTTTTTAATTTTTATTTTTAAGATTTATGAAAGGATTCAGGTTTAAATACATTTGACAAATGTATTAGCTTTTTAAATGTGACAGTCTAAAAACTGTAAATGAGCATTTAATAATTATAGAAAATGAAAAGCATGACTGAAACTTGATGTTTGATATTTTCCTTTGTACCAATCTAAAATTTCACATATTTTATTTCTACATTCTTTAAGGTTTATGAAAGATATTTGAGTCATATGAAAATAGGTCTACATCTGATAAATATATGAATACAATATTTAAATGTTGCAGATCAATCACAATGCTATTTACAAAATTAAAAATCTTTCAAGTGCAAACTGACTATAAATATTATCATCTGAAAAACTGTAAAGATTAAGTATTTGAACAGAATTATTAAAAAAAAACTATCACCCTCAAGATTACAAGACTAAGGAATCTCAAAAAACCAGAGCATAATATATCCATTGTGATTGGAAATCTTATCCAAGCATCAGAGATTTCCTGGAATCAGTGTTCCAATTCTTTAAACCTACGGTGACCACTTCTTCAACGTTTAAATGGATTAAAAAAATGAAATATTTGGTAAAGTTCCCAAAGATTCACCTCTACAACCCTTGAAGGTAGCTGAGATACCCAATACTGTCAATTAACTAACACCAATATTCTTGTTACATGAATGCAGTGAAATGAAAAGTTCATCATCATGTTTCATAACAACTCTAAAAGGCTGTATATGCATTAAGAGTCAATGTTTGGTGCCTTTTATAGCTGACCATTCGATACTGAGGCCAAATAAAAATATATGTGTGGTTCCAGTTACATGCTTTTAAAAAATAGGGTCGGTAGGTCAGCAATTTTTTTTTTTTTTTCTTTTTTTTTTTTTAATGTCAAAATCCGGAAAAGAATCGTGTGTTTATCGAAATTGTTTCCCTTATTATACACGCCCCAACCGGAAGTCCGACATTTTTACATGTGTGTGGTTGTAAAATAAACAGCCATGATACGTTTTTAGTTAATTTTGTTGCATTCTGTTATGAATTCTTGCATTTTAGCCATAACAGATACTTGTGATGGAAATTCAGATGACAGAAATCTATGAATTTAATTATTTTAATTCACAATCCTCAAAATTTGATCGTTTGAAAATTTATTTTTAAGAAATGAAAAAAAAATTCTAGGGTCGGGGGGTTTTAACTAGGGTCGGTCGGGTTACTGGAACCACACATATATTTTTATTTGGCCTGACTGTATTATTTTATGTTTAACACTGTAAAGTGTTCAATAGTTGCTTTTAATTCACCACTTTATTAAGTTCAGACTTTGGTCGATAGTTGTCTCATTGGCCATTATACATTGTACTACATTTCCTTATATACAATGTATTCTTCATATGTAAGCATTCTATAAATCATATCCTCAAAAGAAAGAATGAATTTTACCAAAATAGTTGTTAAATCAAGTCTAGACCATTTCTATATATTGCCAAATCATTGTATAAAGGTAATCTACAACCTGAATTCAAGTACATCATCATTTTTCTAAAATAAATATCAATTCATAGGTCTTTGAAAAAAATCCAATATCTTGTATATCCTGTACATGTTTGTAAACTGCCTCTTTAAGATTTAAATTCATAGGATTACAAGAATGTAATTATGCTTTTTATCTTTATAATACCAAGATTTCAAGATTTCAAGATTTATTGATAACGCTCAGACACATAAATGTGTAACATGAGGTCAAAGTATAATACATAAACAATTGAATGACGAAATGAGCATGCAGTACTATCTAAACACATAGAAATACAATAATAATGGTAAATATTTTAGAATAAACAAGCAATTTTCTTAATAAAATATGACAATCGTTTGTAGACCTCCATATTACATATGGACAATAATCCTTCCATTTTAATATATTGAGGATTAATAGTATAATATTTAGGTAAGTATTTGTTTCTATAATTAACAATAGAATCATGTTGACATACAAATAAAACATGAAATTCATCACCAATAAATTTATGACATAAAGTACATATTCTCTCTGGTCTAGGTATATTTTGCCAACGGCCTGTCTCAATTGGAATACGTAAGTTCGATGTCCTTAATTTAGTTATCCACCCTCTATTCTGTTCAGATAGTCTGATCAGATATTTTTCTAATCCAAAGTCCTTTTTAAATGACCCATAAAATTGTCCCCGGGATGAATTTTCTATATCGCTAAACCATGAGGTAATAAACTGATCACTCAATATACGATCGAGATAAGTTTTATCACAAAAGCCAATTTGGTTCATGAAAATATATCCTAGACCAGTGTTGTTAAATATTGATTCGACAGAGTCAATCCATTTGAAAACATAATGGCCATGATTCTTCAGTGATAACATCAGCCTGTACAAAGAACTACTGAGTTTACTGCTATTGTTTACAACTTTACACCAATACGAAATCATTCTACATTTAACTCGAATTTGCAGAGGGAATCTTCCTAATTCTCCATACACCATAAAATTGGGTGTAGTATTTCTAACTTTTAAAATTCTTTTGCAAAATTTCAAATGCATCTGTTCAATAATTTTCAAATTCTCAAAACCCCAAACTTCAGAACCATATAAAAGAATGGGTTCTATCATGGAATCAAATAATTTCAGTTGTAAATCTATAGGAATGTTTTCGTTTCTAACAATTCTATGTATAAAATGCATCGATTTATGTGCTTGATCAATTAGTTTCTTTTTGGTATCTAAAAAAGTACCGTTATATTTAAAGATAACACCTAAATAAGAAAATTTTTCGACAATCTCAAGTTCTTTGTCTTGTAATAAAAATTTAAATTTCTTCTTACTTTTTCTCTTTCTAAAAATCATCACCTTTGTTTTATTTAAATTGACTTCTAATTTCCATTTTTCACAGTATGATTGAAAAATATTTAATGATCTCTGCATACCTTCTTCTGTTTCAGATAAAATTACAGTATCATCGGCATATAATATAACAAATAATTCAAAAAATATGTGCAATTCACTTTGAAACTTCTCTTTAACAGTTTCTAGTGGAATCCCATCTAGATTCTTAAAGTAATCTTCTAAGTCATTAAGAAAAATTGAAAACAAAAACGGCGATAAATTCTCCCCCTGTCTTACACCTGCTAAACAGGGAAAAAAATCTGACTGACATTCATTATATTTTACACATGATTTGATTCCTTGGTACATATTAAAAATAACTTTAAAGCACTTCCCTTTAATATTACTCAATTGAAGTTTTTCCCATAAACCAGATCTTGATACAGTATCGAATGCTTTCCGAAGTTAAAGTTTTACAAAAACTATCTGGATATATATATATATGTTCGTATAGATTTACGGTCTGAAGAAACAAATTTTATTTCTATTTATCATACATTGATAAATCATGCATTCGCAAATATTTAAATGATTTGTACATGAAATTTCATGTCTTTTACAATATATCGCATTACCTCTAAAATGGCTCGAAGCACTAATATCCTAGACCCGTAGGTGTTGGTCAACAGAGGGCAAGGGGAATACTCTTGTATATCCCTAAGTCTAAAAAACAACTATTGAAAGCTGGCTAAACTAAGACATACTCCAGGTAGGCCATTATACCAGAAGAAGAGGTAGTCAAACCCTTATAAATGGCTTATAGCACTTATGTCCTGGATCTACACGAGTTTATCAGCAACGAATTAAAAGGGGCATGAGTTTCGCCGGTATATCACGAAGTAAAAATAAACCTCATTATTGCCAGCTCTTCAAACTAAGAGATTCTCCATGTTCGTATAGATTTACGGTCTGAAGAAACAAATTTTATTTCTATTTATCATACATTGATAAATCATGCATTCGCAAATATTTAAATACACAGACTAGTAAAATATGTTTGAATTGTGACAAAAGATTTTGTTCGTTAGAGCATAATAAACATGATAAAACCACTGAAATACTTGTGAAAATTTCAAAAATGGTTTTTTAAACTTTTGTCCACAATTTTGAGCACAAAAAGACTCCCAATATGTGAACGCACAATAGAAGGTATGACAGTCAGTGGCCTATGGTCTATTTATTTTATGATCTGAATAAGTATGACATGTGCTGGAAAAATGTACAGCAGACTTGAATTTTCAATACAACCAAAACAATATCTGATATAGAATCTAACAATATCACCATCAGCTAATTTCAATAAAAATGCCACCAATCTCTTTAAATTTAAGTTTCAATAGTATTACATTTCTACTGGATGAATACCTATTTGATTTTTATTGTTCAAATTAGACAAAGTTAAGCAAATTTTGAAACTTTTAACAATCCAATAGGTTCTTCCAATCATAACAAGTTTGTAATAAAATTTAATGCCTTAATTTAAAATCTTGAATCATGAGTTAGGACACAATTTGATTTCCTTAAGGAAGTTCGCTGCTCAGTTTCAAAATAAATAGCTTTCCATAAAACTAGTATATATTGATAGGGGGTTAATTGAGGAATAAAAAAAGCAAAAAAAATATAGGGGTCAATGTGCTTGTTTTCGAGATATAAGCCATTGGAATTTTGGCGGGAAAATGTTCTCTCTTGATTTTTCATAGCTTCATCATTGACCACTTAGAGTTCTCAAAAACTACTATAAAATAAATAAAATTTTATAAAACTTTTACAAATGGCTTAAAATTATACATGTAAAAGATTTATAAAAAGAAAAATGGGGGTTCATGGGCAAAATTTTTTAAGGCATTCAAATGGATAAAACCAGAGGATTTCGAAAATCTGACAAAAATTCCAAAACATGACAAGCAAACATCCTTAAAAAGAGCTACATGTAGATACAATATTCAATCAACCAAATACAAATTAAATTTCAAATGGAAGGTGTAAGCTTCATTTTTACATGTACATAAATACCAGAAAGAGTAGCATAGTGGTTGCTTCCAAAGAGATACAAGGGTTATAAGAATTAAATACATGTAGCAGATTTATTCAACTTCAAGTTGCTTTGATATAATGTTTACATATGTCTTAACATGTACTGTCTCTACAAATATGATCAAATTGCAGACAAAATATGCATAATTGACTTTTTATGCAAATGAAACTTTAAGTGCCTTCTGAGTTTTGGTTCAAATTTAGAAAGAGGTGTAAAGTTTTTAATGTTTCTTTAACAATAATGATTATTTTTTTTTCTCACAGACATTTTTTGCCTCATGAAATGTAAATGCACTGTGTATACAATGTAGCATTCAGTTTTGTTCGAAAATGTAATAGGGTCTGACGGACAATCACAAAACTTGCTTAGAATATGTATTTCTTGCACAACCAAAGGAGATCAAGAACAGGAAACAATTGTGAACATAGATACACTGTAGTTTATCAACCATTTAGATAAAAAGTTCAAAGTTATATATCAATTCTACACTAAACCTACAAAAATTAACATTATCACAGGGATTTAATATTACAATTTCGTTGATCTTCAAAATCAATTTCCTTTGAAAGTAGTATGAATCATGACACCACAAGAATCCCACAAAATTGTTGATCCTTATGTAGGCTAACAGTGGTCGATCAATTTTCTTGAGCATTTTAAGGATATAAATTGTGGTATTATCCACTAATACTTGATTCATGTATCAGTTTCTAGGTCTTATTAGGTTTTAAATCAATATAAACCCATCATATGGTCACCTGAATATGAGTGTACACACAGGGGAAATCATTTTTACTATGCCCCACTGTCATGCACTTGCATTGGGAAATTATGCCTTGATTAAAAATATCATCAGCTTCTTTTTTTTCAATAATGTAGATTTTGTGCATTTTAGAAAATGATTTCTTTTTTCAATCATGGTTCATGTTTATTTGTTTTGTTAACAGTTCGGATCAAAATAATAAAATGCCATAATTTGACTTCTGATTTTAACAAAACTAAAAACTTTAATTAAAACGAAGTCTGTCTGACACTTTATTACTAACAGGCAAATAAAACTATACAACATTCTGACATAACTCGCTTAACAAGGTTAAATTTATTACAAAAAAATCAATTAGCAGACATATACTAAGTAAGAAAATTAAATTATTACAAATTTTGCTGAAGGCTTTAACTAGATACTGTAGCTGTAGAGACTTTATAACATGTCAAAATGAGCTGTCAATTGTTTAACATTTGTATTTAAATCAGTGTGGCTCCAGGTCAGACAAAGACATGACTTTTAATTTTATTATTATCCTTATTAATATAACAAAAGGGTTGTCACGGTCATTTGAACTACAATATAGGTAAACAATTATTTCTCAAGATTGGAATACAATTAAAACCTACCATTCAAAAATGTAAACAAAGTAAATGCCATATGACTGTATGCTTTTCATATATTAATCTTTAAAATCAACTAATTATAAAGGCCATTAAGTATATAAAACTGTACATGCATATTGAATTTATAGAAGGTAAACATTGAAATTATTTATGTCAACAAAATCAAGAAAGTCTCAAACAATTAATGTATCTGTTAATTGATATAAAAATATTTTTCAAAACATAAGTTTACTGTAAATATACTACATGTACATACATATTTTAAAATTGTCCAAATATATACTTTCCTTCAATATCAATGTTACTACATGTAGGACGGTCATTGATGTCCAAATAATTTGAGGTGGTAAATAGCATATTATATATATCCTTAAGACAAATTTAATCAGAAATCAAGCTGTACAATATTGTTTGGTAATTGTCCTTAACAACATGCATTTTTGTTATTATTTTCAAATATCATCAACTGCAAGTTTGTCTACCTTGCTCAATCTGTACAAAATTATTGATAGACAAATCTTTTAATCATTTTACATGTCATCACATCCCACTACGATTGAAATACACTTTGATAAAGTACTCTATCTTTGAAGGGGTCATCTATATTATATATAGCTGTCAACAGTTTTCATGCCAAATTGTTCTGGGGGTCAATATTTAAATATTTGCCTGAATTTTTAACCTGTTAAATATTTCCTGTGTAAATCTTCTTGTCTCAATGGTTTAAGAAATCAAATTTTAATGATAAATTTGTTTGTTTACAATCTTAACGGCTCACTTGACTGTAGATAACTTGTTCAACCAGTTGATAGATTTGATAAGGCTGCATAATATAACATAGTCTGCTTCTGACTAAAATAATTTGATACTTCCAATGTTGTGCCATATTTGTAATTTTTGACAACCATGCATGCAAATACAAAATAGTCAGAATGATTTGAAAATCATACATCCATTTTTTTTGTGAATTTCTTGCACCACAATCATACCAAATTTCATCATCCAACTAAAGTGAAACATTAAACACAGCTTAATGAGCCTGTCTCACTTGCAATATATATAAAATCAACTGAAAAATGATTCAATTGTTTCAACTGTATTTTTTAAAATTCAAATATATATGTCATAGAATGCGGTTGCAAAATGAAAAAAAGCATCTTTTTCAGCACTTCATGTAAATGACATTAAGAGCAGCTAATTCATTGTAATTAGTCTAGCTATATGTATTCTTGCAATGATTGTAAATACTTTTAATACTCACCAGAAACTTTGACTTTAAGGGTACCATTCCTTGGAATATCAGAATTTAAACGATCATCCAGAGTTATTTCCCCTGTAGTACTGTTAAGATGTAAAAAGTTGGCTTCATTTCCCATTGTGAAATTATACACTAATTTATTTCGGTCAGATTCATCTGGATCATAGGCTGGTATACGACCAATAACTCCAGTAATGAACTTTTCGTTATAATTGTTGAAGATAATTGAGAAGTCTTTTAGTACTGGTTTGTTGTCATTGACATCCTGAACATTTATATTTATCTTCAATCGGCTAAAAAAAGGTGTAGATGTAGCGAGTACTTCAATTTGATAGCGTTTTCGGTTAGATTCATAATCAAACTTTATTAAGTTTTTCAGCTTTGCTTGCTCTCCATGTTTATAATCCAATTCAAAGAATTTATAATCCAATGTGTTTTGAATTTCATATTCTACTATAGCATTAGCTCCTTCATCAGGGTCACTTGCAGAAAAATAATCAATTACAGTTTTGATGGGAGTATTTTCTGGAACATATATTTCTTTCTCTTGTTGGCCAAAGTCTGGACTATTATCATTGACATCCTGGATATTGATGGTTATATTTACAGCAGTGGATTGAGATGGTACACCAAGATCTTTTGCATATGCCTTTAAATGATAAACTGGAACAACTTCACGATCTAAAAGTTTGGCCGTTCTTATTTTTCCAGATCCACCATCGATTTCAAAATCTCCATTGCCACTATTGCCATTATCAAAAGTATAAAGAATCTTAGCATTTTGATCAATATCTTTGTCACTTGCTGAAATTTCAACCACTAGAGTCCCGACAGTGACATCTTCACTAACAGCAGCAATGTAAGACCTCTTGTTAAATATTGGTGCGTTATCGTTGACATCTCCAATATGTACTTGAATATCTGTTGTGGCTGTTAGAGCAGGTATTCCATGATCACTAGCTGTGACAACAAATGTTGTACCCTGCATTACTTCACGGTCTAGGGTTACCCTGGTGGTTATAACCCCAGTATTGGCTTCTATAGCAAAGTTTGTTGTATCATGAAGCCGATATGAAATTCTAGCATTTTCACCACTGTCCTTATCTAAGGCTAAGACCTTGTATACTGATTTACCAACTTGTGTATTTTCATCAACCTGAAATGTGTAAGGTGTTCCCTGAAATTCTGGACGATTCTGATTGGTGTCGAGTACTTTTATTGTAACCTCTGCTGTGTCAAACAGTCCTTGAGAATCTGTTGCTCGAATGGTCAACATGTACTGACCCTGGACCTTAAAATCCAATTTCCCAGCTAGTGTTATTAATCCTTCTCCATTTGATGGGCTTATTCTAAACATCCCTAGATTATCCCCACTGTAAATAGAATATGTTATGAGAGCATTTTCACCTGCATCAGCATCAGTGGCCATCACATTCAGTATCCTATGTGTTATTGGTGCATCTTCTGGAACGCTTGCATTGTAAGATTTCTTAACAAACTTTGGATTGTTATCGTTCACATCTCGAATGGTTATCTGTACATTTGTTGTTGCAGAGCGTCGTGGATTTCCTTTATCTTTCGCCATAACAACAAAATTGTAATTTTCAACAGCTTCTCGATCTAATGCAGACTTCACTATTATTTCGCCATTCTTGGGATTTATTCGAAAAGGAAAGTTAACAGGCATGTTTATAATGCTGTATTCAATTTCTCCGTTTTCGCCAGAATCAGCATCATGTGCTGCTACAAATACAACAGAAGAATTTATAGCTACATTTTCCAACACAGATTCTTGATAAGGTGCAGAGTAAAATTCAGGATCATTGTCATTAACATCTTTCACGTCAATGGTAACAGTAACTGTACTTATTTCTGGGGGAGAACCTCCATCAGTTGCTCGTATATTTACAACATATTCCTTTTTTGATTCATAATCAAGGGACCGAAGAAGTGACAGTTGACCAGTATTTCTGTTCACACTGAAAGTATTTCCAGTATCTCCTATGATGTCATATGTGATTAATTTATTCACTCCAGAGTCCATATCTGTAGCGAGCACAGTAGCAATCACTGGATCATTACTATAATTGTGATCTTCAGAAATGGTTACAGTATAGGACGACTGATTAAACACAGGTTTATTATCATTTTCGTCTAAAACTTTTAAATTAAGTGTTGCTGTTGATGACATTCTTGATGTTACATCAGCGTTGTCTATAGCCTGAACCAACAACTGATAAGCATCTATTTTTTCCCGGTCTATCATTTGTTTTGTTGTTACACTTCCAGATGAAGGATCTATCATAAAAGCGTCATTATTGCCTGTTGGATTTATAATTCTGTATGTAATGACAGCGTTGTCTCCTTGGTCTCCATCCGTAGCCCGTATTGTTATTACCGTTGTTCCAAGTTGTACATTTTCATGTAAATTCTGGTAATATACATTTTGATCAAAAGCAGGTTTATGGTCATTTACATCAATTACCTTAACAATAAGCAAGGTATAAGCATTTCTCTGAGGCTGGCCATTATCTGTTGCCACAACTTTAAAATAATGAGTAGAGATTGATTCTCTATCAAGTTTTTTGGTTGTATTAACAGTTCCTGTAATTGGATTTATTGCAAACATTTCGTCACTTCTCTGGTCTGACTGAGCACTCATTGTGTATGTTAAAGTACCTGCGTCTCCTGAGTCTGGGTCGGTAGCTATTATTGATATAACCGTTACTCCTGGATTCTGCTCCTCTTTTACATTTGCTATGTATTGTTGTTGGGCAAATGAAGGCTCTTGATTTTGAGTTTGTCTGCGAAATCGTCGATGAACATTAAACTTCATATTAATTTCTTCAAACGACATTACATCAAAGTTGCCTGAATCTTGCATATTTTGAAGTATAATGCTTATTGGAACCATTTCCAATTCGTTTTGACAAGATACGAGAACATTTCCAAATAATGTTATGTTACAGGATTTGAAGCAAATTTCCTTAGTTGTTAAAATAGCACCAATGTCTGTGTTGAATGAATAAAACGGGCTGTCAAAACTGACATCCAAAATTTTACAAGTTTGATGATTGAATGAAGTTAAGTCCATCAGGGTTAATATATTTTGATACTGTGAAAAGCACTTTTTAAATTTTTTCTGTATTTCAATTTGATGAACATCACTAACTTTCCGTCTTCCAAATTTTCTGTGATTTGGAACTTTGCACTTTTGTCCTTCCAATATTAACTTTAAGGGAGTTCTAGATATATTAGATGACTTATGTAAATATGAACTCTTTTTAGATAAAATACTATAATACATTGGATTGTCATATTGTTCACAATTTACAGGTTTATTCAAATAAACTGCACCTGTGTTTGAATTTATGACAAGAAGGTCATTTGTAAAATCTCTTAAATTTTCATTGTAAATAGAGTAAGTCCATCCTTTCCCGTGTTGTGAATCAAATACTTTTGTTCCAGGTATTAAATGATCCGACACTTTAATAAGAATACAATAAATACAAGATGTGTTTAAAATCAAACTCACACATATGTATAATGCACATTTCTTCAAGATATTGGAAAAGCCATCCATGCTGAATTATTTACCGGTGCGTCTCTACCGTTACTTCACTATGCACATTTAGCGTGTCTAATAATTTACAGGTAAATCCGATGTAAAGCGTGAATGAAAAATAATGTTTGGTTTAGAATTATCATCTGGATGTTGAATATTATATTCGAAATGTTACCTTATCACATTTTCTTGTCCCAATAGAATGTGTCACTGATCATAAATACCGCCATTTCGTCACAGAAATACACTGATCAGTTCCAATCACTACAAAATATGGCTGGCAGACACACATCAAAGAAATTGACGGCTGTTCAATTGACCTCCTACCCGGAGATATATTTTAATCGAAACGATTGCGTCCTCTTTTATTAATTATTTTCAAACCCAGAAGGAGATGGTTACATGTTCGAAATGTCATTCCCATTAACAAAGTAATAAACCGATTTTTATTATGTGTTAATTTTACCTGGGCGCAGGAAGGAATGGCGTATCAATAGAAAAGTGTCATCACGTGATCAAACAAAGGTGTTCAATGTTCATTTATTACTATAATCCGTAAATCCAATTAGCTTAGTTATACACATGTCACACATAAACATATAATTGGATTAACGCGAATCTCATTAAAACTAGCATCAAAATAAAATAATTTATAACTGTGCACCCTTTCCGAGAACATTTTTATCGTTCTTCAGTTTTGAAATTGATAGAAATAACCCGGCTGGGACTATTACAAAAAATACTAATAGTCCCAAAAATAACAAGGAAATTTAAAGACAAGAAGGGTTACTAGTATAAAAATTCTCGATATATAATAATAATATAATAATAGCGATCTCAAAAGTAACACCAAATAAAATTAATGCTACACTTCAAAAAAAATATCTTAAATGATGCTTGCATGCATCTTCATATAAGGCTTATCAGACCAAGGATTTTTTAAGTACTATCAATGGTAAGATATTTACTTTTGTTTTATTAACTGCGACAGAAACTCACCTTTACCTAAATTCTGTAAGAAAATGATTTATGCCAAAGATCGTTTTTCCCTTTTTTTTTAAACCTAGATATTTATGTTTTCGTCCGATGAAAAAAGTTTCACAACTTTCATTAAATGGTTATGAATTTGGTATCTGTAAATTGTTTTTATCGTAAGTAACATCAGAAACATATGATACATTAATATAAATGTGCAAGCTAGCAAACAATTCAAATTCAATGTGGATGTACCAAGTCATGACTGTCCCAAGTTAATAATGGTTTGGGTCTTATTTTATTTTCAATTTGGCATTTACTACATGGCATTTATAGCCTCTGTAAAATTTATACAAGTTTGTCAAAGACTCGGGGTTGTTTAGAGCCATATGTATATATACATATATTCGGGGACTCTTTTTGCGACAGTCAAAATGCCTACCCATATAGATTGTTATCAGGACACGTCATTATTGAGACGACATTTCAATAAAGTGAGATTTTGGGATAAACATAAATGTGACAGATACCCAACGATAAAAAGCCAAAAGACATCTCGGGGGCAAAATGTAGATATTAAAACTAGACAAGTGTTTATACAACGTATAAAACTCTAAATTATTCCCTAGTCTATAGCAGGAAGGACCATTGCCATCAATACCAAATTCTTCAAATAACATCAAAACATTAGGCTATGTAAATGACACAAACCATTGGCATCAACTAATAAAGATACGTTTAACAAAGTACCCTACAGTTGTTTATATTATTTTACAGTCATTAAGTGTCAAACTAGTTTTATAATGGTCGCCGTAATTGAAAAGCAATTGTTCGTACTAGATGATTCGTATTTGTTTCAGGAACGAAAGAGTTGTCTCCCATTCACCAACAAGACATTTTTCTACCCTAGTATACTGGTATAAAGATGAGTTTATTTACTTTGCGAAATTTCTCTTAAATGTATGTCTCTGCATTGCGTTGAAAACACACTATAAAAGACTATTTATTTAAAACAAACAGAAGAAATACCAGAGCAATGGAAGACATTTACCAAAAAAAAATGATAACGTTGAACGGAGCTGATATGAATTCAGTCGCAATAGAACAAGTCCTTCCCTCAGGCACTTGTCTCAGATCCCCCATATATCTTAATTACTGTGGTCCTTCCCGTGTACATAATTATCACTACGGAACAATCAGTCTCGCATCCTAAATGCCGCTTTTAAATATCTCCAATTGTCCATAATAGCCTGCACAGGTCTACGGCCTGCTTCATAGTAGTGCATTAATTTGCAAATAAAACTACTTCGAGGGTCAATAAAGAACTTTAACTTTACGAAAAAGGGATACTCTCCGTTTTTTCTACTTCTCCCGTATACCTAGTATAAGAGATCTAGCAATATATGCTAAGACAACACAGAGCTTGCGTATTTTAAGATCAATACATCTCCGTTAACAGTTGTGATTTCCCTGCTTTATGAGAAAAAGGAGATGTGGTATGATTGCCTATTAGACAACTTCCCACCGAAGTTAAAATAAAGTGGACGTAAGCAATGATCGGCAACCGTAAGGCCTTCAACAATGAGAAAAACCATATCGTATATATGGTCGGCTATAAAAGGTCCCGACATGAAAAATATGAAATAATTCAATCCAATCTGTTCATTTATCAATATATTTGACATACTTTTGAAACGCTCTAGGTAACTTTACTATTTTTGCAGTTCCAGGGGTCAAGGAATGTCTCTTAACATAGCTCCTTCATTTTGATAGGAAGTCAAATTTATGATCAGATATTTTAGTTTATATCACAGTCGTGTTGACAAATGTCAGTTCTTTGAAGTCACATAAATCATAAATCTACAAAAAAAGCCTAGCAGAAATATTATGAGACTGATAATTCGAAAACGGTTGAGATCCTTATATTCATGTTGTTACAGGAGCCTTAACAGTGTACAAGACTCAAAGGTTAGGATTAAAGAAAAGCTGAGATATCATCCACCTTATGAAAGTAGCTGGGTGGAATCAGCAACTTCTTTTTACCTTACTGCAAATCTTGGATCAAAAGAGCGAAAGCTGATAAAAAATCTCTGAATTCCTTCTTTGAAAAACACTAGAATCTTCTTGATAATCGCATAAAACATTGCAAAAAGACTTTATACCACATCGACAACATCTTTATACTTTACAACGATATCAAATCAAATAATCTAGGAACACTTCTTTTTTTTTAATTTTCACTGACAAAGCAACCAAAACTTTTGTCGTTGTTTGACGCAAATGCTACGTATTAACGTCCAGTGGCAACTTTTAGATGTTTAAACATGCATGTGTATACCTAAATATTCAAAACTACGATAACAAATTGTAGTACTTTCATATCTCAAATTACAAAGTACGGAAGATGAGAAAGTAGAGTTACTGAAAAGGAAGCTTCTGCTTACTAACTAAGATAAACACAGACTGAATAGATAGATAGATAGATCATTTTATTAACCAATCATGGTGCCCAAAATTTGAGCTATACAATCAAATGAATTACAAAATAAAGCACAGAAAATGATTAGAATGATTAAAGTACATTTAAACAACAAAAAAAACCATGAATACACATTTACATTAATTAACCTGATATATACCAAGTTATTGACAAAACATAGTTGTTATTGGTGCCACTGTGACCTGGAGAAATTACATAAATTGGAAGCTGCTGTTTATTTACCAAGATGAACATCGACTGAATTGGAAGCTGCTGATTACTAACTAAGATAAACACAGACTGAATAAGAAGCTGCTGATTATTTTTACCAAGATGAACAACGACTGAATTGGAAGCTGCTGATTACTAACTAAGATAAACACAGACTGAATAAGAAGCTGCTGATTATTTACCAAGATGAACAACGACTGAATTGGAAGCTACTGCTTACTGACTAAGATAAACACAGACTGAATAAGAAGCTGCTGTTTATTTACCAAGATGAACAACAACTGAATTGGGAGCTGCTGATTATTTACCAAGATGAACACAGACTGAATTGGAAGCTGCTGTTTATTTACCAAGATGAACAGCGACTGAATTGGAAGCTGCTGATTACTAACTAAGATAAACACAGACTGAATTGGAAGCTGCTGTTTCCTTACCAAGATGAACAACGACTGAATTGGAAGCTGCTGATTACTAACTAAGATAAACACAGACTGAATAAAAAGCTGCTGATTATTTACCAAGATGAACAACGACTGAATTGGAAGCTGCTGATTATTTACCAAGATGAACAGCGACTGAACTGGAAGCTGCTGCTTACTAACTAAGATAAACACAGACTGAATAAAAAGCTGCTGATTATTTACCAAGATGAACAACGACTGAATTGGAAGCTGCTGATTATTTACCAAGATGAACAGCGACTGAATTGGAAGCTGCTGATTACTAACTAAGATAAACACAGACTGAATTGGGAGCTGCTGTTTACTTACCAAGATGAACAACGACTGAATTGGAAGCTGTTGATTACTTACCAAGATGAACAACGACTGAATTGGAAGCTGCTGGTTACACTTATGGTTTGGGTCTTATTTTATTTCTGATTAGGCATTTACTACATGGCATTTATAGCCTCTGTAAAATTTATACAAGTTTGTTAAAGAATCGGGGTTGTTTAGAGCCATATGGGACTCTTCTGTTTTTTGCGACAGTTGAAATGCCTACACATATTGATTGTTATCAGGACTCGTCATTATTGAGACGACAATTCAATAAAGTGAGATTTTGGGATAAACATAAATGTGACAGATACCCAACGATAAAAAGCCAAAAGACATCTCGGGGGCAAAATGTAGATATTAAAACTAGACAAGTGTTTATACAACGTATAAAACTCTAAATTATCCCCTAGTCTATAGCAGGAAGGACCATTGCCATCAATACCAAATTCTCCAAATAACATCAAAACATTAGGCTATGTAAATGACACAAACCATTGGCATCAACATATAAAGATGCGTTTAACAAAGTACCCTACAGTTGTTTATATTATTTTACAGTCATTAAGTGTCAAACTAGTTTTATAATGGTCGCCGTAATTGAAAAGCAGTTGTTCGTACTAGATGATTCGTATTTGTTTCAGGAACGAAAGAGTTGTCTCCAATTCACCAACAAGACATTTTTCTACCCTAGTATAATGGTATCAAGATGAGTTTATTTACTTTGCGACATTGCGTTGAAAACACACTATAAAAGACTATTTATTTAAAACAAACAGAAGAAATACCAGAGCAATGGAAGACATTTACCAAAAAAAAATGATAACGTTGAACGGAGCTGAATTCAGTCGCAATAGAACAAGTCCTTCCCTCAGGCACTTGTCTCAGATCCCCCATATATCTTAATTACTGTGGTCCTTCCCGTGTACATAATTATCACTACGAAACAATCAGTCTTGCATCCTAAATGCCGCTTTAAAATATCTCCAATTGTCCATAATAGCCTGCACAGGTCTACGGCCTGCTTCATAGTAGTGCATTAATTTGCAAATAAAACTACTTCGAGGGTCAATAAAGAACTTTAACTTTACGAAAAAGGGATACTCTTCGTTTTTTCTACTTCTCCCGTATACCTAGTATAAGAGATCTAGCAATATATGTTAGGACAACACAGAGCTTGCGTATTTTAAGATCAATACATCTCCGTTAACAGTTGTGATTTCCCTGCTTTATGAGAAAAAGGAGATGTGGTATGATTGCCTTTTGGACAACTACCCACCGAAGTTTAAATAAAGTGGACGTAAGCAATGAACGGCAACCGCAAGGCCTTCAACAATGAGAAAAACCATATCGTATATATGGTCGGCTATAAAAGGTCCCGACATGAAAAATATGAAATAATTCAATCCAATCTGTTCATGGGGTCGTTCATTTATCAATAAATTTGACATATTTTTGAAACGCTCTAGGTAACTTTACTATTTTTGCAGTTCCAAGGGTCAAGTAATGTCTCTTAACATAGCTCCTCCATTTTTATAGGAAGTCAAATTTGTGATCAGATATTTTAAATTTGTTTCCATAAACTTTCCCCTTAAGTTTATATCACAGTCGTGTTGACAAATGTCAGTTCTTTGAAGTTACATAATTAATTATGTTTATATAGACGAATTTATCAAGAATAATGCATTTTTCTAAAAATGTGTGCCTGAACATTTTGATAATACTGAATAACCTGTTCTATCATAAATCTAC
The DNA here is from genome assembly GCF_963676685.1 of Mytilus edulis. NCBI lineage: Eukaryota > Metazoa > Mollusca > Bivalvia > Mytilida > Mytilidae > Mytilus > Mytilus edulis. Next base: position 47,238,217 of record NC_092344.1, read on the forward strand.
AAAAAAGCATAGCAGAAATATTATGAAACTGATAATTCAAAACAGTTGAGATCTTTATATTCATGTAGTTACAGGAACCTTAACAGTGTCCAAGACTCAAAGGTTATGATTAAAGAAAAGTTGAAATATCATCCACCTTATATATCGAAGTAGCTGGATGGAAAAACACAAGAATCTTCTTGATAATCGCATAAAACATTGCAAAATGACTTTATACCACATCGACAACATCTTTATACTATACAACGATATCAAATAATCTAGGAAAACGGGTTTTTTTAAATTTTCACTAGCTGACAAAGCAGCCAAAACTTTTGTCGTTGTTTGACGCAAATACTACGTATTAACGTCCAGTGGCAACTATTAGATGTTTAAATATACATGTGTGTACCTAAATATTCAAAACCACGATAACAAATTGTAGTAGTTTTATATCTCAAGTTGCAAAGTACGGAAGATGAGAAAGTAGAGTTACTGAAAAGGAAGCTTCTGCTTACTAACCAAGATAAACACGGACTCAATAAGAAGCTGCTGATTACTTACCGTCCAAGATGAAAAACGACTGCATAAGATGCTGCTGATTATTTACCAAGATGAACAACGACTGAATTGGAAGCTGATGCTTACTTACCAAGATGAACAACAACTTAACTTGAAGTTGTTGCTTACTTACTAAGACGAACAACGAATAAATTGGAAGCTTCTGCTTACTTACCAAGATGAACCGTGGCAACGACTGAACTTGAAGTTGCGGCCTACGTACTAAACCGAACAACGACTGAACCGAAAGCTTCTGCTTACTTACCAAGATGAACAACGATTAAATTGGAGGCTGCTGATTACTTACCAATATAAACAACAACTGTACTTGAAGTTGCTGCTTACTTGCTAAGACGAACAACGACTGAACTGGCAGCTTCTGTTTACCTACCAAGATGAACAAATGAACTTGAAGCTGCTGCTTTCGTACCAGATGAACAACGACTGAATTGGAAGCTTCTGCTCACTTACCAAAACGAACAACAATTGAACTTGAAGCTTCTGCTCACGTACCAAGATGAACAACAACTGAACTTGAAGCTTCTGTTCACTTACCAAAATGAACAACGACTGAACTGGAAGCTGCTACTTACTAACCAGATGAACAACGACATAACTGGAAGTTACTGCTTACTAACCAAGATGAATAACGACTGAATTGGAAGCTACTGCTTACGTACCAAGATGAACGACGAGTGAATTGGACGCTTCTGTTTACTTACCAAGATAAACATCGATTGAATTGGTAGCTGCCGCTTAATTACCAAGACGAACAACAACTGAATTGGAAGCTGCTGCTTACTTACCAAGATGAACAACGACTGCACTGGAAGTTGCTGCTTACTCACAAAGATAAACAACTACTAAATTAGAGGCTGCTGATTACTTACCAAGATGAACAGCGACTGAATTGGAAGCTACTGCTTACTGACCAAGATGAACAACGACTGAATTTGAAGTTACTGCTGACATTGTTTTAAATAAACACATCCGAGCTAACCCATGATAAAAAATGTAAGGCCCGGTGCTTCTGTCGTGTTTTGGTGAATCTGGCTTCATCAACAAAGCGGATTTAGGGGGGGGGGGGCAGGGGACCGGGTCCCCCCTTTTTGGGAAAAAGTTTGGTTGCTTATATAGGGAATCACTGAAGCGTGACTGGAGCGGGTCCCCTCTTAGGCAGTCAGTGGGCCCCCACTTATGAAAATTGCCTAGATCCGCCAGTGATATTTGTTGTATTATATGCCTGTTGTTTTACTTCGTATGTTACATTCATACACCGGTTGTCGTAAGATAAAAATAGAAGTTGATTTTTTCTCAAAATCGTATTGTATTGTGAAAAGTGAAAAGTCGATCTGATTATAATAGCTTATGCTTCGATAATTATAGTTCTTGTAAGTTTTTGTCTTTAATAAGCTATAATGGACTGATGAATAAACATGTTCACGCAGTCAGGGTATTGGGAAATAAGATTTCTGTGTTTCATTATTATAGGTTATAGTTTTTGTATATATGGGTCGACTTGTGTTAACATTACAACAAGTGGTTGCTCTCGTTTCGTTTGGCGGTGTATAAGCAAATTTTACCTTTCTATATTTTGAGTTTGATAAACAATTTCGTTGATTTCATATATTTTATATCCTTGTTTAATTAGGCGTATTTTTAAAAGCTTCAATTTCCATTACCTCAATACTTCCCCCTTGATAAATCCATTGAAAACACTCTCTGTTTTTGAGCTGTGTCTGAGCAGATACTGAAATGTTTCAGTTGGTTTGATATAGGTTTTAATGTCTAGCATGCCTTTTAAAAATCTTTCTCCTTTGTATATGACAGTGTCTGGGAATATTGTTTCTTTACGGGAAAATACGTAGGTGTACTTCAAGTGCGGTACACAGTTATATTATAGCTCGTGTATTTCCTCTACATGTCTGGAATATATAATCCAGCCATCATAAATCTGGAAGTCATTATCATTTTGTATCTTTGTCGTAATTGTCATAAAATGTTTTAAAGAACAACAAACATTGTAAGTAGATATACCAAGGTGTGGTATGAGTGCCAACGAGACATCTATCCATCCAAGTCACAATTTATAAAAGTAAACCATTATAGGTCAAGGTACGGTTTTCAACACGGAGCCTTGGCTCACACCGAACAGCAAGCTATAAAGGGCCCCCAAAAATTACTAATGTAAAACCATTCAAACGGGAAACTAACGGTCTAATCTATATAAAAAAAAACAAATGAGAAACGGGAAACACATATGAACCACAGCTAACGCAGATGCTGCTGATCAATCCATATATATTTATATAGGCACGCCAAAGGTTTTACGGTAAAGTTTATTGTTGCAAATAAATTCTTTGTTCTCTTGAATATACTGTTCTTTGATGGAACTTTGAGTTCGTAATCGTTTGGATTATGATGTACGGTAATCGTTTGGATTATGATGTACGGTAATCGTTTGGATTATGATGTACGGTAATCGTTTGGATTATGATGTACGGTAATCGTTTGGATTATGATGTACGGTAATCGTTTGGATTATGATGTACGGTAATCGTTTGGATTATGATGTACGGTAATCGTTTGGATTATGATGTACGGTAATCGTTTGGATTATGATGTACGGTAATCGTTTGGATTATGATGTACGGTTAGTTCTTTCTTATAGAGATGTATGTTTCTCAGTTGATGTCACGGCTCTGTGCGATTGCATTAAGTTTTACAATTGTCCGTCCGTCCGCTAGTACGTCCTAAAGTTGGTTTCCGTTCTCTAACTTTAGTTTGACACAACCAAATGTTATGAAACTTATACACAATGCTTATTACCACATAATTCAGATCAAGTTCGAAACTGTGTGGCATCACTTTTACCGTTCTTCAGTAATGCCCCTTCAGTAACATAAACATTGCTGAATGTTCGTTTCAGTTATCTAACTTTAGTTTGCCTCAACAAAATGTTATGAAACTTATACACAATGCTTATAACCACATAACACAAATCATTTTGGAATTTTGGTGGGATCATTTGTACTGTTCTAGGGTAATGCTTCTTTATAAATGAAAATAGTTAGTTTGCCTCAACAAAATGTTATGAATGAAAGCAAACTCGTCAATGGTTTTCTGGTATAGTTTTTTTTTTAAATTGTTATTGTTGGAAGAATTTGCCGTTCTAGGACATGCGCTCATCGCGGAAAACCTGCGAAAAACTTAAAAACTAAAAAGACGAGCAACAACAATACAATGCATTAAGGTCAATATAATGCTTGTACCAAGTCAGGAATATGACAGTTGTTGTCCATTCGTTTGATGTGTTTTATCATTGTGTTTTATCATTTGATTTTGCCATTTGATTAGGTACTTTCCGTTTTAAATTTTCCTCGGAGTTCAGTATTTTTGTAATTTTACTTTTCATTACAGCAAAATGCATTGAGTGTGTAAAGGTAATACGTATGTATGGTCAGCTTGCTTGCTTGAACCGTGAAGTCATTATTTAGTTAGGCATACTATCCTCCTTTAAAAGACTAGTCCTACAGAAATCCAATATATCTGTCCATAGGACTAGCCTACTTCGAAAGGAGGGTAGTATACCTGACCTACGGTTCAGCTAACAAGCAAGCTTACCCATGATATTTCCTTTACCTACACACTCAATGCATTTTCTTGAAATGGCTCTAAAAGTGGACACATGGCCATATGCTTTAATTCTTATAACTAGTGTCAAAGATATTTCATTGCAATGCTATTGTACATGTTACTATTTTAAAATATTTACTGATCTTGGCAATTAAAGTGTGCTATCTTAAAGTTCAAAGGATCAGAAAATACAATGTACATAAAGGTGCATGTCATAAAACGAAATTAATTTTCCCTAACAATTTCAATTGGCGAAATTGTGATTTCTCTCTCTCTCTGAATATCACAAAATGGTTATGGTAACCCGAAAATCGAACAACAAGTGAAACTGTCTCAGTAGTAGAACTGAACCATCTTTTACATTCAAGTTCACGATATGGACACGGTTATGGACAAAGTAATAAAGCAACATTTTGCTATTAATCAGCTACACTGTAAAAAGCGTGCTTAGAATTTAAACACTTGTGATATATGTTTAGATCTAAACGTGTTTAGGATTGTGTTTAATTTATAAACACATTTTTCAGTAGGCACATAATATTTAAACATGACGTGAATTGTAAACACGTTTAAAAATGAAAGTGTATAGAAATTAAACACATTTTTCTAAGCTAAACACGATTCTAAATACAATCCTAAACACATTGTATCGAGACACGTTTAGATCTAAACATGTCAAAAAAAGTGCACAAAAGATGTGCTTAGAATTGTGTTTAGGATCTAAACATCATTTTTGCAGTGTATCTGAAAAGAATTGCGCATATTGACCAAGTTCCTCCTGTAACGCATTTTGGTAGTGTTTTCGAAGTATATTCATAAGATTATAGACCTATTTGCATATCAATATGCTTTTCTGTTCTAAAAATAGAAAGACGCAATCAGGAAAAAGAAGTCATCATAAATAAAACAAATACACTTATCGTAATTGCTTGACAAATACTTCTTTCTACAAAATATCTTTATTTTTACAACTAATTAGAAACAAATTATGTCTATGGAACGGAAAATGTAGATGTGTTGTGTCTAAATTCACACCAACGGTCTAAAATACTAGTAATATTAACTCCGCATGTCTTTCCTTCTAATATATTATGCATATCGCCATCGGCTTCCGATTTCAGTGGCACACTTTCGGTTTTAGTTTTCGTCACATGCGCAGGAGTTAAACTTTCGATATGATCTTGCATCCTTTCACTCATCTGTACGCTCTTAGTAAATAATGGTTGTTGTTGATTTGGTACGCGCCTTTTGTGGTCTGCTCTTACAGTTATAGCCAGGAAGAGACACATCAGAGTCATCATAAAAAATGTAGTTATCGTTCCGAAAAAGCTTAAAGTTGACATTTGTCTCTCTACTCTCAATAATTCAGTTCTATTTGAGCATTTTCGCAGTAATCGTAGTCTTAAGTACCATAGAAGGAACCCAGCAACCGGATTTACAATGGTAAACAGAACTATCAGTTTATGTTTTGACCTAAAACTCATAAAAGATAAACAATCATCACGTGATAATAAATAATGCGTACCAGGAATACTGCTGTAAACCAACTTATTTTAGCGGATAATTTATTTCGCGTTTTTGTCCTATTTAGTCTTCTTCGCGGCTTTTCAATTTCTCGATTTTCTAATTTAATGGATGTAGTTTAACTAGGAAAGATCCAAGTTTTACACATTCGCGACGATCTATATTCGCATTATTTTTCTACTAGCGAAAGTCGCGACATAAGTTGGTTTACAGTAACACAAAATACAATTTATTACTTGCTTTTTTCATGTTCTATTTTGAATTAAATGCAAGATCAAATATGTTTCGATATACACTCCTTCATTGGCTTATGATGCTTGAGTTGATTGTAGTTGATCGTAAATTTGCTTAGTCAAATGTTTCACTGGTTATATTCGTTCAAATCGACGTTATTACTGATTATGACGTTATCTACAAAAAAACATTGAATCGAAATGTTAGAGGCAAGAGCATCTAAGGTAAATGCATGGCCTACGTAGGCGACCATCGAAGGACTACATAACACAAAACTCAAGGACTTTACCAGTAAAGGACAAGACTGATAACAGTGTTTGGCCATCGATTTTGTTTTCCCTATTTCCAAATTTAGATTAAAAAGTATAACAAAAATATCGGTAAATCCAAAAAGGGAATATCCATAAAAACTGATAAAAATTGGATTATATTATGATTATACAGTCTAATGAAATACAATAACCGAATGGGTCCCTCGTTAATTTTTATATATATCCATTTTTTTTTTAGAAAGACCTAAAAAAGAAAAATCCCAAAGAAAACGGATAATTCCCTCTTATTTTGTAGACAGTTTTCCCATTATATTATCAGTTAACAACCGGTTTTGCATATCCTCACTGGCTGTAAGATTCGGTTGCATGAAAGTTCAGCATCGCACGGGAATGATGCGACACTGCCAACAAACTTATTAGTCACATTTATCTCAAATTACCTGTATTTATGCAGAGGTACACGTGCCATCTCATCCCGGTGCATTCTCTAAAATAAACCAAAATCAGTAAATTAATGATAATTGGTTGGTTTATGCATAATTTCACATTTGAATAAGATGCCCTTTATAGTTTTGATTATTCACTTTGTGGTATGTTCAATGTAAAGGTTGAAATGGCAACGGCTTTAACAATATAAAAATACAAAAGAGAGGATACATATACAGAAGGGACACGAAAGATACCAGAGAGGCTAATTAAATATACCAAAGGGACACGAAAGATATCAAAGAGAGGCTAAAGATACCAGAGGGACACAAAAGATACCAAAAAGGAACACGAAAGATATCAAGGAGACAAGAAAAATACCAAAAAGAGGCTTTAAATACAAGATGGACACAAAGATACCAAAAAAAAAAAAAGGGACACGAAAGATATCAAAGAGACACGAAAATTACCAAAAAGAGGATAAAGATACAAGAGGACACGCCGAAAGATACCAAAAAGGGACACGAAAGTTATCAATGGGACACGAAAGATACCAAAGAGAGGCTAAAGGTTCCAGAGGGACACAAAAGGTACTAAAAAGGGAAACGAGATAGCAAAGGGATACGAAATTGGCAACTCAATTTAATGGTCATATTATCTTATGGTTTTCAAACTATTTTTTTCACGTACCTGCACATGTTCTCTCTTTTAAATTTGAAAAAAAATATCCAGATATGGTTTTAACGGTTTAAAAGCGTATCTTTCAAGAAAAAGATATTTTGCGAATCATTGACATCGAGATGTTGGAAAGTCAACAAAGTCACTGAAAGAGTGGAGATATTGGTAAAGTTGATGTGTTTTTTTAGTTACCATGTTTTTTTTAATTTAAAAAAATCTATAATTTAAAAGACAATAACAGAAGATTCACGATTCAGTACAATAATAGCTGAGATAAGGATAGAATTATTATCCATCGAATATAGCATACCGTCAACCTCGGCTACTGAGTAGCGTTGTAATGCTTAAAATAAAGATACCAAAAATATGAAACCAAATAAACTGATATGATTTTTGTTTTTATCTTAATGATAAATCCCAAGATGATAATCGTAAATATGATGCTAAATTAAAGACATACAGTTGATATATTTTTCAAAACATAAAATAAATAGATATAAAAACAAATGCATGTTTAAACCCTATCTTCTAAATTCTTCATTTTAAAATCAGGAGGATGGTGCAAAATTAGACAGCTACCCAACAATCAAATCAAACAGAGTCAAACTGAGGCATATTTAAGCAACTACTAGTATATGTTAAAAGGTCACTGGTCAGCCTTCAAAAATGAGTAAAATAAATATCGTTTTTTTCAGATAAAAGGCACCGACATGACAAAATAAGATACAATTCAAACAAACAAAAACAACAATGACCTGAGCTATAAAAAAAAAACAAATATATTAGGGCTCTTCACGGTTAGTTCGGCCATATTGGATAGGGGGCAGATCTTTTTGAAAGAGGTGGAAATGGTATGAAAGTATTGGAAATCCAATGCATGTTTCTAAGCAACTGTTCTGTTTTAATGATGTTTTCCCGTATTTTTCACACCATCTTTACCTCCATCATGAAAATCTGACACCTATCCAATATGGCCGAATTAACCTTGAAAAGCCCTATTGACAACAACCAACGACAATTTGTTGATTTAAAATTGTATGATTTTTTTAAAGATGTACCGATGGTGTACAACGATAAAAGAGAGGCTAAAGATATCAAAAGGGACATTCAAATTGATAAGTCTAGAATAAACTGACAAAGCCATGGCACGAAATGGAACATATACATTGATAAGTTTAGAATAAACTTACAAAGCCATGGCACGAAATGGAACACATACATTGATAAGCCAAGAATAAACTGACAAAGCCATGGCACGAAATGGAACATATACATTGATAAGTCTAAAATAAACTGACAAAGCCATGGCACGAAATGGAACATATACATTAATAAGTCTAGAATAAACTGACAAAGCCATGGCACGAAATGGAACATATACATTGATAAGTCTAGAATAAACTGACAAAGCCATGGCACGAAATGGAACATATACATTGATAAGTCTAGAATAAACTGACAAAGCCATGGCACGAAATGGAACATATACATTGATAAGTCTAGAATGAACTGACAAAGCCATGACACGAAATGGAACATATACATTGATAAGTCTAGAATTACCTAACAAAGCCATGGCACGAAATAGAACATACACATTGATAAGTCTAGAATAAACTGACAAAGCCATGGCACGAAATGGAACATATACATTGATAAGTCTAGAATAAACTGACAAAGCCATGGCACGAAATGGAACATATACATTGATAAGTCTAGAATAAAATGACAAAGTCATTGCATGAAATAGAACTTATACATTGATAAGTCAAGAATAAACTGACAAAGCCATGGTACGAAATGGAACACATACATTGATAAGTCTAGAATAAACTGACAAAGCCATGGCACGAAATGGAACATATACATTGATAAGTCTAGAATAAACTGACAAAGCAATGGCACGAAATGGAACATATACATTGACAAGTCAAGAATCAACTGACAACGCCAAGGCACGAAATGGAACATATACATTGACAAGTCTAGAATAAACTGACAACGTCATGGTACGAAATGGAACATATACATTGACAAGTCTAGAATAAACTGATAACGCCATGCCACGAAATGGAACATATACATTGATAAGTCTAGAATAAACTGACAAAGCCATGACACGAAATGGAACATATACATTGATCAGTCTAGATTAAACTGACAACGCCATGGCACGAACATTTACATTGATAAGTCTAGAATAAACTGACAAAGCCATGGCACGAAATGGAACATATACATTGATATGTCTAGAATAAACTTACAACGCCATGGCACGAAATGGAACATATACATTGATAATTCAAGAATAAACTAACAACGCCATGGCACGAAATGGAACATATACATTGACAAGTCTAGAATAAACTGACAAAGCCATGGCACGAAATGAAACATATACATTGACAAGTCTTGAATAAACTGACAACGCCATGCCACGAAATGGAACATATACATTGATAAATCTAGATTAAACTGACAACGCCATGGCACAAAATGGAACATTTACATTGATAAGTCTAGAATAAACTGACAAAGCCATGGCACGAAATGGAACATATACATTGATATGTCTAGAATAAACTAACAACGCCATGGCACGAAATGGAACATATACATTGATAATTCAAGAATACACTAACAACGCCATGGCACGAAATGGAACATATACATTGACAAGTCTAGAATAAACTGACAAAGCCATGGCACGAAATGAAACATATACATTGACAAGTCTAGAATAAACTGACAAAGCCATGGCACGAAATAGAACCTATACATTGATAAGTCTTATATTAACTGACAAAGCCATGGCACGAAATGGAACATATACATTGATAAGTCTAATATTAACTGACAACGTCATGGCACGAAATGGAACATATACATTGACAAGTCTAGAAAAAACTGACAACGCCATGGCACGAAATGGAACATATACATTGATAAGTCTAGAATAAACTGACAAAGCCATGGCACGAAATGGAACATATACATTGGTAAGTCTAGAATAAACTGACAACGCCATGGCACGAAACGGAACATATACATTGATAAGTCTAATATTAACTGACAAAGCCATGGCACGAAATGAAATATATACATTGATAAGTCTAATATTAACTGACAAAGCCATGGCACGAAATGGAACATATACATTGATAAGTCAAGAATAAACTAACAACGCCATGGAACGAAATGGAACATAAACATTGACAAGTCAAGAATAAACTGACAACGCCATGGCAAAAAAAGAAACAGACTAAACAGTATACAAAACACAATAAATAAAAAATAAAAACTGAGCAACACGAACTCCACTAAAACCCAGGAATGGTTTCAGGTGCCTACGAAATGTAAGCAGATCCTGTTCCACATGTGCCACATATGACACCCATCGTGTTCCTTGTAAATACAAACACTGCAATAATATAAAGAAACACAAACTAGCATCTTCGCTAGCCAAGGGTTACGATCAACTTCATTCTTCTCCACAGTGGATCGTTACCCTTGGCTAGCGAAGATGACAAACTAGATGACATGTTGGGTGACTTCTAATGGGATTTACAGTGATCCGGCCTATAACCAATATAATAGTTACAAAATGTCTTCGATTGATTATTTTGGTTCAAGATAAAAAATAAAAAATAAAAAAAAAACTGATTCTAAAACAAAGAAAATAACACTTTGTAAATTTCATGCGTCTAACGTGCTTCTCTGGATTAATCTTCACCAGGAAACGCTCAAAGCGTTACTATACACTGTATGATAATGAAAATCGACTATAGAATTCGGATAAAAATAAAAACAATTCATAAGAACATACTTTATGTTGAAGTTCTTTTTAAAAATTAATCAATTTGCCGCTCTTTTATTCACATAGGAAAGCATTTAACAAGTAATATTATTATCAATAAAGTAATTCAAATAAATTGTTTTTGTCAGATTTTCAAACCTTAAGACGCGTTATTATGTATCTTAAATCTAATAATCACTCGGGACTATAATGAAAAAAATTCAAATAAGAGAAAAGGAAAAGGGAAAAGGAAACTCTATAATAAGAAAATGCCTGTCATAAGTCAGGAATATGACAGTTGTTACCATTCGTTTGATGTGTTTGAGCTTTTGATTTTGCCATTTGATTAGGGACTTTCCGTTTTGAATTTCCGTCGGAGTTAGTATTTTTGTGATTTTACTCTTTATGTACAACATTAAACACTTCAATACCACCTTATCATAAAATAAAAAAATACACTGCAAGACGTGGCAGATAATAGTCCTAAAGCTAAAATTGACGATAAAAGTCTACCGGATTGAATCATAACTTATGAAACCATAAAACATAAGAGTGAACATTTATTCAAAACATTCGAAGATTTGAAATCCTAAAATTAATAGAATATAAGACAAAAATCAAATGGTCAACATTTTGAATATCTATATAAGCGGGAATTATTTGAAATATTCCTGAATCATAACAAATTATTTAATGTTTGCTAGTTTTGCAAATAAGCTGTTTGTTTTTTTGTTTTTTTTATTTTCATTTCAAATATTTTCAAAAATAACTCGGTACACATAGACCGAAAACATGAACTATTAAGGATTGCTTTAGCGATGAGATCTTACCTTGTACGTATGAAATATGTATACAAAACCAAAATAATCAGTTATTTCACTCTGTCCATTAATTTATCGTTGAATTTTGGAATTTCCGTGAAAATGCATTGCTGGTATGGTACAGTTGTACTTTCGGACTGAGCAAGTTTTGCACGTGTTAGTGCAATTATGATATTTAAAACTATAACAAAATTGTCAAAACAAAGCTTGTTATATGACAGATTCATTGACAGAACAATTGTCAAACGATGGCATCAAACTCTATTGAACCTTGACCCTTGTATTTTTAGTGTTATATATCATCGGTGTGTGAACAACTTTCAATGAACAAAGGCTTCAACTTGGTGGGAGGAAGATCATGTTTTGGTTTACTAGGTACAGGTTTATATGGTAAATGATAAATCATTTCGGAGTAGCATGGCAATGAACAAAAAAACAAAAAAAACGAACAAACAAAAAAACAAACAAACAAAAGAAAGAAAGAAAGAAAGAAAGAAAGAAAGAACAAAAAAATATTACATTATCTTGTTGTCAAGCAAACATTTCAAATATTTCAATTAAATTTTTATTCGATTAATTTTTAATATATATAACTGTTTAATTCATCAACCATATTATTGAATTTCCACATTGCTGGTGCAAGAAAATAATTCCGTTCTTTCATTTAACTATTTTCTAAATAAACTTGATTAGAATGTCTAAATTTGCAAAAATTGGAGGGCGATACTGAAAAATTATAACATATTATAATATCCTGTTTTCAAAGGTGAAATCGTTGAAAATTTTCAGGAATTGCTGTTTCAGTATCAGGATAAATGCTTTAAAACTTATATTTTTTCCATCCTTTTATTATTATTTTTTTTTAAATTATACTGGTATGTCCCAGTTTAGGACAATCTTTTAAAAACGACTGATTTGAAGTTTGGTAATACAAAGTTTCTCTTTTTACAAATTATGTAAAGACACCCCGAGTATAATATAAGGCGTCATCCTCTGCATGGTCGATTGCGCGGGCATCACAAGTGCGTAAACAAGACATGATAACAAAGACACCGCACTGAAGTATACAGTGCAGGAAATGTAATTGCTATAAACTTCTCGCTGTCACAGTTGGCATATTAAGATAAATTTTAAACATTTTTCGTATTTTATCTATTTTTTATATTTTAAAAGAAAAGTTCTTTTTACCTTTTTTGACATGTTTCGACGTATGAGTTTTTTTTATCTAGTTCCATTCTTTTACAATCAATCAAGCAACAATTCAGTAATGTTTCATACCAGTTCTTTCTGAACAAGTTTTTGGTATTTCGTCGTTTCTGATGTCCGTCCGTCTATTCTATTACTTCGATCCCCTATTTTGGATGTAAGTCCTTGATAAATGTTGACACCATTTGTAGATCAAGATGCGTATTACCATTAAATCTTTCCGCAAGTAAACAAGAAAAAATGAACTGGGTAGACTATAGCTTAATACAGCCAAGGTTCATAAGAGTCAACATTAGACAGTTCATTTATTCCAGATATATTTGATGAGGATTGCTTTCCAGTTAAACTAAATAATACAAAACTTAATTGTCTGATGTATGCAGATGATCTAATTTTGCTTTCTGAAGCTCCTAGGGGTCTACAAGAATGTCTTGATAAACTACAGATCTATTGCAATAATTGGGGACTGGAAGTTAATATTACTAAATCCAAAGTCATGATTTTTAGCAATTCTGGTAGACTACTTTCTACTCAATTTTATTTAAATAATACCCCCTAACGAACACAAAAAATATACCTACTTGGGTGTCAAATTTAGTATTAATGGCAAAACAGATGCCCAACAGGAAATGTATAATAAAGGGCTAAAGGCCTTATTTAAACTAAAAAAATGTTTCTCAGGTCATAAACCAAAAATAAAAACTCTACTTCAAATTTTTAGTGGTTTAGATATTAAATCACAATTTGCTTGGCTAATGTCCTCTGAAGACATTTTTATACTCCAGAAACTCAGAGAATTATTGGAAAATTTATCCTCATATAGGAAAGTTTCCTTAAATGATATATAGATATAGTAATGCCCAGTGACCCCCCTTTTTTAACCTAGTTATATCATTAAACACTGTGCTTGTTGTATTCTTCTACTTGTCTTAATAAAAAAATTTTTTTATAACATTGTGTCTTAATCATATTGAATCACCTGTAATCATTTGTATGTAATTAATATTGATTGTTCTGCTCCTTGTGGGCGCTTTGATTAGCAATAAAATATATTTGAATTTGAATTTGTTCAAGAATGAATGCATCATATTTCGTTGATTATTCTTGTGTGGTTCACACACTACAAATGTGTTCTTGTAATAGCAATTAGATACCGACTATTTTTCTTGTGTTTGGGAGTTGATTGTCCTTAAGGATATATTTTTGTATTACTTAAAATAAAAACAAAATATTGTTTTTCAATAACATACAGAATCAAAAATTTGTTTTGTAATTATTTTCCCTCTAATTTTCAAAGAAAACAAACTCTTAGTGTTACTTCCTTTCTGAAAAAAAATGTTTTCAAGAAAATTAGAAAAAAAAATCCTTAACAAATGATTAATAGTCAGTTCCCTATCGACTTTTTTTGCCCATTCACATTGAAACTTTTTTCAAATCGAAAGAATCAATAAAATATTTTTCTTTTAAATTATTTCTGTCTTTTTTTTATTAAGAATTGGAGCCGGAATTAAGCAACCTCCTACCAACCAGTTAATTATTTGATAAACTGTAGACTATGATAGAGTTTAAATTCCAATTATTATCAGATTGCATATTTACTAGTGAAATATCAGCTATTAAAGCTACCGAAATCATTTACAAATAAGGTTGATGGGTCAACATCAACAATTAAATCAAATGACACTATATAAAAAAGAGAAATGTCAGAGGTTAAAATACTTTACTGAGAATCAAACATATTTATGCAAATATTTTTGTGTACTTTGCATCATACAGAACTTTGGTTTTTGTATACATACATCTGAAAATATCTTTTCTAAAAATACGTCAATCTCCTATGGTTCCTTTGCTTTTAATAACAATCGTTTGGCCTTTGTTAGTCTTGTATGTTTGAATAATTGTAGTTCATTTATATGTTTCGGAGTTTAGTGTAAGGTCCATTTTCACTGAACTAGTACACATCTTTGTTTTGGGGCCAGCTGAAGCCCGCCTCCTGGTGAATATTTTTTGTTCTTTGTGCTAAAGAACCGTTGGTGGCCTTGAGCTATTTTCTTCTCTTTGGTCGGGATGTTGTCTCTCTGACATTTCCCCAAATTTTAGTTTATCCTTACTAGCGTTTTATGTAATTTTCCATCAACACATTTGATTTCGTGCAAACATATAAAAAAACACATGATCTGCGCATGACGACATCGAAGTCATACATAAACTGTGCAACAACACAAAGGAATCGTGTGTTGTAATCAGAAAAAAAAAAGAAATATCGTTTGAAAAAATAATTAAATCTTCGTTGATTATCCTTGCGTCCTTCAGTTAGATACCGACTACTCATCATCATAACAACTAGAATCGTGTGACTTGGATTTCTATGTTTATTTTCAGAATTGCGTTGTCAAGTACATAAATTACGAATGTTGAACTAGATGTTTCAAAATTTGAGGTCAAATGTTAAGGGTTAGGCCATTTAAGTGATGCTTTGTTGTTTGAAAGTTTTGGTTGGTTTTTGGTGCAATTTTCTTTTCAATAATATTTATACGTTGAACTTGTGGTTACTCGGTGTATAGATATGTTGTTGGTTTACCTCATCCCTTATTTCGGCATTTGAAACGGAAATATTGACTTTAATTCGAATCGGCTGACTGAAAATTAATTTGAAACCATTTCTAAGCACAGAAATTATCAGAAAAAGATTTTTTTTCGAAAATATTGTAGCATATAAAATGGAATGAAAACATTCATATATATGCTGAATTCTTTTGCAAATGAACATTTAAGAGTGTTTTGAGGGACTTCTGCATTTATATTCAAAACGAAATTATTTTTACGTCTGATGATCGATAGGTGTTTTATACGGGGCGCCGAATGGGACTCTTGTGATTTTGTATTCGAAATTCAATTTTGTACGGACAAAAGTGAGTTTTGTTCAACAAAAATGTGTTCAGTTTAACAAAATTTGTAACATACCACAAATTTAAAATTTTGTCATACAAAATTATCTTTCAGTGGACAAAAGTAACTTTTGTCATGACAAAATTCATTTTTGTAACACAGACTTTACTTTTGTTAGCTAATTTGAAAATTGGGCGACAAAAGCAAATTTGTTTAGTATGGATTCTGTGAACTAATTTGCATACAAAATCGACTTTTGTGTGATAAAATTGACTTTTGTGAGACAAAAGTCACAAAATTGACTTTTGTGAGACAAAAGTCACAAAATTGACTTTAGTGAGACAAAATTGACTTTTGTGACACAAAACTCAATTTTGTGAGACAAAATTCAATTTTGTCTCACAAAAGTCAATTTTGTCTCACAAAGGTCAATTTTGTCTCACAAATGTCAAGACAAAAATGATTTTGTTATGACAGAATTGAATTTTGTACAAAACCACAAGAGTCCTATTCGGCGCCCCGTAGTTTTACGCCACATTCAGTACTTTTGTGCTATTTCGTTGCGGTCAGCCTTTATTTGTGGAGGATCCGGAGTGCCTGGAAAAAAACACTTACCTTCGGCAGGAAAAATGACAATTGAAGTCAATTAAGATTAAGCTACCTATGCACCTGCCAAGAGCAGGAATAATGCCTGTTGAAGAAATAGTCATACATAAAATTGAAAATAGAAAGGAGAAGATGTCGAAGAGACAACAACCCGACCAAAGACCAGCCACCGTCGATTTAAACAGAATGACGCAGTCTCGTTCAAAGGTTGTTGGTACAACTAGGACTAGTTGATACTAACATTTTTGTTAAATTAGACACTCATTTTGATAAAACGTTACAACCCTGCAATAGAAGAACAGATTCCAATTCAAAATCTCGCCATTCAGGAGATGTTTGAAATGAAATTGAATGGACTAGCTTAGGATTTATCTCTTAGCGAGCTTTTTAATTTGACGAATTATCCCGAGTTAACACACACGAAATACCAGTTTATCAACATTAGTACCATTTTAGTAATAATTACCGCGCATTGATTTTTATTTTTCGACAACCCCCCCCCCCTTTCCAAAAAAAAAAAATCAAAACAAAAATCAATCAAATGGTCGTCGCCTCAGTAAAGTGGGAATGTATATTTATTGTTGTAACCGCAATTCCTCCTCATACAGAGAAATGAATGTTAAGGTACTGAAATGAGAGGTTGAAATACATCTATAGGATGTCTACGTCACAATTTTCCGTATCAAATTAAATGGAAATATACATTATTTACATTTGAACGCATGTAATCAGAAACATTAATTTTTCATAATAATTAAATGAAAATTTGTTCACTTAAAAAGCAATTTATAAAATATCAAATGAAAATTTAGTTGGAATTATTAAAATTAATCCTTACCTGTTGGTCTCATGCAAGACGTTATTCAAACCAGGTGTTTGAATTAATAAGCCTTTGTAAAATAAATATTGATTGTGCTGCTAAAAATCCAGAAATTTCAGAAAAATGTTAAATTTATAGCTTTAACAATGACAATTGTCTTTGTTGCATATATAGTTTACATCATCTAGTTTCTGTGTTCAGCCTTTCCTATTTTTATATAAGCTAAAAGATGCTTTTAGTTTACACAAAAGTTTTAATGAAACTCAAAGAACAAAAGAACAGAGGGAAGTTCTGTTAAATGCCAAAGTTGAAATCTCTTTCAACAGTTCTATTAAATGTCAATAATACAGTAGTTTTGTACACACAATTGATAGTATTTGTACATGAACTGTCACTCTATATGTCTAACTATATTTTGAAGGTAATGCTTCTAGATTTAAATGTTCCATTTTTTTTTTATACCAGTTCATATTTCGAAGCTTAAGTTTACAGTGTTTTCTGATGTTTACACGTGCGTATTTCCTGTCTTCGTATTGGCCATCGTCATTTTGGGACTATACTTATCACACTGTTTTTTAGTACTGTTCGTTATTTCGTTTGTCATTCATACCGGTATATGAATGAATTTTAAGTTTACATCATTTTTAAATGGATTGGACTGAATCGACATAGTTGCTTTCGCCATCTTAGTTTTGGTAAACTTTGCTTATGTTATGGTATACACATTTAGTTGTATAGAACACTGTCCAGATTTAGTATATAGTTAAAGAACACCTTAGGGTATTACCATTGCTAAAACAAAATTCCAAATATATATACCCGGGATTCGAACCCATGCTACTGTGATATCGTGACACCAAATCGCCTGCACTGCAGCCGTCCCGCTAGACCACACGACCATATATATATATATCAGTTAATCAAGCATTTTACTAAATGCGACTTAAAAATTTCATTTAAATTGCCTTTGTTATTCTAGTATCATTTTTTAATTTTAGTTTCTTGTGTTTAATTCGGAGTTTAGTATGACGTCCATTATCACTGAACTAGTATACATATTTGAGTAGGGGCCAGCTGAAGGACACCTCAAAGAAGCCTCAAAAGCTATATTTTGTATTAGAAAACTGTTATTTTTTGAAGATATGAATGTATGACCTCACATAAAGCTGTTTGATGATTGTGTTAAACCTAAACTTCTTTATTGTAGTGAAGTTGGGTCTCTTTATATGATAAAAGATATTACAAATCTAGAGTCAAAATATTGGTCATTGGCTACCATTAAAGTTCAGATTAAATTTGCAAAAACTTTAATTGGAATAAATAAAACAGCTGTCAATTTAGCAGTACTAGCTGTACTTGGTATGTATCTAGTTTTTATAGAAGCTTTAAAACTGTCAATTGGCTTCTGGTTGCATGTAATATAATCTGATAACAATTGTTACTTAAAGATGTATATAGTTCAAACCTGCAATTAACCAATGGGTTTTCTAAAAAGATTGAACAGTTACTTGCTACATTAAATTTTTCACATGTTTGGAAAAATCATGATACTATTTCAAAAAGGCGTTTATTATATACACTTCATACGAAACTTAATGATAGATATCTTAATTATTGGAGAGAAAATACTGATATTTTGTAATCATAAATTAGTACACGGTAATAAGCTGAGAACATATAGACAGATTAAAGAAAATTATAATTTGGTTCAACCTATTTATTGTTAAATATTGACAGAAAAGTAATAGGACATTTTGCCAAAATTTGCATTAGTAATAGTGTTCTCAGAATTGAACAAGGGCGTCACGCTAAAACTACTACATAGAAGAAAGAATTTGTCCTTTGTGTCTCTTAGAAGTAGAAGATGAATTTAATTTCACTTTAGAATATAAACAAAACTAAATATAATTAGAGAACAATTGTTTTCCTAAATTAGTGAAATAGTTCCCTCTTTTTTAAATATGACTTATGAAGCAAGATTTAAATTTTTGTAGACGTGTGGTGAGACTGATATGATTAGAATTATTATTAAATTCATAAGCGACATGTACAATTCTAGAAATTCTTTATTGAGTACTAAATAACTTTGTGGTACCACCTCCTCATATAAATATATATATATTTAAACTTATCTTACCGAATAATTCAGTCGTTATATTCCGCTTACTACAGTAACATCGCAAGTATAAAGAGAGATCGATTACGGGGAGGGACTGAATTATTCGGGTTATCTTACCTCCAATAGATTTAGTGGGGATATGATTGGTTAATGGACTACACGTGGTGACTATGTATATTTGATATAGGGTGTCAAATGGTTAGTTACCACATTAGGTTAGCAACCATATGGGGTTAGTAAGGAGTTATAGGCGAGCGCCAAATCAAGGATTCGGAGGTTTTTAATGCACCTACCTAACACACGGCTATATGATATATCATTTGAAAGGTCTTTTATCGTACATTCAGAATTGCCTGGTCGTCAAATTGGGAAATGGTCACATTTTTCTAAAAACGGCAAAAAGGGGAAAAAAAATAAAAGTCATAATTTGACGATGTTGTTCGAAAAATGCAGTTTAAAAACAAATTCATCTGCAATATTATTTGAAAGATATCATTTGATATACTATAGTCTATCTAATTTTTGTTTCTGAAATTTTTTTTTACAAAAAAGAGTTTTAAAGGAAAATTTCTCGTATTTTTGTGAAAATCATAGTTTTTACGGGTTTTGACAAAAAACGCTCGGTAATATTTAATTTTGCATCGAAAACACACAGATTCTTTTGGTTTTATATTAATAACATATATAACTTGTTTTTTAAGTTCTAATGTTTCGCCTAGCATGTTTTTTTATACCGATAAAACTATATTAAAACATTCCGTAAAACTGCTTCAAAGCGCATATTTACCAGTTTTACAGCACAGTTAAAAATATATGTTATTTTGGTCTCCTGTTAGTTCGACAGTTATAAATACATTATGATTTAATTGTCTTAAGCTTGCAAACCACGTCAAGGTCGAAGATCACTAGCAAGGTTTTTTTTTTTTTTTTTTATTATTTTTTTTTTTGTTTTTTTTTTTAATTTAAATTTTCTATTAACACTATCATCGCATCGTATACAACCAATTATTTTTGCTGGTAGATCAATTACAAAAACACAAAATTAATAAAAAATAAACATTCACATTGAATAACAGTGAGGCAAAACAAACTTAATGTTGTCCCTTTGCTCAAATGCTCTTTCGTTAGTCAACGGTATCATTTGCATCTTCATCATCGTCATTTATTTGATCTTCGAGGTCGATGTCCTCTTTAGAAAATATATTTTGACATGTATCACTACCCTCACATGGACAGAGCTCAGTGCAAGACATCTGTTGCTCTCGGCAAATACATGACTTGCTACATATATATTTTCCCTTGCAAGAACATATTAAATCTTGTAGGAAATCGGACGTCATCATGCCTAAAAAGTAGACTGGATCCGGGCCATGTGAACTCTTTTTCCATCCGTATTCATAAGGAGACAAAGGATTTGGGTGATCGAGATGGGAGGACATCCAAATTTTCGTTTGAAGACATGATCGCAAAACATGTTCTTTGAATGCAGGTTCGCTTGGTGGCAATCGCAACAAACTTGTGTCTTTGCATGTTGCAAGTTTAACACGTAACTTGTTTAAGTCAACATGTGATGAAGCAAATTTGTCTTTTGGGTCATACAAGCTTGAAATAAGCTCTCTGGCTGCTGACAACGATGTTGAAAAATCGATCTTGTCAAAGTTTTGGAGGTTGGTAAACTTACTCGGAGATTTTCTTATCAATTTGAAGACGGTCTTTTTGCCAAACCCAAATATAGCGGAAGTGGTATCACAACCAGTTAAAGCATGAACTGCAGGGAGAATATTAGCTAGTAAAGGGGAAAGAGATTTACTTAACTCATGAATTGGTATGTACCTTCTACAGTCCCTAAGGGAATTAGTTGACCCCGTCAAAAACCACATTTGTTCAGTCGACACAAGAACCTTGAAATAATGAACACAGAGCACAAGAACATCTGTATCGGAACACTTGACTATGATTCGTCCCCTTATGTTCAACTGTTGAAAGAGTTTATCAGAGTGCATAACATGAAGCAAGATTCTTGTGTCTGCTTCTTCGTGCGAACAGAAAAGGTCTGGGAGATCGATTACATGCTCATTAGAGAGTTGTCGCACTATTTCTGGATTGGAAAATGCACCGGCAAGAACTAAACATTTATTTTCCTCCTGGATCATATCAGACAAATTGCTGCTCAGATAATCACCAAGGAAAGTAATCAATGCTTGCTTGTTTTTGTTGCTTGATAGAAATTTCTTCCAGTCTGGAACAGTTCGGCCTTCAGAGATATGATACACTTTTTGCGTAGATGTTGTTGCCGATCGTCTATGACGCTCTGCTGATTTAATGGAATGTTCAGTGTCATAGCGATCGAAGACATCAACAACCTTGTCTGTGAATCGGAAGCATGATTGTAACTGCGTAATATAAGATTTGGCCAAGTCTCCAAATGTGGACATCCTTTTAACATCAAATGACTGAACTAAGCTCATTCCATCTCTTATTAGTATGGTAGCACTGTGGTCGAATGGAAGAATGTTAGGTACTGATCCTACTAAATTTTCTAATTCATGGGCAAGATCAGACTTATTTGTCTTTCTCATAGTTCCATCGTCATGAAATAATGCAGTGGGAATGGGACAAATTGGATAAGACAAAACAGTTTCCACAGATACGTCATCTCTACATTTAGTTAGAGATAGTGCACGTCTAAACACAAGTTCAGGATTCAAATGACCTTTTACAACTTGCCCAGATTTGCATTTAAGTTGTACTTTGGGGTTCATATCTTCAAAGGTCTTCAGTCCTGATCTTTTGATAGGATGGTAAAAGCTACCTGCCTTATCTGTTGATAGAGATGACTCAACAAACATCTTCATTTTAGTTCTTCCAGTTTCAACTGATTTTAACAGTGAATCTTCAATGTCGTGACTTGCATGGAGACCAGTTGAAATGTTAATAAGCTGACGGGGGTGATTATCAACGTCGAATGGATTTGTCATATTTTCTGTTATATAAACAATTAGATCTTGTACATGTTTTTCGTCCCTTTTCATTGCAGCTGGTTTTGCTTCATCGTGACATTGGTCATCAACATGGGCAAGACCCGCACGTGCTCTCATTGTCGATGTTATCTGACTAAGCACATGCCTTGTAAGATTCCATCTTATCAATGAAGCCTTCTTCCTTGTTAAACCAACAATACCACCGTCTCCTTTTGAATCTTTTATCACTGTTTTTTCTGTTGCCATGTCGCTCCAAACGCCATTGAACGATCCAACTTTTTGACGAACAGAAAAGAAACCCATCGAAAAAAGACCTTCTACCTCAGTTGGCAGGTTTAGCATATCTAAAAGGTAGACAGGGGTCCATCTGGAATAATTGTTTTTGTTGGCTACAAAGAAGTAAGGAAGCATTGAGAAAATAGAATGCAAATGAAGAGACCAAATGCCATTTCTTTCAGCTCGGATATTTATCAGCATAATTTCTAAAGCTTGTAGTAGCATATCCCAATAACGAAATGTAGGAGAAACACGACCACCCCATTCCCGAAACTCGATCATTTGTGACCCAAGGTCGTCATTCAGAGCTTTTTCTAGACTTTGAAGCATGTCAAATGTATGGCTATTACTCGTAAAACTTTCTTGACACTCTGTGAGGCCTACAAAAAGGCTTTCAGGGATCTCTAAACATGTTTGTTGTCTGATCCAATCAAAGAACGAACAGATCCAAAGTGTTTTCAATGTCTCATAAAGGAGTGTGAGTCCTCTAACTGCACGGTTGAACTGTTTTCCTGCAAGCATTTGGTCTACCGTTGCTGCTGCGTACACACCAGAATCAACTAGCAGGTCGCGGAGACCACCATCTCCCCATATCTTACCTATTGATGAAATAAAACACGATAGGGTATGAAAACCACCAAGACGTAAAATGTGTGATTTAAACTCAGAAGGTCTATCCCATTTTACCTGTTGTGCCACTGCGTACAATTGTAAATCAAAAGTTTGAATAGAAAATGGTTGACCAGCCTTCTGGCACATATCAGCACACCTCTTCATTGTTGTATACACAGTGCCCATGTCGGAAGGTTTTGCGTCAATGATTGGCGGATAGCTGACAACATGATAAGTGGTACTAATATTCGAGATCTGCTTGTGGAATCCAGTCCAGAATGGAATTTGTTGTCCTTCAAACGAAGGTTGTTTGTATGGAAGGTCAACAATAGTCCTTGATAAATTTCTCAGGAGTACCCAGATAAGATCAGAGGTTTCAGCATAGGGACGTACACACGCAGAAAGCTTTGAATAAACGTCATTCTTGCGGCTAGGTTCAGCTCTTTGCTTTGGCTTTGTAAAAGGAGCACATGTAGTAAGGGAAAATACTTTTTCGTCTATTGGCAGGGTTTTTATACGACCTCGGGCGATTTTTTGCTGTTCCAGATGCTCAGTTTCACCATTTATCTCCTCACATACTTGGAATACCGCTCTTGCCATTGAATGGAAAGTATCCTTTCCATCAATTGTTTCTGCATTGATGTCGACATTATCAGCTCCTTCATGTATGACCGAGAATGTGCCGTTATATTGGCGAATTCCACTGGGAATGTATGTATTGTTTTGAACTTGAGATAATTCAGAGCACGCAAGGCTTGTAAGGTATCGCCGTACCTCATGATATGATGCACAAAATCCATGAGAATGTAATGTCTCGATTAAAGCTTTCGACCCATGCATATGATGTAACTGTAATGCAAGGCCAATGTAAAGAGGTGATAAAGCTTTTTTGTGCAATGAAACTATGCATTCAGATAGAGCTAAGCTTTTCCTTATACTTTCAAATGGAATGTCAGATAAATGGTTTTTTATATCTACTTGGCTGTTAGAGTCATCGATAAGCCAATTTATAAAGCCAGTTAAAACAGAAGGCACGGTCTCTAGAGATTTCGATAAAGACATTTCATCAACTGAAGGATAAGTATCCATAGGGACAACGGCATTTCTAATCTCTCGTCTGAGAATTGAAGCAGCTGAATATAATATTTGATTTTCGTCGGTTTGGTCGTTTTTTGAAGTGCACACAGACATCTGCAGTTTAGTAAACTTTGTTTCGGCCTTGAAACGAATAGCAGTTCTAACTGCCTCGCGCAATGTGAGAGAACTACTATATACGAAGTTAGACTCCCCTTGACCGTGATTTACATCAATCACAATATGTTCTTGAAAGTGATTTTTTAATCTGAGTTGAAGTCTATAAGAAGTGTACTTAGATGATACGTCTTCTGGCAGAAATGATTTATATTTAGAAAGGAGATAAGACAAGGAGAACACCATTTTGTGAACGAACAATTCCTCGCTTATAGACTCAACAAACGAGGTAAATGCTTTATCGTACATGGTACCAGTATTATTTTCATCGGTTTCTGTTTTAATTTCTTTTTCTCTCAAAAGGTATTTTGTTATGCAACCAGAGTGATATAAAGCATTTGACGTGAAATCTTTATCTGCAATTTGAAAGAGCATTTCATTGTCAGCATGTTTAGTTGCTGTTTCAAAAAGGCTTTGAACCCTCATAGACGAGGAAACACGATGAAGTTTTCGATCTTTTTTAAAAGTCTTGTTTTTACAAAAGATACAACACAAAAAATCTAGTGATAGCCTAGATCTAGTAAGGATATTTGGAGATGAACATGAACTTGTAGTTTCTGCTTGAGACTGCTGTTGCTGGACTTTTGCAGCAGATGTACAACTTGATGGAGACGGTATGTTGTGTTTGCTTGTATATGTCCTGTAACAAGTTTTGTGATATTTTATGTTGTTCATAATAATGTCATCTAATGTATCAACCTCACTCAAAAACAACCTAAACACATTATCTTGTCTTTGCCTTACAGCATTCATTAAGGTTGTAAAACCTCTATCAGTTGTCATACTGAGAGTATCTGGTGTTATATTTTGACATATTATACAGCGTTGCCAATTTATAGACATGCGACCTCGTTTCATGGAGGTGGCGCACATTTAACAGGACTTGGACACTCATCCATGATGAGTTATAATTATAATAATATTTAATGTAAAGAATTTACTATTCTACAAAATGCAGTCTGCTGCTTACATATCACCTGCTAATATCGTTAGTAATGCGTAATATATATATATATACGAATAATTATTTAGTAATATGTTGAAACACGACTCGTGTTTTGGCAACTCAAATGTTACCTGTACATATTAATAGATACTCGATTTATATAAATTTTGAGCGTCTGGGATAGACACGATGCAGATCCGGAATACCGTTAAATAATGCAGATTTAAAAGAAGTCGTCAAACATTTATTATCCATCATTGAGCTTCGATGTGTGTCGCAATCTTTTCAAGGTATATGGAATTTTAAAAAAAACAAAGTATGAGAGTTTTAAAAAGTCATTGACACCGACAATCTTAAAAAAATATGGTATTTTTTTTACATTTTAAGGTTGGTCTGACAAATGCCTCTGAATTTACTAATTTTTCATAAAAACTTCTTTTTTTTGGATTCGATGTCTTTTTCGGATGTATTCAAAGCTATCTTAAATAAAAATGAATAATATATTTACAAAAATGCAGATATATTCAATGTTAAATTTCGCCGTATAATCCAAAGAATTTCGACATGTCTGTGTTCTCGTGAGATTTACAAGAAACGTGACCATAGGGAACCTTGACGACCACCCAAATCGTATGCTCTAGAAGTTTTTCGTTCAAATGGTACCAAAATTAGCTGTGTGTTAGATAGGTGCATTAAAAACCTTAACGAGAGGCTTTTTCTCAAATCGGCGCTCGCCTATTACTTCCCTTTCAAAACAAAAAAGATGCCACAGCGCTTTATAAAAACAACACAGTGTTGAGGAAAAATCTGAAAGGATTCAACAGACGACGCAGTTCATAAAACTTAATTAAAGCTAACAAGTTGTAACTGTTGGCATAAAGGAGTTACTTTTCTTTAAAAAAAATTAAGAAATCTGAAAGGATTCAACAGACGAAGAACTAAATAAATACATGAAAAACACGATTGAAATAAATTGATAATAGATTTAAAGCTAAAAAGTTGTTGTAGTTGGCATTTTTTTCGTATAAACAAATGAAATTATAGGATATGAATACTAAATATTGAAGACTTTGATAGGCCGCTAGTCAAAATACCACATGTGTAGATAGTCGGTAAGATAAATTCGTTACACCGTGTGTGCTAGTGACCTATTTAATACGAGATATATGGGGTCAGTAAATTCCATATGGGGATTCGAGCTTCGCTCTCATCCAATGTAACTAATAATATACAATGTTTATGAATCATAATGTGTTCAGATATTTTTTTGCATGTTTGTGTATAACCAATGTGTATTGTCCTGGTATCAATCCTGTAATTTTGAATTTCAAACCAATACAAATATCTTATCTTATCTTATCTATACCGCGCTAAAGTACGTCCATTATTCAGTTTTCATTATTCAAAATTCTTTCAAACCTTTCATTTTTGGCAATTTACTTTTTCTTATTCGAGTGTTACTTATTAATCTATTGTATACTCCAAAACGCGCATCTGCCATTCAACATTATGAGCCTGTTTTCTTTGATATGTTTTTTTTATTTCCGGAGAAAAGGATTCTTCTGTATTCAGTCTTGAAGAGGAGCGAGACTCAACCAGACCAGCCTTTTTATCAAGCTAAGTTTACAAATATATTTTTACCTTTGATCGACATTAGTATCTACTCATATGAAGAAATTGATAAAACATTCTTTATATAAAAGAAATATAATTTTCGTATTTCGTATGTTGCTTACATTTTGCGGAAACAATCCTGGATTTCATTTCCGACTATTCAAGACAACACTTAGTTTAAACAATATTTTATTTTCAAAAGTGCACACGAAGTACAATTATACAAAAAAAATAGGGATTCGGAAAGAAGAAGAACTTATATGAAACCGTCTCAGGGGAGGATCCAGCCATTTTGAAAAAGGGGGGGTCCCAACCCAGGATAATAGGAGCGGGGGGTCCAACCTCCGGACCCCCCTTTGGATCTGCCACTGCGTCTCCTTTATGGCAACACTTGATTTAAAACGTGCCGTGAACACCATATTACATTGATGAAATTTTATGTAGTTGCTTGTCGTCATACCAAGCACTTTGAAATTAGTCCTAGATTGGTGATGTCGAAAAATAAATAATTGCATAAAACCAAGATTTTTGGGTTATCGAGTATGCAACGAAACTGATATAAATAATAGATCGGGCAATAACCTATGTTTGAATCTTAAAAATATTGAATTTCAGATTACTTCAAATGATATGTCTGTATCACGTCATCTGTATGTATAAATTTTAATATCTGATACATCTGCAATTAATTGCAATCTACCTTTAAAGAAGATTTTTGAAATTTGAATCAATGGTATGAAATTAACTTCTAAATGTTATTCCGGTATAGCAAACATTCACAAGAACTAATTACTAAACAAAAAGAATTGAAAATCTTGTGACATTTCAAAATCCTTATTAAATGTGTATTTAAATGTTGAATCGCCTCATTATATTTTTTTGCTTTAATAGAATGTTAAAATTTGGTCTGTGTATATTAATACAATGTATAGTAAAATAATGTAGTTAAATGTTATGTAACGATAGATACCTGATTTTACACCGCCATGTTTGTTTCTAAAGACCTGTTTATTGTTGTCCTCTGCTATATATATCAGTATGTATGGAAACATTTGAAACATGAAACATTTGAAACATTTTATTTCACTTAAGGCCTCACATGAGGCTTGATAGTACAACAATATAACAAATAAGATATAATGCATGAACAAACATATTTACAAAGGCATGAATAAATGGGAAGGTAAATAGCATTTGTAAATTGACATTACAATTTTACAGAACTTGGCTAAGCCAACAAGAACAAATTTATCTTTGCTGTTCATTAAATTAGAGAAACTCATAGTATTTTTAACTTTACAAATATCTGCAGGCAAAATTTTCAGCCTTTCAGCATTAAAGAAAGTACAATTATATATATAATGAAATTCATCTCCTAGCACATTGCTGTTACATAAATCACATATTCTTTCTGATCTAAAAATGTTATAAAATCTACCACATTCAATAGGTAACCTATGACTACTGCACCTATATTTACACAAATCCGTTCTTAGATCAAAAGGCAATGTAGTTAAATAATCTTCAAAACCAAACTCAGACTTGTACATTCTATAATTTAAACATTTTGAGGTATATATCTGAGCCTTCCATTCATTTACAAACAAATTGTGGTAATAGTTTCACATTTTTAGACAACTGACAATTTGTATCTATATATAGATTATTCCAGGCATTAATAAAACCACATTCAGATGTAATATCTTTTACACAATTCAACCACTTAGAGAGGTAAACATTACCAGAATCAAGTTTATATAGCATTTCATACAATGTGAGAGAAATTTTCTCTTTTTTGCCAGTAACAATACGTTTCCAAAAAGCCAACCATTCTTGCTTTAATATTAACAGACATTGGTACTCTACCTAGTTCACCATATACAATGCAATTAGGTGTACATTTTTTAACTTTCATTATATATTTACAAAATTCTAAGTGCAATGAAATTTGAAAAAAAATAGGCAGGACAGGAGTTTTGGGTAAAAAAAAAAGGCAGGATGAGACACTTGCAAAAAAAAAAAAGTCAGGACGACAATATTTAGGTAAACTTAAAAAAAAAAAGGCAGGACCGAACAGAGTGAAAAATAAAAAGGCAGGACAGAGATTACAGCTAAAAAAAATGCAGGACAAAATTTGTCATCCTAGCCCCCCCCCCCCCCCCCCCCCCCCATAAAAATCAAATGGTAGCTCCCTAACATGAAAAGTACCTTTTCTAGAAAATACAATACCTAAATATTGAAATTCATTAATAACAGATAAACGGTCATTATTATATATAAAATAAACATTATCAGCCTGTCGACTTTTAGAAAATATAACAACATTGTTTTTTTCAGTATTAACTTTCAGATTCCATGTTTCACAATATAAATACATTGCATTCAATAATGATTGTAACTCAACTGCAGATTCTGCAAAAATGACTGTGTCATCCGCATATAACAACAGATACAATTTAAAATACACTTCAATATCATCATTGTCAAACAGTAAATGAGACATCATTCAGACCACTATAAGCATGTGACATAAACTCAGTCAAATCATTCAGAAAAATAGAAAATAATAGGGGCGACAGGTTTTCACTCTGCCTCACACCAATATTAGATGCAAAAAAATCCGAATAATTAGATCCATCTCTTAAACAAGGTTTTGCATTTTTATAAAAGTTTTGTAATACAATCAGCAATTTACCATCTATACCATTGCGTAACAATTTTTGCCATAATAATATTCTGTTAACAGAGTCAAGAGCCTTACGAAAATCAACAAAAGCACAATACAAATCAATGAGACATTTCAAATTAAAGATATGATCAACAGTGCCATACCCCTTTCTGAAGCCTGCCTGTTCTTCACATAATAATCCTAAACTTTACAAATAACTGAACAATCTATTATTCAAAATACATATAAACAATTTTCCATAACAACTCAATATTGTTATACCTCTATAGTTGTCAACATTTGCAGGATCACCTTTCTTTTTAAAAGTAGGGCAAATAAAACCCTTGACCATGAGTCCAGTATAATACCATTTTCAAATACAATATTGAATATTTTCAAAAATACAGGCATCAGTTTACAAGCTGTATGTTTCAAAAATTCATTAAGTATCATGTCATCACTACATGCTTTGTTATTTTTCAAAGACTTAATAATTGTCGGATTATGTTTCTGTGTATAAGAGAGAGTTGTCCCCCTTTTACAAGTATTTTGTATTTATGTTTGTGACGTCATCTTTGTCTGATTAAAATGTAGAAATTGAAGCTGATGTGTTTTTATGTGTCCGTATGTAATCGCCTCCATCAATACTACCAGAGCTATTTCCCTAGTCTGTAATATCTCTGACTAAGATGCCTTCAACCTCAAAGATAACCCCCGGATTGTTCATGCATCGTCAAAATACAATGATAGTCCAGCTGGACATGATAATACTGGTGACCTTGGCATCGTTACCATTGAACAGCTGAAAGAGTTGTTAACCAATGGACCAAAATACAGAATTCCCCAGCCCATTAACTGGAAATAGAACTTCAGGTAACTGAAGGACGCAGTTGAGGACTATGCTAGAAAATGGGTAAAGCGTGTAACAGACGAACCAGAACTGGACGCTTTTCTGAATGGATCAAAGCTATTCAGTAATGCTTTCAGAAGCGAATTCAGAAACTACAATGTTCTATGAACACAAGGGGTTTTAACCCATTTAAGAACTCGGAGGTTGTGGAAGCTGTTTCCTCTTTGCATGACAAGTATGTCGTTGTTCCAGCTGATAACTCCTCCAATAATATTGTCTTCGTATGTAAAAAAAAACAACATTATTTGCAATGTCTCACAAAAGAGCTTGGTAAAAACAACACAACTAGCAATCCTACATATCCTTTAATATCATTTACAAAGGATGATTTTTTTTTCATTTGGTATTAACAACATCAAAGAAAACGAAGAAAATCTATCGTCATTATACTGGATACCAAAAACTGTACAAAACTTCGTATAAAGAACGATACATAACTGGATTATCAAGATTTTCGACTAAAATTTTTCTACAGTGTTGACTACTATTCTTTCTGCAGTAAAAGATGGCCTTCAAACATGTTGTGATGAGATATATTCGACCAGTGGTGTCAATCAGATGTTGATTCTCAAAAAATTCTAATGATCTACTACTAAATTCAGATCACAATCTCTGCAATTTTGCAGTAACAGTAAGACCTTTAGTTTTTCTACGCTTTACACTACTATTCCCCTTGCTCAATTCAAAGATTGACTTCAATATCTCATTAAACAGAGCTTTTTGTATAAAAATGGGAATCGTGGTTATAAATTTCTTGTTTTGGGTCTTAATAAATCTTATTTTGTGAAGAACCACACTGATTCTATCAGAAAATACCGTAAAGATGATATTATCAAAATGCTGGATTTTTTAATAGACAACATATTTGTTGAATTGGGAGGATTGACATTTCAACAGACAGTCGGAATTTCAATTGTTACTAATTGTGCACCCCTTCTGGTCGACAATTTTTTTTGGCCTTTTCCCTCTTATCTTTTTTTTTTATATGTCATTTACAGCAGAGTGATGCAAGTCGTATATAGGGTGTTGTCATCACGTATGCCTTGTTACCTGTTGCGTGTAATCACACTTCTCTTTTAATATCTTTGTATGTAGAATAACTTTATGCGACGGTAAACTTTAGATTATATCTAAATTTCTGATTAAAGGTAGCACAACTCCAACTTCTAAGTTTTAAAATGCTGTAACTTTCTTAATAATGCTTGAAAATTTAAAAAAGTGGTAGTTATGGATAGCTAACAGATTACTCTTTCAAATTACTTCAATGTTAGTATTATGCAACAATTATGTAATCAATTATAATGTTAACTGAGTCTAAAATATTTTTCACCAAATTTCCACTTTCAATTCAAATTAGCTTCTGCATAAGTATTCCTAGAGGGTTGATGTTATTATATTGTTCCTATGGCCATTATCTACAAAAGGGTGTCTCAGATTTCAGATAGAATATGATTGTTCGAGCGTGAATTTGCATTGCTTTACGACGTGTCTCGGTATTTTGTACAACAAACATCAATGTATTTATTTTTATGTTTCTGTTATGGTTTCGGTTGAATAATCTGTTATATCTTTTCGTTTGTAGTCCAAATAATTATAAAATTGCCTTTCAATAACATCATTGTCATGAACATTGTTTTGACGAGTATTGGGAAAATATTGTATAAAGTTCGAAATTAAATGTTAATTACGTAAGTGTGTCACTGTTTTTGATATCCTGTTGTGTTTGTCGTTGATGGAATATTTTCGTTGTCATTCTGCGTTTTGCATGTTGTGTCAAATACTATATCATTTGTTTGTGCATTTCTCTGTGATTAATGTTTTGCGTGTGTTTGTGCTGTATTTCTGTCGCGTAGTGTTGTCATTTTATTTAACACTGTCATAAAGTGGGAGGTTTGGCTAGCTATTACACCAGGTCCAAATCACCATTTTTGCTTGAAATGTCCTGTACCATCCAAGTCAGGAATATGGAAATTGTTATCAAATAGTTCGTTTCTATGTATATTGGTGTTTATTTTTGTTGCACTTCAGTGTTCCTGTTGTTCCTTTATTTTCCTTTTTATAGTAGATGTGTTTCCCTTGGTTTTAGTTTGTAAACCGGGATTGTTTATCTAAATCAATTTATAACCTTTGAACACCGGTACACTACTGTTGCCTTTATTTATCGCAGCATGTTTTGTCACTTGAGGACATTTGGTGTCAATAACAGCGCTTTTATCGTATCTACTAAATTTAGTCACTACTTTACTAATCTCGATTTTTTGTGTTCTTTGGGTTGTTGTGTCACTTAAGTATACCCCAATGCTCAAAAATAATTTTACAAATATTACTAATCTGTCTCAAACATGACTTAACTACTAGATACAAGTCGAATGCTAGTATATATTTTGTACATGTAGTTTATAAATCTACAGTATCGAAGCAGATAAAAACAATTGATGCCTCTCAATTCATTCACATCTATACTTATTTAAATATAGTAACATGAATTTGACTTATAATGTTGTTCTCCGATTTGGTGCCATACTACCTGATTTGATTTGAATGTGCCTGTTAGTCTGGCGATACGGATAGTGTGTAATCTGATAATATTGTTGTAATGTCTAATAAGTTGATTATCTCAGTCGGAGTAGATTTTGGTAACTACGTTGTAAATTAGGTTCGATGGATGAAAATGGTAGGACAGCAATAAAGATTGTGTGTTCTCATAAACATCTCGCAATGGCGAACACACTTATTTAACGTGCTCTCTTGAATAACATTTTTTTCAGCCGAATGTGTATTTGAATAAATCATTTTGTACTTTTTTGAATGAATGTTGATGTCTTTTTAGTTTTATGACAGGGTTCATGGAATAAATTACATGCACTACAAGATATAGTCATTACTATTTTTAAAGTTCTAGATACAATAATGGTTACTTGATATAGTCAATATATGTAGTCAACTCAATATCGATTCAACAGATGATCTTAGATAATCGTTCTGAATTGTTATTCTGATTCAATGAATAATAACGAAAAAAGTGAGTAAAATAAAAAAAAAAAACGACAATTCTAAACAGGAAGTCCCTAAGTAAATGGAAAAATCAAAAGCTAAAACACATCAAACGAATAGATAACAAAGGTTATGTATCTGACTTGGTACAGTCATTATCTTATGTAGAAAATGGTGGATTAAACCTGATTTTATAGCTAGCTAAACCCTTTCACGTGTATGACAGTCGCATACAATTTCAGTTGTGAGTGAGTTGGTTATATCTCTTTCATTAAACACCCTTGGTAAATATATATAGAAAGATGTGATATGAGTGCCAATGAGACAACTCTCCATCCAAGTCACTATTTATAAAAGTAAAACATTTTAGGTAAATAAGTCTGCATTAATATTGCCAGCTGTAATTGATAGGTTGCATACATATCGGCCGAAATTATGTCGATACCACGGGAGCAACAGAAACCACAAGTGAAAACAATCTAAAAAAAATCAAAATGACAATGTACTGTCTTCTAAACAAACACAGAAAATGAAAGAATTAACAATCAACCCGATAAAACCCGTTTTGGGACTCAGGAGGTTCAGATGGATAAGCAGACCATGTAAGTAGCACCCATCGAATTAATAATGGTATATACAAAGTCGATTATAAGTATCTCTTTGTGAAGTCGATCGCGGAAAAGCTGACAAGAAGTAGATATATCAAGTGAAATGGAATATCCGTGGTAATCTGTGAAACAGATATTCATTAACGGTCAACAAAATCTAAAAATACTTTCAAAGGGAAAACTTCTGCATTAAAACTAGGACGTTTTCGTTCATTAGGTTCCTTGAAAACTGCAATCCTCTATGAAAGGAAAACATAATGGGAAATTCTAGCATTGAAATACCGTCTCAACGGGAACATATCCAGTTCATATTCTAAAGGGGCTGTAATGTTGATATAGGAAAATGAAAGGAAAGTTCACAAAGACAAAACATAGATCATCGCTTGTGTGGTAATGTTTAGTTCTCAACCGAATCCCATCAATTTCTAGGTTAAAGACAAGATGTAACTCTTTTTGCTATTAAGTTCATTGTGATAAATTTAGACAACATACTGATTCATGAAATGAGAGTGGAATGTGAAGTAAAAAGATATTCGTCTTCTTATAAAAATCGCTATGTATTGATTGAAATACAAAAACAGACTCGCCTCAAGACTAGCTATGACTTCCCAGTCTGTTCAAAACAATCGCCTTATATTACATGAAATGCGAACTTTCAATGTGAACTCAACATTTATTTTTGTTTGCTTGGATTTCTTGTACAATTACATTCGAAACAAATCAATGCATGATGAAATACTAGTACATAAAAATCCATTAGAAAGTGTGGGATCAACCATGTGATCTTTGTATGATAAAAAAACACACAATCCTGACATTATCAAGATGCTTTTTTCCTCGACTCACAATATATTACTTACGTTCAGAGGATTCATATTCAAATACAATCGACATTTCCATGGGAACTAACTGTGCTCCTCTTATTGAAGAAGTGTCACCTTATTCGTATGAGGACAACTCTATTCAAGAGATTCTAAAGAAATATGAGATGGAGGTAGATTATTATTTAACTTCACTTCCACTATATAGATGGTGTCCTTTCAAAATTCAAAGTTTCATGACTATGTTGAAAGCATTTTAAACATTTTACGGACGCCATCATTAGTCGGTTGACTGTTATGAAATATCTGTTAAACAGATGACGACGGATTTATTCCAATTGTCGGATTCACAGACCCATCCTCTTTTCTTCGACTTTCTTTCCAAATTAATCATGCATTTAATTTTCAAAGAGCAACACAACATGTGCCACATATGCAGTAAGATCTGCTTACTGTTGAGTGATCAACTGCTGTTTTTCATGAGGTAAGTGTTACTCAGTCTTTAGTTTTCTTTGTCGAGTTTTGTAGAATATTGTCTGTCTGTTAGTCGTTTTTTGATATTTGGCATGGCAGTGTCAGTTTGTTTTCGACGTATGCGTTTGACTATACTTTGATATCTTCCGTTTATATTTTTTTAATGTTTAGTTTTCATATTTAATATTTTACTAGAACACACCCGCGAAATCGCGGTCAATTAGAGCGTATGTAAACTGTTGTTGGATAATTGTTTGTAAAAAAACCCACCTGGAGAATTTCAGGAAAGGTATCAAAATTCATAGGTACTTGGGGACAGGACAATTTTTTAAGCCCTTTATTCCAAAGACCGATATTTTTTTCGCTTTTGTGTATACTATGAACATACATGTACTATAAATACTATAAACGGTCACTGATATATTTATAGAGACTCGCTATATAATAATATAGCAGTTTCCGCCTTGGAAAGTAAACTATTGGAATTGATAGTAAATAGCAAATACGCTTTATTTATCATATACTTTATAGTACTAGTATATGTATGACTCATAGTATATAGAAAAACGCGAAAATAATTGTCCTGTCCCCAAGTACTGAAGAAAATTATGTGTAATTTTAAAACTGTCTTGAACGGAAGGCTTTATTATATGCCTCAAAAGTCAGTCCGATGACAGACAAAATATCCGGACGCCTTTATTTTCGTTTTCCTTCCAAAATAACCCAAACTGGAAAGTCATAAGCAGTGATGATAGATGCGACTATGCTTGGTACCTATAGGACACAGAGGCATGAAGATTTATTTATTGTGGAAGAAAGAGAAGCGACACACAAATGAGGTCTTCTCATTTAATAGTATAGATATTAAAATTAAAGGACAAAGATATACTAGTATTATTCGATGAATGTTGACAAGATGATTACGACATTTGCGTCAGATCAATATCCTAAACTCGTTCAAATTCTTGTAAATATGATGAACATGTATGTAAAATTTGGAAGAATCAAGAAGCAATAGAATGCTTATCCTCAAATTCACCACCAAAATTATTCCAAAAAACTAACGAGGGCAATTGGTGTTCCATTATAGATTCCGAATAAAAAAATATATAAACTGACTACATAATGATGCATTTATATATTCTTTTACCTCTGACACCAAGTTTTACGAGGGGAATATATTTTGATATGGTCCCCTCTTTTTAGGCATTGGTGTCGGTATAAGTGTCCGTTTAGATGATTTTTCGAAAATGTACCATTTTATGTAACGTGACGTATCTACAAATTATCAGTGTTTTATTTTTTTAAAATAAATAAAGCACAAAAACAATGCATTTACAAACAAACAGTTCTAAGTAAATTCATATCATTCTTAGTTTTTATACCAAATTCTCTTCTGTTCTCTATAAGGGGGATAACAGAATGTACATAACATATCGATAGTAAAAATATCTTCAAAAAGTACTTTATTCAATAATGTCACTAAATAATACCAGTTGTCACTAAATAATACCAGTTTTACAAATTACAACACACATCTATAAATACACGTCAGAAATGCGTATTGAAGAACGCCCACAGTAAGTGACAGCACTCCGCTGATGTATAATTCATTACCCTAATATATCATATTCCAAAGAATAACCAGTAAAAAATATGACTAGAAGATTTTAAAAATGATTTTGAACATTTTATGATTAAAATAGAAAAATAGCCGTATTTAAAAAAAAGTGTACATGTTAAATTAGTTGTGATGGTGAATTGAGTAAATATTTCGTAGTATGATACAATGTATGTGTTGCAAAATTGAAACTTGTATGATACATTTGCATAGCCCTTCCCTAAACACACTTTGATTACAAAATTTGAGCCTCATTTAGAAATATACATCTTACTTTGGGGTGTAAGAACACATACTAAATTTTACATTGTATTCATTTGTTCCCACGTAAAAGTTATCCATCACACTCTTGTTGAACTCAATTCAAAACCATTTTGGCATTTCTTTCTGTTTAAACAGCTAATCTGAGGATTATTGCCTAAAAAAACTATTAATAATTTTTTTTTGTCTTTCTTTGGATGTTCTTTCTTTAATATGATGTGGATAAGAAAAGAATGTAAATAACAACTTTAACAATGCTAAAAATAGCCACAAAAGCTAAGAACAACATAGAAAACAACAACACATCTGTTTACAGATTCCATGTTTTTCTTCTTCTTTTGGTGAAACCTGATTTCTTGTAAAAGCTAGAAAAACTTGTTCCAGGGTTGCCTGGTGAATATGATAGTCTTCAACATTAAATTGTTTCTTTGCTTTTTCCATTGCACCAAATAACAAACCTAAAGAAAGATTTTTGTCAGTTATTTGGAAATGACAATAACCTTGATGTGCATCAAATACTTGAGTACTAGGAAATTTGTCACATAAAAATTGTGTCAGGGGAATTGATGAGTCTTGTGTTCCATTTTCTAATGTTCCCATATTACATATAAGAGTATAACCCTGTCCAAATCTGCTCTTTAAATGTTGTGAACTTCCACAGCAGACGAATCTCCCGTTTACCATAATAACCATCTTGGTGCAGAGGGCGTCACATTCTTCCATACTGTGTAAAAGAAAATGCAATAGTGAACAACTTTTTTAGTACTAGTATTCAACTTTTTTCGAAAATGAAATTGAAAAGAATCGGAAGATGCCAAGTAAACATTATATCAAAGGGGCATACTATTATAAGAATATTAATTATTCAGTTAAATAACTACACTAATTTCCCATTTTATTCATTTCAAATACCAGAAAACTGAAAACCTAAGGTATGATAATTGTAAGTTATCATATTTTTAATTTTTTATCCCTTCATTTTTCACATTTTTATCTTTTATGTCTGTTTGTTGTGTTCACACATCCAAGTCAGTATAATGTATTTTATGCGACTTAAGAAAATGTCTACCAAGACAGGAATATGACAGTTGTCTATTCGTTTGATGTGTTTGAACTTTTGATTTAACCATTTGATTAGGGAATTTCCGTTTAGAATTTTACTCAGAGTTCAGGATTTTTGTTATATTCATTTTTTTAAATACTGTTTAATGCATTTGGTTAAAACATAGATGATGATTAAATGGAGACACAGGGTTTACATCAATAATAAAACAATATATATATGGCGGCATTTTGTTCAGGATATGGTGGACTTTCTGAAATTGTTTAATATCTCATCCTTTATTTTTTTTTGATTTTGTATTAACATTGTGTCATAGATCAAATTTATTCGTTCAGTATATATTCACGTGTTTGTTTTCATATGTCTTTTGATTGAGTAAAGCCATTTCAATTGATATCTTATAGTGTGTCTTTCTATGTTGTGATGTAACATTATTGTTTCGGCTAAGTGTGAAGTTTGTTACCTATTAAAACGTTTAAACCCGCTGCATTTGTTTGCACTTCTCCTAAGTCGGGACTTGATGTTCAGTGGTTGACGTTTGTTGATGTGGTTCATAAATGGTTGTCGTTGCTTAAAAAGATTACGACCGTTGGTTTTCCCGTTTGAATGATTTTACACTTTTCATTTTTATGCCCGCTATAGCTGGTCGGTGTGAGCTCCGTGTTGAAGACTTTGACTTATAATGATTTACTTTTACCTATTGTGGCCTGGATTGAGAATCGAAAACTCATACCACTTCTTCTTACACCTATTATATATTTTCTGACTTTTATCATGCCGAAAATGATTATATAAAGTAAATTTAGAATTGAGGATCAAAAAGTTTTATCATGTTGAGTCGGAGTATGAACATCATTCATATTTCGGCATCGAGCCAAATGGCGATGCAATTTCACGTATGCAAGACATAATTTGATGTTATACATACCTATGTGAAGTAAGGACTAATGTTCTTCCACTTGCTCTGACTTGGGACAAAACATTCCATAACTGTCGTCTGGCACCAGGGTCCATTCCTGTTGTTGGTTCATCTAAGAAGATGAACTGAGGGTCTCCTATCAAAGCAACAGCTGTGCTTAACTTTCTTTTATTGCCACCACTAAAATTGATACAGATCAAGATTTATTAATGTGACCATGAACATTTCAATATAAGAATCAGACTTTACATTGAGAAATAATTTTTCAAAAGATAATCTCACTTTTTTTTCTCGGGAAGGGGGTCAGTTTTGTATATGGTATATGATGAAATTATAAATAGTTCATTTGTTTTTTAAAACATGTACAATGAGGTCTACCATAGCTTTGTTTTACGATGCTATTTTTGTTTGCATCTGTTTGTAGTTATTTCTGTCTTTTTTTACACCTTAGAAAACTGTATATGCCATGGTGGGATTTTATTACAATATAATACACCCTGTACTTTTAATGAGTGAAAGTGAATGAGTTGTTTTCTCTTAATTATTTTTAACTTATTTAATTTTTTACAATCATTTCGGTACGTTTTATTATCGTTTAAATAAAGATATTGTTATTTCAATAACAAATAAATATAAACAAAAAATGAAACTTTCTTCTCAACAAAAGACTTTGCCTGTGAATTTTAAAACTTAAATATCATGAACGCTGTTTGTAGATTATCCTAGTAATTTATAAAAAAAACCACACAAACATAACATCAATGTTTTTTTATATATGTATTTTAATTGTATATGCAAGAAACAAGTTCTATTTTGTACTCTCTGTATTTCTTGAGCTGCCAAAATGCTTCTTTGATCCAATAAAGTGTTAAATTCAGGACCATTATCAAAAAGTCTTTTAATTTTTAATAATATTCAAAGTATCACAGTCTCATGTGTATGAATTAGGGGCTAACAACACATATGCAATTGTCAACTGGGCTTTATCCAAATATTATTTCAAGTTAACTCAATATGATTAATTATCGATGTCACATTATGGAAAAACTAGGCCTCATAAATATTGTTCATTTGAAGGTTTAATTGTATATATTTAAGTCTAGGCAAATAAGTATGTTAAGATTCATTGGTTGGATTTATTGTAGAAATATAAAAAAAAAGGATAAGGATATCCATTTTTAAATTCATATACATTTAGATATATATTAGCATACGGATAAGGGTATAATGAACAATTGCTATAACTATAACATGTGAAAATGGAAGGAGAAATGGTAAACAAATTGAATGTTAATTATATAAAAGAGTGGCGACAGATACCAGTGGGACAGTCAAACTTATATAAATGCTACCGGTTCATATGAATACTCTCTTTGATGATAAGTTGGTACTTGATTTATTTTAAAAGCGTATAAATATATAGAAGCCAATGTATATTTATAAGATTCAGAATTTTGAAACATTCTGTATGTAAATGTATTTCTGCAATATGGTTTAAGATAAGAGTTGTCAACAAACGTATTTTTCCAGATAAGTTTGTCAAACTACTACATGACACATTAACATGTTTAGAATTCTTCATGTTGTTTTGATGAATGTATCCATCATTGTTATCATATATAATTTTGTTTATTATAATTTTATAGTTGAGCTCAGATAATCAGGCACCTTTATTGGTTTAAATAACTTGTCCTATTTTTGTTTTTTATAACAAAATTATAAAACGTCTAAAGATAGATCCAAAACTGAGAGTTTGGATCCTCAGTGCTCCTCAACTTTATATTTGATTGGCTTTCTATCTATTTTAATCTGAGCGTCACTGATGAGTCTTATGTAGACGAAACGCGCTTCTCGCGTATCAAATTATAAGCCTGGTACCTTTGATATCTATTATGATATTTTGGCATATTTTATTCTATAACAAAAACAAGGTATACCGTCTATACGAAGCTACTAAACATACATCAGAAGTAATTTTAGATACTTCTTCAAGATTCAAAATAAATGATTTCGATTAAAGCTGTACTTCCATACGCATTTTAACAAAACAAAAACTTCACATGATTTTCAAAACTTACTTCGAAAGGTAAAATCACAAAAATACTCAACTAAAAATAATTCAAATGGAAAGTCTTTAATCAAATGGCAAAATCAAAAGCTCAAAAACATCAAACAGCAATATGTAGCCGGAATAGCACTTTTATTGCAAAATCTCAAGTTGTTAAAAAAACATTTAAGTTTATGATATATACTTTTTAAAATACATATTTATTTAAAGAAAAATTACCGGAATGTTGATCCTATATATTCATTAAGATCAAAGAGAAATCTTTTAAAATATTATATACAAAAATATGTCAATTTTATACACTTAACTTTACTGATAAACTCGTGATAATACTAAATGCATCAACACCAAATGATATAAAAACAGTTGGTTCTTTTATTACAGAATCATTAGAACTGAGGCAAGGAGACCAATAACTGTTTTAACATGTATTTTATTGTCGAGTTTTTCTTATGTTTGTTTTGTCTTTATATTTGCTGACCAAAATTGGATTTTTGTTTGTTTCGCAAATAAATAAAGAATAAAGAATTAAGGCACATCAAAATTCAACAAAAGTTCTCTTACCTGTATGTACCACATTGCCTGTCTGCATATTGTCTAAGCATCATAATATCTATAAGATCATCAACAATGCTTTTGATTTGACTTTCACACACACCACGGAGACGAGCAAACATGACTAAAATCTCTTTTCCTGTCATCTGGTCTATCAAAGCATCGAACTGTGGACAGTATCCTAATTGCTTGTGAACCTGAAAATAAAAAGTGTATAACAAAATTCTCAGTCAATGAACGACGTTGGCATGCCAAAATACATTCAAATATTATAAAAAAAAAACATATTTCGCTTTACTTGTTAATCTTTTAAGTGAAAAACTCAAATAAGTGTTGATTATTTAAATTTATTAAATATCAATTCTGCACGTAATGTCTATAATTGCACATTTCTATTGAATTAGACATCCTTTAAATGATAATTTGTAATACTATACTTTGCTTTAAAGAATGCAAAATACACACCGTTTTCATTTCATGCTGTATATCGTGTCCGTTCATCCAGGCATTTCCAGACGTAGGGATAACATCACCAGTCAACATTTTAAATGTTGATGTTTTTCCAGCACCATTTTGGCCAAGTAATCCAAAACATTCTTGTTTAGCTACGCTTACACAAATTTCATCTACTGCCAAAAATGAGTCGTATTTTTTCTTTAGATTTTTTATAACAATTGAATCAGACGCAACAAGTGATCGAATTTCTGTTGTATTTATGCGATCCCTTTCAGCTCTGACGTCATCATCTTCAGCAATACCTCCTACCTCTGCCTCTGCTTCTTCCAGACCAGAATACTGTCCTACATTTGAGGTCTTATCAGATAATGAGGCACATTGCTTTTGAAGAACACCAGTTTCAAACAAAAACAGAACAATAAAAAATAATGCTCCTTGTATTGCCATAAAACAAAAGTATTTTCCACTTCCTGGAAATTCCCATGCTAAATAGTTGTCTTGAAACTTAAAACAAGTATCGGTACATCCTATAAAATTAAAAAAACACCAATTTGAGTTTTCATCGTGAATTTAATTTTTGTTTATTATTGTATATTTTAAATTTTCTTTTCTTTTGATCATGATTTATCAGTTATTTGACTTATCACGTTATATAACCTTTTAATATCCCCTAATTTAGAGAAATCTTTACTACTTCAGGAAGAGACCGATTTCATTGAGCACCTCCTCTGAAACCATACAAAGTCGGAAATATTTGTGATATGACGTATGAATATAGTGATTTGTACTTCCTGAATTTGTCTTGGTAATAATCTTTTTTCCACAGAAAACGCAATTTTTTTTAGAAAATATCTAAATTCAGAGAAGGTTTCCGATCAGCGTCATTTACGCTTTTGTGCATGCTCAGTCAACGTACTGGCGCGAAATTTAAAAAAAAAGTTGCTGTTTCAACACTTCCCGTATTGTACCGCGATTTTGCGGGCATCTTCCAGTATATTTAAGAATATCAATATAAGAATGAATCAAAGAAGTATCGTACAATTATCATTATTAAAGCTATTGAAAATGATAACACATAAACAAATGGTTAAACATCTATGAAATAATGTGCATTTGTTTAAGTAACAGAACAAAAGAAAAATAAGATAAGAAAATAATATGCAAATATAACTTTGTAGTCTATAGAGACGGCAATATATCAATTTAAAAGAGGATATTTACCTGGACAGCAAGGATAAGTGTTTTCAATAACACATATCAATTAAAGAGAGGATACTTGCCCGGAAAGCAAGAACTGTTGTTGTCAATACAAGATATCAATCAATTATAGGATACTTATTCGGACAGCAAGGACTAATATTGTCAATAAAAGTTATATATCAAAGGAT
The DNA here is from genome assembly GCF_963676685.1 of Mytilus edulis. Taxonomy (NCBI): domain Eukaryota; kingdom Metazoa; phylum Mollusca; class Bivalvia; order Mytilida; family Mytilidae; genus Mytilus; species Mytilus edulis. The sequence goes on from NC_092344.1 coordinate 47,282,270, forward strand.
AATAACTGGACAGCAAGGACTCGAATGGCCAATAAAAGATATCAATCAAAGAGAGAATAATAAACCGGACAGCAAGGACTAGAATTGCCAATAAAATATATCAATTATATCAATCAAAGAGAGGATAACAAACCGGAAAGCAAGGACTCGTATTGCCAATAAAAGATATCAATCAAAGAAAGGATAATAAACTAGACAGCAAGGACAAGTATTGTCAATAAAAGATACCAATCAAAGAGAGGATAACAAACCGGACAGCAAGGACTCGCATTGCCAATTAAAGATATCAATCAAAGAGAGGATAACAAACCGGAAAGCAAGGACTCGTATTGCCAATAAAAGATATCAATCAAAGAAAGGATAATAAACTAGACAGCAAGGACTCGAATGGTCAATAAAAGATATCAATTATATTAATCAAAGAGAGGATAATAAACTGCACAGCAAGGACAAGTATTGTCAATAAAAGATACCAATGAAAGAGAGGATAACAAACCGGACAGCAAGGACTCGTATTGCCAATAAAAGATATCAATCAAAGAGAGAATATTAAACTGGACAGCAAGGACTAATATTGCCAATAAAAGATATCAATCAAAGAGAGAATATTAAACTGGACAGCAAGGACAAGTATTGTCAATAAAAGATACCAATCAAAGAGAGAATAATAAACTGGACAGCAAGGACAAGTATTGCCAATAAAAGATACCAATCAAAGAGATGATTGTCACGATCCAGATGAATTTTTATAGAGTAATTCACATATTTATTCAGTCAAACTTGTATATAGATAATGATTTCGAAATTGTCGTAATGATCAGAAAATTGCACTTGCAGTCTTTGCGCAGGACGCCTTTTTTTCACAGTTTATTTTATACATAGTTTTAACATACGCTTTTATGTATATATGTACGTTTGGCCTAAGTTTGGTTCACCTGTGTTTAAACGCACACTGATTAGGCTTAGCCTATTTACACACCTGTTGACTATTTTTAAATAGTGGTCAATCGAGTTCTTCGGACAGGTTTGGCTATTTTTAAACAGTGGTCAGATGAGTTCTTTGGACACGTTGTCATTTTATTTCTGCTTGGGATTTTCGTGTGGAAGGATGCCACACTCGTTAGAGCATTTTCATATTTGATAACTAAATTTAACCTACAATGGTTCTACTGTATTAGTGCATCAATTCCGAGGTTCCAGCCTGCACCAGAGTAATACAATGCTGCGGTGTTAAGGAGTGGTCATATTGATTGAACGCATTCATACATAATTCATCAAACAACACATCTACCTATTATAGTGGAACTGTCGTGCACGATACCATAACCGTCATAACGATACCATAACCGTCATAACGATACCATAACCGTCATAACGATACAAAGGGAAGTAATCTGGATATACAAACTACTGAAGCTGTTGAACTATTTATTTGGACTTTTAATGTTTAGAATAATTTGATGTATATTTTCTTCTTAATTGTTTTTTTTTTGTTTGTTTATTAAATAATTTATTTATCCTAATCGTTGATTCTTTAGTCAATATTGTAAAATAGCACTGAAAGACTCATCCATCCGTCCGTCCGTGACAATGATAATAATCCGGACAGCAAAGACTCGTATTGCCAATAAAAGATATCAATGAAAGAGATGATAATAAACTGGACAGCAAAACTCGTATTGCCAATAAAAGATATCAATCAAAGAGAGGATAATAAACCGGACAGCAAGGACTCGTATTGCCAATAAAAGATATCAATCAAAGAAAGGATAATAAACCAGACAGCAAGGACTCGTATTGCCAATAAAAGATATCAACCAAAGAGGGGATAATAAACTGAACAGCAAGGACAAGTATTGCCAATAAAAGATATCAATCAAAGAGATGATAATAAACCGGACAGCAAGGAATCGTATTGCCAATAAAAGATATCAATCAAAGAAGGGATAATAAACCGGACAGCAAGGACTCGTATGCCAATTAAAGATATCAATCAAAGAAAGGATAATAAACTGGACAGCAAGGACAAGTATTGTCAATAAAAGCTATCAATCAAAGCGAGAATAATAAACCGGACAGCAAGGACTAGTATTGCCAATAAAAGATATCAATCTAAGATAGGATACTTACCCGAACAGCAAGGACTAGCATTATCAATAAGACATATCTCCGGATAACCAGTTGCTTTACATCCCTCTGCGTACCCATAATTTGTGTATACGTTCATGATGCCACTTCCCATACAGTAAGTTGGAAATATAACTGAAAATACCCAGTCAAGTGCGGTGGCTACATCTGCTGTACCTAAGTCGGGTATCTTCAAAACAAATACTGCCATTAAAGTTGCCAAACCTGAAAAGGAAGCTTAATATCATTCAAGTAGAATATTATTTCTTGAAGCGGACAATCTTTTACACCATCCACTTACAAAAAAAAACTGTGTCGTCATGTACGAACCTTAATGTCGAAAGAGTTCTTTTACACCGTGGATAAGCTAAACATAACACAAGGTAAAACAATATTCATTCTACTTCATAGCGTAAGTATCCCTCTTTTTATTGTCTATTATAAACACCTCAAACTGATAACGGAGTTTAGAGTAAATATTGAGTTAATGGTATTGTTACGAAGAAAATAAATCTAATAGAAATAATAGATACTAACCAAAACAATTTAAGTTTTGATCGTTGTTAATTATATTTCAAAATAATAATTAAATGACATATTTGTTCCATTAGATTATTCAAGTTTGATTGGTTGACAACATCGCAAGGCACTCCCATATTATCTTTTAATTCCTTGTAAAAGACAGCAGCAATGACCGCACTTGCATTCTCTAAAAAACAACCTTAGAACAGTGGCTATTTGCGGTAAAACAGTAAGTATTCATTATACAATTAAATCTTACCTGATAGTATATTAAGCATGCTTACAGCTACCAGCCCAGCAGGTGGAGTTTTGAAGACAAACTGTATGATGTAAACAAACGGCAATGAACCCCATCCAAACAGGAGGAAAAGGCCAAACAGAATACCAAGCCGATGATCCTCCACAAAAGCGTCAGTATTAAAAGCGGCAAACACAACGATAATTAGAAGTACTGGAATCAAGTAATTAATCATGTCCCATAGAAAGTTAGAAAACCAGAATGCTCCTGTTCCTACTCCACTAACTCTCTGTAAATGCTTGGCTCCGGTTGCTCTTTCTTTAATCAAGAACAGCGCAAAACTAGCGATCAGAAACGCCATTCCAAATATCACACAGAATGCAACAACAAAACCTGTTCCTAAGGTTGAGAAAAAAAGACCCCTTGTATTTTCCGATAATGACTGTGGCAAAGGGAAATTAATAGTAGTAATTGAAAGGATATTGTCTTGAGTAGCATGTTTCAAAATAGCGTTCATAGTATATGCCAATGATATAGCCGGTGAATGGAATGGTTGTCCATTGAAATATGATATTATCTCTGTAACTGATTCGTTATCTTTCATACCTTGCCCCATTTCTAATCCAATGATATACCTTTTATTGAAAGTAGCAATTCCAATGGCTTTCGACTGATTAACAACAGCAATATCAAATGGAGCAGTGGTCACACGCAATGGAATGTCATTGCGATTAGCCAGTGTATACTCATATCTGGAAGCTACACCCAGCGTCAGATTACTTGGAGTTTTCCCAGTTGTGTACATTTCGGTCAATCCGTTTCCAAAAGGTTGTAAATTCAAAGTGAGAGGTGGTTCGTCTGTTTGTTTTGGAATCGTCAGCTCAATAGACAAGGCCATAATTGTAAAAATGACTGGAACAATGAGTTGAACACCTGTGACTAGCTGGTTCCTTAGAGTATGGATAACTTTTTTCATGAACATCCCATAGAACTGTTGCAGTATCAAGTCCTTACCAGTGTTTTTCTTTATATTTTTGTTAAAAGCTAAAATGATAATTAAAATATTAAACTGCAATTTGAAATTTGAAAACGAACTGATAATGGCAAAAAAAAAAAAAAAACCAACGAAACACCATCAAAACGACAAATAACAGTCAACATTACACACAACATAGAAAATAAAAGACTGAAGAATATGAACTCCACTAAGAAATTGAGGTGATCTACGGTACTCCGGAAGGTCGAGAAAATTCTGTTTCACATGTAACAACCATCGTGTTGCTCGATTAATTGAAATACGGCGATAAGTTTAATTCGGTATTTCAGGAAATCAGGATGGATTGTGGTTACGAAAATTGGAACATATCCGTCGTCAGTGTCTCGATAAAGGTCGATGAAGGTCAACCAACCCGTAACGTCCGTAAAATTTTCGATGAGTTTACTTCAACTTCACTACCTAGGTAACGATTCCAAGTAAGTATCAATCGTTAACCAAGGTAAAATTTATCGGAAATAGATGCGTTTAACATTACGCGCCAAATATTGAACTTATTCAGTGTAACGACGGAACGTGAAGTTAAAGGACATGCTAGCTTCTTTTTTATCCACCTTAGAAGTTCATGTATGACGTTTGCTTTACTGTGGATTCGTTTATTTTGTTGATTGCGGAAACCTTGCATTTTGGTGTGATTTCATGGTAATGCCAAATCTGGATACAACTTAAAACAAATTGTGTTTAGTTGAACATTTAAATTCGTGGTTCACCTGTACCTACGAAAACCACAAAAAATGGTATCCAACGAATAATATTGCATCGGCAGTAATAATAAAAAAACAGATCAATAAGAAGAGGGGCATAGTTGGTACCGATATAAAAATCAATTGTTTGTTGAAAAACGCGTCTAAACTTGCAAGTATGTTATCAATCAAGAAATCTATTAGACAACTTTCGAGTTCGATGCATTTCCGTCAAAAACTCTGGTTTTAGTGAACGTCATTTGTGCGTTTAGGGGCGTCGTCACTTCCATTCCAATGTTGAGCGAGTGGTTGGAAAACTATAATTCTATATTGTACGAATTATACGACAAATTGAATTATCAAAATTGACAATCAGCATTGATGTCATTAGGTAATTGTCATTAAGTACCTACAGAACAACCATTATTTCTAGTTTATCCTGCACAATGATGATCACCAAGACGCTTGATGAAATTAAATAGTGCAGGGATACAGGCGACCCCCTCTGTCTGGTAAATGACGTCATAAAGGCGCGTATAATTGACGAGTTTTTTCCGGTGACGGATGAACTCGAAAGTGGTCTGTTAGTTTAATAATGTCCGTATCAAAGATTCTTTGCTTGAATCAGAATATGTTTTTCACAAAGTACGATTTATCCCCCTCTAAAACAAGATATCTTTAATCTAAGTTGGTCATTATTGTTTATGAAACAATGCAGAAACCTATTTTCCATACTTTTTGAATTGCTTGTATCATATGTATATATTACAGGCATTTTCTAAATTTAGGCATTTTGTAAAATGACTGAATTTTTAGGCAATTTCTAAAATGCCTAAAGTTGGCGGGCATTTTATAAAATGCCTAGAAAAACCTAGTCATTTTGTAAAATGCCTGAAATTTTTAATGAAAATTTCACAAATTGCCTGGTCTGTTTCAGCCAAATTGTCTAAATATGAAATACATGAAATAGATGATAAAAATATATTGTAAAGCTACACAAAAGTGTTGAGTAAAATAAATTAAAGATTATTCTTTAAAAATTTAGCCATAATTGTCAACCATTTTCCAAAGTGTACAGAACATACACTTTGTCTGACCCCCCATCCTCCCTCAAAAAGTGTACATCAACCATTTTCAGATTTCAAGACAAGAATCAATCATTCTTAATAAAAAGAAGATCCTGACTTGTCTATTATTGTTCAGTTTCATATAAAAATTTGCATTGAAAATAGATTGAACAAGAATGTGTCCTTAGTACACGAATGCCCCACTCGCACTATCATTTTCCATGTTCAGTGGACCGTGAAATTGGGGTAAAAACTCTAATTTGGCATTAAAATTAAAAAGATCATATCATAGGGAACATGTGTACAAAGTTTGAAGTCGATTGGACTTCAACTTCATCAAAAACTACCTTGACCAAAAACTTTAACCTAGAGCGGGACAGACGGACGGACGGACGAACGGACGGACGCACGGACGAACGGACGCACAGACCAGAAAACATAATGCCCCTATACTATCGTAGGTGGTGCATAAAAATATCTGGCTGTTTTACTTTTATTTTTTTTAAAAGGCGTACGGTAAAATGTTGATTGTTTAACTCCCTCCACCCAAGTGTACGTTTTGTACACTTTGGAAAATTGTTGACAATTATGGATGACCCCTATCCTTATGGCTGTTGTGACTGGAAAGGAAGAGCATGGTTATCAACTGGGAATTAAAGAAGGAATACTACGTGGACTTTACACCAGGAATCAGTTTGAACTGTCTGACAGTAACTTTATTGCTATTCAATCTGTAAATTATGATAATGAAATATCCTTTAGAAAAGCTGTCAGTAAAGTTTCTTTGTGTGATGGTCAGGGTTACACAAAATGTTGCTGTAGTGCTAGTGGTAAGACTAGATGTAACATTAAACGTTGTATTTGCAAAAAGTCTGGACAAATGTGTAACAGTCGCTGTCATCCAAACCTTACATGTAGCAACAAATAATTGCCAACTTCACTGTTTATGTAAATAATTTAATAACAATTAAAAATTGTGACTGTTTAAATTGCATGCTTTATTTAATGATAGAATAAAAGTATCTATTTGATATTTCAAGTCGTTTAATTTTGAGTACATTATATTCAGTTTTAGTCTTTTAGGCATTTTGTAAATGCCTAACAATTTTTTCAGGCATTTTATAAAATGCCTAAAAATTTCAGTCATTTTACAAAATGCCTAAATTTAGAAAATGCCTGTAACATATACACGAGTTTAACTATCTTTCCTGAACCAAAATAAAGTAAATCACAATAAGTGATTACAACATACCAATAAAATTTCCACCAGCAGTTTCATTCAAAGCTACGCCATTGCTTAAAGTGCCATAGCCGTTTGCAATTTTACCATTTGAATGACCATTCAATAATGGTTTTTTGTCATGGTGGTTCTCAGTGTAGTTAGGATTACTTATGCCTTGAACCACAGTTTCACTCTCTTCTTCTACGTTATCTGGTTCGCCCACTCTAAAAAGAACCACATAAAGTTAATCAGAAATTTACATATTTGAAACATAACAAGGATCACTAACATTTATTGTCGAAACGCCGATCTTGCGCAGATATATTGATCCCTTTGCTGGTGGACTGTTAGTCCCTGATGATATCATGAAAATATTATTTTTTGTTTATTATATTTTTATGTGTTATTTAGATTTGTTGTATCAAAGTTTGGAAATTATTTTAAATTCAAGGAATATATCTGCCTGAATTTGGCTATACTTTGTTGTCCTTTTTGGTTTATAAGCTCTTTATTTTTGCAATATTCCTTGGATTTTCAAATGTTTTGAACTCACACGTCACTTAAGAGACATTTATTGTTGAAATACTCATCTGATGAAGAAATATTGGTATCGTTATGGTATTCATTGATATGAAGATCGCAGAAAATAGTAGATCTTCCAATAAAATGAAACATACTGATAACATCAATCGTATTTCAACTCTGAAATAAGGATAAAAAGAGAGATACATGTTTGATAATTCAAATGCGGGGTTTATGAGATCATGGAAGTATTGACATTTTACTTCCTTGATGAGATTATTAACTTAAGGAGCTGTAACAACTGTTAGGGTTTTAAATGAAACCGTGACAGCCGTTATAGTTTACATACTTAAGGAAGACTTCTTCCATTGTGGTTGCTGTTGTTCCAAAGCTGTCAATTCCGAGATCACTACTTTTAGTTTCAATTTCAAGTAGCAGTTTTTCAAAATTGTCTGATTCATCAAACGGTAACAAGTAGGAAAGTTCTGCACTTATTTCACTCTCTAATGACGCCGTGGCTACATGAGATTTGACCAATTCAGTCACTTTGGACGTTTGACAAGTTTTATCTTTAACCATTATCAAGTGATATCCGGCTCCTATAAATCAAAACAAATCAAATTATCATTAAAATTAAATCAATATCTTAATTAAATTAAAATGCAACTGTTTTAATCTATCAATTCTTTTTTAATATCTTTTACAATTAGATGTATGTTTCTGTATGTTGACCGTTTACATAATACTAATCTTTGATTAAGGGAGATACTAAATGGACGTATATTTTTTTTAGTTTATCTTCTTCGAATACATTTTTATAGGTAGTAAAGTGGCAACATCTTATTCTGTATACATCATTGAAATTTGAAAGACAATTTTAAAATAAAGATACGGGCGAAACTTTTTTGCTTGTTATTGTTGCTGACCATTGTCGTACAAGGGAAGTAAAAGAACCGAATAGGTGTAGCATTACCATATGTTTTCTTCAGGAAATAAGATGTTCCACAACATTTGACAACCCCTTCTGCCATGATAGCAATTCTATCACCGAGAAGGTCTGCTTCATCCATGAAATGTGTAGATAATATTAAAGTTCTGCCTTCTTTGAACTTCTGTAAAATATCCCATGTCTGTCTGCGGGCACCCGGATCCATACCAGATGTTGGTTCATCGAGAATCACTACCTACATTATATTAGTATGAAATGTGTATGTACAATACTATTGATGGTGTAATATACACAGCCAAAGGCAGTTATTTCGTCGTTCATTTGATAACAGTTTGTGTGGATCTATATCTAGTTGACTTGTAGGGATTTTGTTGCAATCGAGATATAATATTTGACCCCCAAAAAATGTAGATGGCCTAACGATATGCTACAATAGATGTTTGTTAAAAATACTTAGCTTTCTCTTTTATCTAGACTAGTGTACTCTTATTATTGAAATAAGTAATTTTCATGTGTAAGTTTGTATGCACGTTCTATATTGTATCGATTGTTACCACACAAATGGAGTTTTACAGAAAAAAAAACTGGTTTCACCTTGCAACATGTTCAGATCATGTGTTAGTCAGTGTTTGTGTAAATAAACTCATCATAGATACCAGGATAAAATTTTGTATTTACGCAAGACGCGCGTTTCGTCTACAAACATGACAAAAGACTCATCAGTGACATCTTTATCATGCTAATGTTTTAATCTTTATAGGAACTTCGTGTCGAGGTCAGCTTTTCATCATAGGTATATATTTTATTTACGACTTTATTTCAAAGGTTATATGTTAAAACAAATTAAATAATCACTGTCTAAGGTGGGTTTTTTACCAAAAAATCGAACAAAAGTTTACCTTTGATCCGGCAATAAGTGCGATTCCAACCGAGAGTTTCCTTTTCTGTCCGCCAGAAAGTGTGCTTGAAAATTTATGTCTTTTCATTTCTAACCCAAGAACGTCTATCATTTCATCTACTTCTTTTCTGACATTCTCTGACGGACATCCCTTCAGCTAAAGCACGAAGCAGATTAAAATGTTTTTATAGTTTCAAAAATGGAGAAGGAAACTCTTATACATGCAGCTCAAAAGTGAAAAGTTTTTTTTTTTTTTTTTAAATATTTGCGAGATTTTTCTTTTCAAGCAAATAGGAAAGATGCAACTGCTGTCAATAATGAAGAAAATTTGCAGAACATTCTAGATCACATGATTTCAATCCGATTTTTTGGTAGGGCGTGAGTTGCCCAATTTGTTTCTGTGAAGTGTTTTTTTGGTATTCTGTTTGTCTATTTACTATAGGCCATGGTGTTTTTTACTAATGGTTTTAATGTCTGCTTTGTTTCCTTTTTTTTTAATAGATACGACGCATTAAGTAATAACTATTTTATTAATTAAAAAAGCCAAATTAATTTCGTATGATAACTAATAAAGCCACAAAATTATATTTCGCGACAATGATGATACTTGAAACAACTTCTAGTATTTTTATAAGAATGACACTGTTGTGGAATTTGTTTTATTTAATGGTGCTCCCCAAGTTGATGTTCTTGGCTTGTTTTGTATGAAGGATCATTAAACTACTTTTGCTTCTTATTTATTTCCATAAGTGTCAAAACAACTTCAAAACAAGGGAAATGTCTTACAGTTCAACTTTTGTCCGCGTTTACAATGCTCGTGTCGTTGTTGTAAATGATAGTATTTGTTTTGAAGAATGCACAAAAATAAACCGAAAACCAACGTTAAAAAAATATATAAATATGACACTTACACGTGCAAAAAAATTTAAATGTTCTTCAACTGTCATGGTATCAAACAATATATTGTGTTGTGGACATAGGCCTAGACTACTTCTGACACTCGTGATATCTTGTGTTATATCGTATCCGTTCACTTGGGCTGTTCCACTGGTTGGAGGAATGAAACCTTAAAACGGAAACACAATTTTAAGTGATATTTGGTATTAGACTTGTATATCATAAATCCTTCTCGTCATAATAACTGAATTTTATATCTCAATTCTTACTTTTGAAAATGCTTTTTTTGTGGTATAAATTCAATTATATATTAAGTGGTTTTTTTTTCAATGCTAAAATGTGAAAATCAGGATGTTTATTAAAAAAAGGATGATATCCATTAAGTCAAAAGTGTTTCACTTTATTTTCTTTTTTATGTTGCAAATAGAGCTTACCAGTTAACATTGACATCGTGGTCGTTTTTCCAGCACCATTATGACCTAACAATGCAGTTATTTGACCTTCATACATATTCACCGTTGTATCTCGGACGGCAACTTTTCTCGTCTTCCCAGACCCGAACACCTATATTAATATAAACAAGAATGTGTCCCTAGTACACGGAGGCCCCATCCGCACTATCATTTTCTATGTTCCGTGGACCGTGGGCCAAAAACTTTAACCTGAAGCTGGACAGACGAACGAACAGACGAACGGACGCACAGACCAGAAAACATAATGCCCATAAATGGGGCATAATAAAAATTGTGAAGCAATTGTAGAAGAAAGTAACAAAACAGTCACTTGCTACGTATAGCACATTTCCGATGTGTCAAACTTGAGGATTTAACATTTCAATTTCGGATTCTCTCTTTTGACTCCGATTTCAGATTTCTACAAAATTTGGACAAATACTATACTGTTGAGGTTGTAAAGAAGACTAATCACCATGTACAAGTTCGCGCTGATAGCAGTAATAAACAGTTTAGTTTATCTTCACATCATATAATAGAAAGCTTTAGGAAAAGAGAAAATCCCAATTGATTTTATCAATTATAGGCAAGAGATGCTTGTTTTTGTATTTAAATTAGATACATTTTTTTTTGCGTTGCGTTCGACCCAACAGGGTGCAAAGGGGTTATATTTCCGTATGGTTATGTTTCTTCCTTTTGAAAATGGCACACAAAGAGTTACATAGAGCTATCACTTATATTCAAGTTAAATTCAGTGCAGTTTTTCATATCTTGAAAGAATCATTTCTTAATTTGTTTTCATTCTTATATTGCCCATAAAATGCAAACCTTCCGTAAGTGTTGAATTGATATTCCAGGTCTCAAGTCTGTTGGATCTCTTTCAAAGTATGTTGAATCTTGTGCTACAATGGATACTTGTCTATCAAACTTGCTGACTTGGCTTGATCCAAACCAGTATTTTTTCTGAAGTAATATATAGAATTAAATGAATCGGAATATGATAAAGACGGTTTCCTCTTTTATACAGAAACTCATTAACCATTATACTGTGATATAGTTTTATCACATTATTACACCCATATGCATTAGAATAAAGACCAAATTCTTTTCTTTTTATTAAACCCAACAAACATAATAATATCAAAAAATCAAAGTTTTTTTAAAGAATTTGTTCGGTAAGTCAAATTGAAAGTCTTTGTTTTTACTTACGGTAAATGGGAAATAAAGAGGCTCTGGTACACCGTATTCACCGGGCATTACTGCATCCACATACCACGTGATCAAAAGATAAGCAACCGTGTCGCACAGTATCATCACAATAGATGTCAGTAACGTAAAATTGCTATCAACGGTTGGCTGTTTGTAAAAGTTGTTCCATTGAGCGCCATCACCTTCAAATTTACAGGATGATTATGTTTCTTCTTGTGAATTTGATTTAAATACAAAATTCAAGTAACATTGTCAAAGTACTACATAATTGAATTTGTTTCATAATGAAAGAACTGTTTTAAAAAACAGATGTATTGGCTAACATGGTACCTTCAATATATTCCTATATACCAATATATTTTCGCAAAGTTAAGGGACACTGTTCATTTTATCATCAAATATTAAACAACCTCATAATCTGGGTATTAAATGGATCTTTTTCAATACCTTACTGTTTGGTAAAACAAATGTCTTCTCGATATTACATAATATGCTCCAAAGTTAGCTCATTTTTGAAAAATTGTCAAAAACGATGATTGTGTGTATTGTTTGGACCAACAACTTAAGCAAAGACCTAAGCAACAACCAATGGCAAAAAAAGAGTCTGTAAACGAAGTTACTTAGGATAAATTCGATTCTTTAAACTCAAGCATTAGAATGATATACAAACAGGCCATGACAACATATTAGAACAACCGAAAATGATGAATATTTGCAGTGAATTCATACAAAAACATTAAGAAATATGTTTGATTCATACCTGTCCCCTCGTAAGATGCTATTGTTTTGACTCCAAATGCCATGGCATTATTACTGAAGACACAAGCCAAGATTTTTTGTGTCAATGTCATAGACGCGTATCGATTGTCATCGCCAAGGAAAAAATATGGAAAATATGTTAGGAAGTGTATCATTCCTCCGGCAAAGGCACCCGTGTTGGCTGTAAGAATAAAATAAATGTGACATGTCTATAAAAATGATAAATTGAATATAATGACTTAAAACATTTCATCAAAATCTGCATTTATTTCAAGATTTCTCTCGCCTTAAAGTGTGTATTAATTTATTTCTTTGGTTAACAATTTTAGTTTATTATTTAACAAATGTAGACGCGGGAGTTTCTCGCTGCATTGAAGACCCATTGGTGGCATTCGTCTAATGTCTGCTCTTTGGTCGGGTTGTTGTCTCTTTGACACATTCCCAATTTCCATTCTCAATGTTATTGGTTCATTTTTGTTAACAAAGCACGAAAGTCATCGAAGAGATAATTTGTAATGCAATTTCAAAGAGATACTGTAAATGGTAATCCAGAAATGTTTCCCTTTATATTATAAACGATGAAAGATTTTTGGAATTTGTGATTGGAGGCAAGAACATTTCATATGCATTCTTCAAAAAAGAAGTTGATAATAAAGAATGGTTTATTTTAAACATATTTATTTATAGTGGATTGGGAAACAAGTTTTGCAACTTATATTAATCCCTTTCCACTTTGCGGGTGCGAGTGCTGCCTTGTAGCGGCATTAGCCTGCTCTTTTTCGAAATCTACAAGGGTGTCTTTAACGTGCAAGAGATATGGCTTTCTCTTAACACGGGTCAGCCATTTATCGTCCCCGTCCGACGGACTATCATCGTTTCCTCAAGACCATACTCGCAAATGGTGTCAAGGGAGAGCCGAAAATTCAGTCCCTGAAATTTTCATCCCAGACGGGAATCGAACCAGGAACCTTTGTGTTAGTAGTCCGATGCACTTTTAAATTGCGTGCTGTTCTTTTCAGTTTTAAGTTAAAATTTCAGTTTTTTGTTGAAAAAAGCTATAAGATGAATAAGAAAATGCACATCGTATAAACTTTTCACTTTCAAATTAACATACCTTTTTTAAAGAATGTGCTTATCATAAACGATAAAGCAATAACAGACATGGCGTAGCACAGAAAAAAGACAAATGTCAACGTTGGATCAGATTTTCCCAAAACACTTCCATGAACTCCTACTTTGACTGACAGCAATAACGTAAATATAAAACAAGCTATAACAAGGTAAATCAGCGAGATAGCAAACCATGACATCCAATATACCACGGGACTCAGTCCCATCATTTTCATAGACTCCTAAAATGTAGATGAACGATTCAGGCTTCGGGTTGTAAATGACTATCACAATCATGGCATAAAGAGTACATTTAACTTTTATAGTATAACATAATAATACGAGCATTAGGAATAAAGAAAAGTGCCAACAATTAAAATTTGAGATATTCTATTGAATAAGCCGATGATAGTCAGTTTTCCTATCAAAGGTCGGTAGTTCTTCCTGAACACTCGTGTTGTCTCAACAAAACAAAACTGACTGCAGTGAAACAGTGCTAAAAGTGTTCTTAAGGATGTTTGCTTGTCATGTTTTGGAATTTTTTGTCAGATTTTCGAAATCCTCTGGTTTTATCCATTTGAATGCCTTAAAAAAAATTGCCCATGAACCCCCATTTTTCTTTTTATTTATCTTTTACATGTATAATTATAAGTCATTTGTAAAAGTCTTATAAAATCTTATTTATTTTTTAATAGTTTTTGAGAACCTAAACTGGTCAATGATAAAGCTATGAAAAAGCAAGAGAGAACATTTTCCCGCCAAAATTCCAACGGGCAATATTTCGAAAACAAGCTCATTGACCCCTATATTTTTTTTGCTTTTTTGATTCCTCAATTAAATCCCTATCAATATATACTAGTTTTGTGGAAAGTTATTTATTTTGAAACTGAGCGGCAGACATCCTTAAAAACCAATCAAGCAATTAATGTTAATGAATGAAAGTACATAAAAGAAAATTGATAATTCAAATAAAACATAAATTTAACCTTTTTTTTTAACAAAATAAAAAAAAACAACAACTAGCGAATTATTATTTAGTCTCTGTGATAAAGTAGTGAAATCTCACCTTTAATCTTCGTTCTTTCTCATATACTATGTTTTTCGTGGTTTGTATCACATAAAGAATAAACCCTAACATCAAAAACAGAGGCAAGTTTTGTTGAATGGCACTCAACAGAGGATCTTGAAGGTATGGAGGATAGGGCATCTTCTTTATCTTGATCTCAATATCATCAAAAAAATTGTTCTTTCCGGACTTTTGCGTAATGATAGCCTTATCCACCTCGTATTGAAGCCACAAAAAACCTGTTTTCTTGTAGTCTGAAAAAAAAATATTGTTGCTTCATTACTACTATATAGTTTAATGAGAAAATATAGGCAAACAAATCTATAGCTACAAATTCAATTAATAAAAATTAAACATGATCAATTTCTTGTCGATCGGCTATCCTATAATTTTATTTTTGGTAATATATTTGCATTATTAACATTAATTAAATATCAATTCATTAATGTTTTTTTTTAAATATATATAAAATAAAAAAAGTGCTTACTTGGTACACCACCATCAGCTTTAAGATTTCTAGGGCTTGTCGTTTGAATAAAGTTGTATGTAAAATCTGTAGTCCATCTATCCATTGGATTTGCACGAGTAACACGCAAATCATATACGATATTTGCTGGGAGACTTGTCTCGTACGATTCGCTAGCATCAAATACTACAGCTCCCCATACCTCTTCAGAATAAAGATTGTGGTATTCTAATAACTCTTGTTGTGTCTTAAACCCTGTTAAAAAATGTGTTTCAAAAATTTCAATTCAATTCAAATCAAGTCAAATCTTTATTGCCATAAAACTGTATATTTATAGTATGTGCACAACACAAAATAACAAAATGAAAATAAAAAATAACAACAAGATCATTAATATACATAATAAAAGTAAATATTTCAAGAGTCCCCTGCCCTCAGTTCAATAGACTGTTTTAAAAAGGACACTAGCTTATTTATCTGAATGTGTGATCTTGGGATGAGTAGATATGTTATTTCATCTATGTCATTTAAATTTATAAAGTGCAGATTCTCATTTATCAAAAAATAAAAAAAAAAATATTATTATGGTTTCTATTACAATATAAAAAGAAATGAATTTCATCTTCAATTTGTTTGCAGTTTTTGCATAATACTTTTTCTTTTGGTATTTTAAGATATCTTCCCCTTTCTATTAATAAATCATGGTCAGCTGATAATGTGTACAAAGTAAACATAGTAGGCAAAAAGACAGAGAAGACACCACGGGAACAATCACAAGTTGAAAAAACGAACAAAAACATAGCAAATTTAAAAACAAAAAAACAAAACACGGAATATTAACGACAGTCCACAAAACACTACATAGAAAACAACAGACTGAGCAAAAAGAATATAGACACCATTACTGCAAGTGCATTAATTGCTTCTTAACGTTAGAATTATTTCCGAGCCTTTAACTTCGCTGTAAAAGCAACAATACCACACTAACATAGTACTTGGATATAAATCAATTCGGAAAAAAAATGATAAATAAATGATTGACATAGTTATCAAAGGTACCGGGATTATAATTTAATACGCCAGACGCGTGATCGTCTGCATAAGACTCATAAGTGACGCTCAGATCATAATAGTTATAAAGCCAAGCAAGTACAAAGTTGGAGAGCATTGAGGACCCAAAATTCAAAAAAGTCGTGCCAAATACAGCTAAGGTAATCTTTAACTGGGATAAGAAAATCCTTAGTTTTTCGACATACATTTTCGACTTATGTTATCAAAACTAACCTTGAATAGTTTTATTTGGGAATAAATATTTCTCATTTATCGAATTCTTGACATCTATCATGATATTTTCAATAAGTGTCTCATTTGGAGCAAACAAAATCTGATTTTTATAGTTCGAATCATTTTTTGTAATGTCGAAACTCTGCCATATGGTATTATCTGGATAATCCTTTGTCTTCACCAGAAAGCGAATCAGTACCAAGATCAGTCCAAAAAACAATGGTAATAATACTTCAAACAGTGTAATACAAATTTTCCTTTTCTGTAGTGTCCAATTCTTCCATAACAGGAGAAAAAATTGGCTTCCCAGTGCCATAGTTTTAACTTATTTCTTTCCTTTTATATTTAATCTGAAATCAACAATAGACAGTTATTATAAAATAATCGTAAAAATTAATAGATATATGCTTGATAAGAACAATTTGTATTGCATTTTTGTCTCTTTTTATACCAGAAGAAAATAAATCCAACTTCTTGTCGATGGTATATGATTCCGTTATATAAGAAACTAGTCAATTACTTATGTGTTGGTGTATAAAAGTTACCTGCTGGTATTTTTAGTCCTTTGCAAATTGTTTTGCATTTTGTTAGAGCCACACTTAAAAAAATTATTTTGGTTTACCCAAACCCATTCTAAGATAAAGACAGTGTGTAGGTATGTAGGAATAAAAAAAAAAAAAAAAATACAAAGAGAAATTGTAATGTCAGATTTTTGTTTTGATTTTTCATGCCTATCTGATCATTTTTTTTTACAATTAAAACAATAAAAGAATTGATAGGCAGCTATTTCTGAATATGAAAGTTTTGGGCAAAAAACCTTTTTTTTTATTGCCTTAAGAGCATACAGTTTGTAAAGGCTTTCGATTGATTGATTAATATTTGTTTGCTTAAAGTCGCCTGATTGGCATTTTTTACTGAGTATATTCGACACTATATCTGATATTTAGGGTAGCATAGTCAGACAATAAGAGGATAGCGTTTGGACTGCTACTGGAATGAGGGTATGTTGACTAGCCCATGGTGAATGTATAGGTTATCTATCTAGATACAATTAATACACAAAATTGATATCGAACATTTTGATTGCATAGGTCAGACTCAGTTCAATTTGTATTAATGGTGTGGCATTATATAAACTCCACTGTTATAAACGTTCTGATTGGTCAAGACGTGATTAAAGAGGAAACTAAAGAGGCAACGCAAAATAAGAATCAAGGACAGAAGTTGAATGTCATTTTGAGGCCTTTCATAGCTTTCTATGCGGTATGGGTATTGTTCGTTGTCAAAGGACGTACGGTGACCTATTGTTGATAAAGTCTACGTCATTTGGTTCTTTGTTGGCGATTATGCTCATTAGCAATTCATGCCAAATCATCTTTTTTTTATTATCTAAAAAAGTATATACTAAGCTTAAGAAGCTGATTTACTGTTAACGAGTTGCTTATGACGAGAAAAGACATTCAGAGAAGAGGAAAAATATATAATATTATATTATAAATATTACCTTTTTAATATATTGTGTTTTCATACCTGTGACGCTTATGTATTCGCTTATTGGAGAACTTATGTATACTCAAATCAGTCGAGAAAACAGAACTTTAACAAAAAAGTAAATTTTAGGAACTTTTCATAAAAATTCGAAATCGGCTTATGATTTTAAGTTTCATATTTATTCATCTTGAGGTAGCACAATACCAAGATTTTATACCTCCAATTCCCCAGTTTTAAAATGCTGTAACTTTCTTTATAATGCTTGAAAATTTATAAAAGTGGTATTTATGGATAGCTAACAGATTTTTTAAATTAACAGATCTTTTCAATTAATGCAATGTTAGTATTATACAACATTTATGTAATCAATTATAATGTGAACTGTGTTTACAAAATTGTACAAGAAATTTCCACTTTCAATTGAAATTAGCTTTTTCGGGGTTACCCCGAGAGGGTTGATTTTATCATATGTTATTCATAGAGCCATTATCTACAAAAGGGTGTCTCAGATTTCGAATAGAATGTATAGATAAAATTTTACATCTTATTAAACATTATCTACTTTTATGTGGTAAGGATGTTTAAACTAATTACAGATTTATGAGAGAATGGAATACGATATCGATAATTTGAGACACCATTTTGTAGCTCCTGCTGTGTTGATTAAGATTTCGTTAAAATTTCCTGTATATTTATAGAGATGAAAGATCTAAATTCATTCAAGTGAACTGACCAAGATTTTGCCATTAATTGCATAACAATTGATTACATAATAATTGCATAACAAAAATATTTCATTCATTTAAAAGATTTATCTGTTATCTATCTATGTATACCTCTTTTATTAGTTTATATGCAGTTTTAAGAAAGTAACAGCATTTTAAAGGTTGGAGATTGGAAGTTCAAAAATCTTTGTACTATGCTACCTCAAATATGTCTTTATATTTAGATGCCAAATTCTATAATAGATTTCAACGATTTTCAAGTTAATCCGATATCTGTTAAAGGTAGAAATTACAGTCTCTTTATTTTCGTCAAATTCAAAGAAGCAATTATCGCTATTTTACATATTCTATTATTGTTATATAACATCGGAAATTATAAAATTGTGCAGATATATGTAGATGTATACGAACGAAAGTCATTATTAAGTGTCGTTCAGTAAATTATAACAGTTGAATATCTATAATTATAATACTCATTTAAACATTTAAAAGTATTTTAAAAATTGTATATACCTATTCCAGCTAGTTTTAACTTCCTTGTTCAATCCAAAGTTTCAGGAAATAAAAAGAATGAATTATATCAAAGCTCACATATATTGAAGTGTATTGAACTCATCTCCATGTGATCCCTGTGATGTTAGCGGTTGTGTAACTTAAATTCTACATTTTAATCACGCTGGTGGTCACATGCATTTGACAATTACATATATGTATATACACAAACTTTATCGATTTGTAAATAATCATAATCTAATTTTTGTAAAGGACAGTTATATAACCTCCTATTGGGTTATTTAAGTGTGTCGTAAAGGTTACTGGGATGGCCATATTATTATTTGCCACTCGAATGGCTACACGCAGGAGTGAACTATTATGTATCTGTTGCAATGGTTCAAAGGTTGAATATATATTTTATACTTGTAAGGTTAAAGGAAAGGCATAGAGAACATTTTTGGTAATTCTTAGCTGATAATCTTTATTTTAACCGACGTTCTAATTATATTAATGACATCTAGTTTAACTCCAAGTATCTATTAGGACTCAAATATTAAATCCAACATTATAATACAAACTTAAACATATTATATTTAAAATACCAAAATATCAATCACCTGACAATTAAAAATTAAGTTTCAAAAACAATTCTTTTAGGTTTCTTAACATGCAACGAAAGACCAAAACACCTGATTAAATTGTACACCAATTTTTCACTAATTTTTTCAATCTCACATTCTTAACATCTCAGATTCATATCAAATTGTAAACTTTAATCTTTCACTTTGGCATCGAAATCATTTTCAATTTTAAACTTAAAAAGTTATGGTCAAATGTACGATCGCAAATGCTAAACTTATGGTTTCTTTTTCTGTTAATGATATTCTAATGTACTATACTAGGAGTTCAGACGTCAAGAAAGACGCCCCATGAATCCATCTTAATCAGAGGTTAATAAATGCTGCCCTACCAGCAGGTATAGTTTCGCTTTTTTTATTTCAGTATTCTTTAGTTCGAAGATCTCTATCAAATATTCACAAACACAAAATAGTCAAATTAGAATTTAATAATATTTCAGAATATAGTCTCATTTTCTTCACAGTAAGATGGATACATATTTCTCTTTTTAAATGGATAAATAAATATTTCGGGTTGCAATGGTAATTTGCAACAATAAATGCATGTTTTATTTTAGTTGGATGTATTACTAGTAGTACTTGGAGACTGGGCATATGTAACACTGTTGGAGATTTTACTCCAGAAGTGGGTTAAATATTATGGGACTATCATACAGGTTAGAGGTTCATTAAACTATAAAAACAGCTTACATGTCCTATTTTGAACATAAGGAAATGTCTGTACTTAATCAGGAATGTAACAGTTGTTTTCCATTCGTTTTATGTGTTTGAGCTTTTGATTTTGCCATTGATAAGGACTTACGGTTTTGGAATTCCTTGGCGTTCAGTATCTTTGTTATTTTATGTTTTAAATATTTCCTTGTTGAAAGGTGAATGATGAACTGGTGTTTACTATTAGAATAGTTGTTCAGTGTGAAACAGTTTCTGAAGATACTTTAAAGAGTTGATAAATGTATAACTAATGAAATGTTATATTTCAACTTCTTCACACCGTTCACGTAGTCTATATTTCCTAGGAATATTTTTACATCCTGTTTCTGTGTTTCTGATATCTGTCAATAATTGTTTATTTCTGAAACAATTTGTAATAAAAACTTGTAGTCGTTTAGCTTTATATCCGTTTTTATGCGGCTATACGAAACAACCCAACTAAAGTATCAACCAAGCTGGATAATTTAATTAGAATTTTATTAATCTAAGAAGATTATATATGTTCTTCTACAATAACTACGCCCATAGACTACCTCTAAGCACATAATACTAATAAAAACCAAACTAAAGTACAAATTGAATACCCACACGACAGTGCCATGTGCTGATTTTAATTGCACATTATGATACATAATATCACGTCGACAAAATATAGTCAAGTAATTCATAATTACTACTGAAATCAAAACATTTCATATAACATCAAATTAATTCACATAAGCAAGATAAAAAAAAAAAAAAAAAAAAAAAAAAAAAAAAAAAAAATTTAACTGAGAAACACGTCTAGTCGAGTCGGCCCTGTCGTGCTGAATGGCTATATCCCATGAAGCGCGGGAAAACAACTAACGGTCTATGGGAGACAACTAGAAGAAATTAATTTCAATCTAATTCAGTTCCTTCAAACGGTTGAAATTACATATTTACAATCAGACAGCTGTTCCATAACCCGAATAATTCAGTCCCTCCCCGTAATCGATTTCACCTACTTGCGAGGATGTAGTAATCGTAGATCAGCGGAATATAGATCGACTGAATTATTCGGGTTAGCTGTTCCCCAGAGTTAGAATGACGTGGACTCTAAAATCCACAGGTTACAAATGAGCACCGTATAGTCATCTTTAAAAGCCGCAGACGACAACGCGTGAAACAATCCAAACGAGAGAACCAGCGGTATAATCTATAACAAACAAACAAAAATTAATTAAGGAATGACTAATATTTTTTTATGTCTATAAAGATATAACATAAAAAAATGTGTACACCATATTTTTTATGTTATTTTGAATAGTCAGAATTGTTTTCACAGTCATTCCTTATAATCTAATTTTAAATAACATTTTAAACCGGGGTAAATCATGGAAAAACGTTGGTGACGTCACGGTCACATAGCAGAATTATCTTTTTAAGCTGCTATGTGAAACACTGCCAATCAATCAAAAGACGCGTTAAATCCAAAATTAAATTATTAGATTTTATATTAAAGACTTAAACCAACAAAAACGACTGCATTACAAGCTTATGACTTAAAACAGGCACCCAATGAAGAATCATACCACATTTTCATCAAATCTTCAAAAATCGCTTAAAATTTGAGTTTAGATGAGAGTACTAAATAGCAGTTTAAAATTTAGAATAATGTTTTTGAAGTTTTTAAACAGGTTTAAACTATCTTTTATGGACTTTTTCATGTGACCTTTTTCTTCTTATAAAGATTTAAAATGTTTTGGCTTCGAGTAGCACTGAAAAACACATCATCTTTCGAAATGTGCATCTGGTAGACTACAATTGGTTCCGGTTATCTTAATACTACCACCGAGTCTTTACCTCTGTAAATGGTCTTTTAGTACCTGGGGTATCACCAACCGAGTAGTATTACTTGTTGTGTACATACGGATAACGTTGGATTGATATTTGATTTTATAAATCATTTTAAATAAAGGAATATATCTCCCGTATGAAAAGCGGATTTCTTGTCCGGATTTGGGCGTTTTGTCAAAACGTTTGTATTGGGACTTTTTTTTAAAATACTTTAGACTCGAACATCACTTAAGAGACATTAACTGTCGAAATGCGCATCTGGTTCAGGAGTTAACGTCATTATAAGAACGAGATGTGGTTAGCGATGTTGAATTCTTTGGTTGATCATTGATTGTCATGTAGTTTTTCATTTTAGTGTTGTCTTCAATTTTCAAGAACTTACATACTATTTAATGCGTTTAGTCACAATTATCAAGACGTTAAAGGTTCTTGATTCTCAATTTTGTTTTGATTATGTGCAATAAATCTGTCAGCCTTTCTCCGAAAATTTCGCCATCGGATTTGTTCCAAAGATACCATTCGTTTTGAAGCCATTACGCACTTACGTCGTGATTTGTGTATTTTTTTCTTAATTCTGTCACTTATTAACACATAAGCAACAACTCCAAAAATCACAGGTGCTCTAGGATTTTGACGTTTTGTCAAAACTGAAAAGCGCGTCCAAGTATTTTAAGAACACTTTTACCATTAAAAAATCGTTTCATTTCAGATCAACCAGTCACACAAAAGAGATAAGAAATTTTGAAATACTACAGTAAATAGCTAAAAAAATGTTGTGTTCTTTAAATGAAGCAAATTTTGAAATACACAAAAAAGAAGTATGTTAAAACAAACTGACGTTTTCTCCAAACTATATTAGACATTGACGATCGTATTTCTTTTAATTTTCGTTATTAAGTACTCTTCAGCGTATTAATTGATTTGGCTTTTATCTTTTACCGCTCTATCGTCATTGGTGAGTCCCTTTTGGAAGAAACTCATGTTTGCGTTCTAAAATATAAGACTGGTATCTATGATGAGTTTTTATATTTTGCATCTTAATCTTTTACTCGATATTGAAACATATGGATCACTTTCCAATTGTCAACTCTCATTTCTCATGACGAATTAGCTAGGCATAACTGATACGAAAGGCAGTGTCTCATGTTCCTCACTAGCGACAAGTGTTTACTGCCCAAGATCCTAAGATACACGAATAGTCGTCTGATCTATAAATATACTGATTGACATGGTGATCTAGAATGAATTCGTATGGATGGTGAGAAATATATAACCGGAAACGACAGTCAGCACATCCGGTCTTGCTTCTTTTAGAATGGTGTCTTCCTCGAATGCCAACATTTTATATCTTACCTATTCCTTGAATGCCAACAAAAATATTTCAATAGATGTTTATATAATAACAATAAGTGTTTTTATAAGTATTTAAATGTTAAAGATAATTATATATATACTGAACTTATAGAATTGCAACATTTCACTTTCTCATATGGAGTTAGTCAAAGGGTTACAATTATTACGAATTTTAAAGAAAGAAAGAAAATTAAAACCTTTTATTACTTTTAATCAAAAAAATATGTTTGGAATAAATATGTTAATTACATAAAAAATATTAAATTGAATGAAATTTAAGTTTACTACAATTATTTCAAACTAAATAAAGATTAGAAGAGATTTGTTTAGTTCCATATCATTAAAAATATTTTTCAAGAAAATTCATGAAATAGGGTAACAAGAATTCCGATGAGTTGCGAACAAGATAAACAACTTAATGTTATTTTACGAATCACTTACAATAAAAAAGGGTGAAATTTTATAACCAAAAAAAATATCATGAACAAACTGAACAAAACAAAATAGTAATCAAACTAGAGATACAAAGTTTCAAGAAATTTAATCAAGTAATAAGGTAGAATATTACAGCACACACAACTATAGAAATAGTGAGAAAAAACCCTTCAAAGTCCAGAGTCGATTGTAGAATTTGTGCAAACTGGGATTCCTAACAATATGCGAATATAAACTTTGTGATGCAACACCTTTCAAAGTATCATTTCCAGAGAATCAATTTTTGTTCAAGAAGAAGCAGCAAATTATGATTTTTAACAACTTTACAAACATGAACTAGATTAAGCTACCTGTAATTTACCTATCTGTTTAGTTAGTATGATTGTTTTGATAAGCATGTACTTTTGTTGTGTTAACTACTTGCACCTATTCCTTGAACGCCAACATAATTTTACAGGTAAATTGTCGGTAGATCAAAGGATGTTGGCATTCAAGGAATAAACCTTTAGAATGTTACCAATTCACTGAGTTTTTTTGTTTGTGTTTACCGTAATGAATTATTTGAACCTTGGAAATCTACTGTTGCTTTCAAACTTATCTCCATTGGATATCAATGAAGCTTGTACCTTCAAAAGCACTGAATTATTGTATACTGTCCCGTGTCATATTATTAACTAAATGTACATCTTGTACCAATAGATTTGCTATTAATGAATCAGCCCTGTAAAAACAAAGTTAGGTTTAATTGCACACGCAAAAAACTTGATATAACAAAAATACCTAGCTCGAGGTTAAATTCAACGTACATAAAAACTGACAAAAATATTCGTGGAGCAAAGTATCAACACCTTTTAAAATCAAATTTTGACTCTGGAAACAACGTATTTCTGAAATTCATTTGTTTACTGCATATACTAGAACATGGTTTTAGTAAATTTGAAGCTAACTTTTGGTTTAAACTCTTGGTTTATACCGTCAAAAATAGTATACGGAATTATTGTATTGCCAATTTTCTATCTATTCGATAGATTTTGCCATCATGCTTGTTTGTCTATCGAATAGAATGAATTTCACGCTATGTTTATGTCTTTTCCCACGTAATTTTCATAGATTTAAGTTTGTTACTGTCGTTAATACACTGCATTTAAAATACCCGCTGTAATCAAACAGTGCAGTTCGAATTCATTGAAGTGTGGTAGCGTTGTGTCATTACCAAGTATTTTTTGTTTCAACTTTTTATAGCAAAATTGTAACGATTGTTGTTTTTTTTCCCAATTGCAAAATGACAATGTTTTTGTTAAACTTTTTGTGACAAAATGGCTGTTTTTGTTATATTATCATCGCTAATTATTTATTTTTTTGGATATGCTGTTTTAGAATATATATTTCATTGA
This sequence comes from Mytilus edulis, assembly GCF_963676685.1. Classification (NCBI taxonomy): domain Eukaryota; kingdom Metazoa; phylum Mollusca; class Bivalvia; order Mytilida; family Mytilidae; genus Mytilus; species Mytilus edulis. The sequence goes on from NC_092344.1 coordinate 47,307,855, forward strand.
CAAAACAGAAAGGCAAATAGAAATTTACCCAACAGCTTTACCAAATAAAATGATTAAGATACCAATCAACAATGTTAAGAAAGAAATACATTTATTAAGAATATATCAGATTTAACAACGTGAGAAACAAGTTTTTGTTCATGAAAACAATCAATAAATATAGCATATAACACATATTAAGGCTTTCTTTATATAACAATAACCATATATCTCTGTAATGTAAAAATATGATTGAATGGTTGATGTGAAATAACTTATACATGTTTGTACTAGTATCACAATTAACTTATCTTTTCATAACAAGGATGTGTGGTAAGTAAGTTGGTTTCTTAAATTTCAAAAATGAAATAAAAAAGGCCCCCAGAAAAAACTTCTACAGACTGATATTAATGTAATGCCAAATGAGCCTTTAGGAAAATACTACAATCTATACACATATTAAAAAAAATCGCATCAAAGTTCCAGATAAACCTTTAAATATTCAGTTTCTGACTCAACTGGCCTTACAAATAAAACACATAATTGAGTAAAACCCAAATTTAAATCGTCAATATTTGGCATCCCACATACATTTTTTTCTAATATAACAATTCTACTCTTAGTAGTTTTGATGCAATTCTTCTAGCCTCATATATATTTTTATAAAAAAAATATTTTTGAAACAATAGATCATTCTTGAGAATAAAAAAAAACAATTAGAAATGTCGAAATGTTTTGCTCGAATGCTGTAAGTGTGATGTAAAGAAAGAAAACCATTAAACACACTATAATCATGGATTTTTGTCTTGTGATTATATGAAGGATGGTCACAGATAGTTTTGTTTTTGATTTTTCTAATTCGAAATGGCATTAGCATAACTTTTGATTTTTATTAAATAATTAAAGTTTAAACGAAGAACATGGATAAAATAGAACAAACTAGAGTGAGATTAAAAATAAATGCACAATAAAACTGAATGTTGAAGATTGGATAAAAATTTAGTCAAATATTAATTTTGTACAAGGACAACCAAATGATTTGAAATATTTGAATGTCATTATTAGGGTGAAAGGAATGGATGGAAGGAACCGGTTTCTTCTAACAAGATTTATAGAAATAAACTTTATTTTATCTGCCCCTCAAGTTAAAAAATGTCACGTATCAATTTACTTTTTGTTTTTGTTTTAAAAACGTCAATCACATTTTTAAAATAACGCTCAAAACGAATATTAAAGGTGTTTCCATAGATTAAATTTTAATAGAGGGACGAAAGATACTAGGGAGACATTCAAACTCATAGATCAAAAATAAACATGCTCGGCGGTCCATTTTGAATACAAGTGGCAATCAAAAGTCTATTCAATATTTACAAAAAACACTACTAAAAAGAACTGATGACCAATATTTCAATTATATTTTCCAAAGTGGCTAGAAGCAATAATATACGGTTGGTAATAGAGAACTGTTAAATAATTTTTTTTTTAATTTTTACAATATGCAAATTATTTCAAATAAAACATCAGCGCTGGTGTGCCAGAATATGATTTAAAACCATTCCAACATTTGATGTTTGGAATGGAATAAGTTACTATAAACGACATAACATATAATAAGACGAACGCACACGGCCAGATAAACTTTCAAAGACTAAAAACTGATATTTGAAAAAGTAAATGAAATTTAATATATAAAAATAAAAATAATTCTTTTTAAATAAACAATTAAGATAGGCTTGACAAAATAATTATTTTGCAACGAGTTTATGTGTAAAACATCAAATCTGGTTGATACACGAAACCACTTGACGGGACGCACTTGTGTGTTATATTTATGAATACAAATTTTATCACTCCATGTTCAGTCAATGCACCGTCCTCAGAATTGTGGCTGAATGGCTTTTAAAATAACTTTCATCTCTGATAAAACATTATGTTAACTTCTCATAACCTGACAATTTACAATTGTATTATGCTTAAGAACAACAACATAGAACACAACAACACATTTGTTTACACATGCCGTCCTGTACTTCTTCTTTTGGCGACACCTGGTTTCGAGTGAACGACAAGAACACTTGTTCAAGTGTTGCCTGATGTATGGCATAATCCTCAACATTATACTTCTGTTTAGTTCTCTCCATAGCACCAAATACTTTTCCAAGGGAAACGTTTTTGTCCATTATTTGAAAATGGCAATAACCTTGATGGTCATCGAATATTTTTGTACTTGGAAATGCTGTGCAAAGAAATTGTTTAAGTGGTTCTGTCGACACGTGCGACCCATCTTCGCTATTTTTCATGTTACAAATTAGCGTATAACCTTGTCCAAACTTGTTCTTTAAATGCTGTGAACTGCCACAACATACGAATCTACCATTTACCATAATAACTATCTTGGTACAGAGTGCATCACATTCCTCCATGCTTTAAAGGTAAAAAAGCAGGTTCAACATAATTAGCAAATAAAACTGTTTAAATGAGAAAACTTTTTTTTCAATTACCAGTTGACGGTATTTCTATTTAAAATATATGTGTTTGTTAATATTTTCCTACCAAGCTGTTTAGCTCTGATGCTCTATGTGGACATTTCCAATAGAATTAAAGAGAAATGGTATAGTGAGACACAATTCAACACACGATTAATGAAACCCCAAATAAAGCAATAGAGCTTTGATTGCAGCCATTCATCTCAAAGAAAAAGTGAGACTTTCAGGACCCAATTGCAGTCCCTAGCATCAGTTCGAAAGAAATTCTTTGTGTACTTACAAAATCGCCACATTTGTGCATGGAAACCAAAAGGAGTCGGAAAATATGAATAAATATCTGACTAAAGCGTTCAAAGAAATTTAACAAGTTCTGTCATAATTTGTTCAACAATTTACCTGTCATTTTTAAGATTTGTTTTCCATTAACCAGTTGGTGTTGGTCTTGGGTTTTTTATTTATTAAAGTTTCCCCCATTAATTGCATTTGTGTGTTTTTCTAGTTGTAGATTTTCAAATAACCAGGACTTTTTCATTGCCAATAAGTTTTTCAAATTCTATTGCAAAGTGGTTTAAATAGTTATCAAAAGTACCAGGATTATAAATGCCAGACGCGCGTTTCGTCATCATAAGACTCATCAGTGACGCTCAGATCAAATATTAAAAAAAAGTCCAAAAAATACGAAGTTGAAGAGCATTGAGGACCCAAAATTCCAAAAAGTTGTTCCAAATACGGCTAAGGTAATCTACTCCGGGGGTAAGAAAATCCTTAGTTTTTCGAAAAATTCAAAGTTTTGTAAACAGAAAATTTATAAAGATGACCATATAATTGATATTCATGTCAACACCGAAGTGCTGACTTCTGGGTTGGTGATACCCTCGGGGACGTTAAGTGTTTTTCTTTTTATATTTAAAGAAATTCATTGCAAAACTGTAGAAAGATATATATTGACGAAGTACTAATACTCATTAAAACTGATGAATTATTAAAACAGTGGAATTGAGTCCGATTGAAACACAAATCATGGGTGTGTGCCTCTTTTACAAAAACCAATTAGGCAATTATGTGACCCTTTAGCTAGGATATATAGAGCTTGTTAACTCTGAGAAATTTATCTATTATTAAAACTGCGGGATTCACGACAACACTTTACAAAACCTGACTTTACCATTCCGGATGAATAAAGAAACATTTCAGTTGTTTCGGTTGTAAAACCTATAAATCACCTTGATATTACTTGCTAAAAACATGCATATTATCTGATTTTTTTTGTTTGACTTTTTATTTTTTTTATTGACGTCTATTTAGTTTTTTTGTAATTTTATTCAAAGGTAAATCTAATGAATAAATGATTAACAGGTTTCAGAAAAATGTATGTAATGTGACATTCCTGGCATAGGGTTAATATTACCGAGTCGATGACATTACTGAGGTAGCAATACACAGTTAGGAGTTTAGTTTCGCATTTTGGCCCCTGTGGATTTTTCAAATAGGAAAGTTATTGTGTACTAAAATTCATTTTTAGACAGATCAGTGCTAATTTAGCCTTCAAAGATGGTTTATAAGTGCATCAAGATTATTTTTTACATGTTTTCTGGGCTGTTTTCTGTTTAACAATCCGTATTTTCATAGCTAGACCGGCCATCGGTCCAGAAATTAATGTTCTGTTTACAAACACTCTTTTTCTACACGAAGTTTTTGACGCAATTTTACAAAAAAATGAGACGAAAGACATATGATTTTCATTGGATTTGCTGAATAATATATGTACACAGTTACTTCAAGCGATTGAAATTCTACTTTTAGTCAAATTTTGGAGAAATATGTGACATCTCCCCCCCCCCCCCCTTTTCGCAATATTTTATAACAAATAAATGCAGATTGTTGCCATGGATACACCAAAAAGAAATTATATTTTACCATTTTATATACAGGATATAAAATCTATGGAAGATTTTGATTACATACATATGCCCATATATGACACAAACAGTAAGCTTGATATTGCAAGAAAGCAATGAAAAGGGGATGGTAAAATTCATAAGGGCAAATTTTAATATTTTGTCCTAACTGTTTATTGCTACCTGAGGTTCAAATAGGGGTAACAACGCCGAATATACCGGTCAAGTTACGGAATATATACTGACATTTCCATATTTACGGTGTTATACAACCACAAAAAACACAATTGTACAATAAAATATTTTTTTAACTTATGCTTGTTACAATTATTTTTCATTCATGAACTTCTTGCCTTGAAACTATGACGTTTATCTGTGTGACAAAATGTTTTCAAGAATGCTATATTAAATGCTTTGCTAAAATAATATTTACCTGTGTGATGTGAGAACTAACGTTCTTCCGCTAGCTCTGACTTGTGACAAGACATTCCATAGCTGTCGTCTGGCACCAGGATCCATTCCTGTTGTTGGTTCGTCAAGAAAGACAAACTGTGGATCACCAATAAGAGCTATGGCAGTGCTTAACTTTCTTTTATTACCCCCACTGTAAAATTAAAGTCATGTGATTTTTTTCAAATTTGACTAATAGACAAATATGTTTTATATAACTAAACAGCTATGTGTATTATATAACACGTGAACATATAAAAAGAAAAAGAAAATACCTTATGGTACAAATATCCAAATCTGCAAGAAATAAGTTACTATTGAACTATTGTATTTTCTTACTGTTATTCGCCGGACACTCTTTCGCCGGCATCTTTTCAGTATGCAGTGTCCTTCAGAGTTTTGATTTCTCGGAGAATATTCGACAAAAAAATGTAAACAAAATATTTTTCACCTAGTCAATTAAAAATGTATCATAAAAATACATGAGATCAGACATTTATCTTATTCATGTGTTGTTGTTCCTGAAATACTTTAAGTATTTACAAATACTAATGATGCAGTTAAAATAACATTAACGGTACCAATTTCCCTGTACTAGATGCGCATTTCGACAATACATGTCTCTTCAGTGATGCTTGTGGCGTGCCCTTTTGTAATTTTCATGTCATAAATTGAAATAAAAAGGAAGTCTCTGTAAACTGGATTTTTTAACACCAGAAAACTAGGATGCTTTCAAGGAATACTCCACTTTCCCTGACTTGTGTCCAACCTGTTGAAATGAAACATACAATATGCAGAACTCTCTTCTGTATTTTGATGGTCTGTTCAAAATGTTAAAATTAACGAAAAGCTAAAACAAAATATGACATTGCAACAGTGTAGTGAACGATATTCTTCGAATATATCAGAAAAGAAGAAATTGACCAAAGAGAAGACAGACATGTGACAGTTAATCATGTTAATCCTGTTGAAAACAAATGTTATCGTCTACCTGTATGTTCCACATTCTTTATCCGCATACTGTCTGAGCATCATGATATCCAATAGATCAACGACCACATTTTTAACTTGACTCTCAGAAACACCACGTAGTCGTGCAAACATAGTTAGTGTTTCTCTTCCAGTCATCTGATCAATCAAGGCGTCAAATTGCGGACAATATCCCAAATTTCTCTGTACCTATTAAAAAATCAATATTTTGTAGAGTTGTCAAATTGAACAGTTTTGTCTAGATCGGACAATTTTTCGACCAATTAACCTGTAAACCCGTAGTTGATTTTTTAAAAGGTCTTCCGTACTCTACAAATACAGGATGTTATTATAAGATGAATTGAAGTTTACACTTTGGCATTGTAAACTTTAGAAAATATAACGAATCCGTATAATCAAAATAAAAAAAAAAAAAATTTCATTCTGTGAAAGTTAATAAGCGACCAAGATTTTCGATGAACAATAACAGAATGAAATATTTTTTTTTTATTTTGATTATATGGATTCGTAATATTTTTTAAAGTTTACTTAGTTCAATAACCATTTAACAGATGATATCGAATACGTTTCTTATGTCATAACAACAATCCCCTTCCCTTTCATGAATGTGACTTACCAAATTAGGTAGCACTCCACAGTTAGAAAATAAGATTAAAATTGAATCACAAAATGTTTTATCATCTTCTATTCCTGACTTTCTAGTACATTAACCTTAACTGTTTATGTTGAACATGTGCATATGTATGTAATCAGTATCTTCCATACATTTAATTTTCAAAAGATAAAAGGGTGAAATATAATTCCTTTTATGTGTATCCATGGCAACATTCTGCATTTATTTACCATAAGATATTGCAAAAATTTGGATGAACTAGAATTGCAATGCCTTTGAGAAATACAAACCGTTTTCATTTCATGTTTAATGTCGTGCGAATCCAACCAAGCATTTCCTGAGGTCGGAATTACATCTCCAGTCAACATCTTAAACGTTGTTGTCTTTCCTGCCCCATTTTGACCAAGCAATCCAAAACATTCTTGTTGAGCAACGCTCACACATATTTCATCGACAGCCAAAAAGTTATCGTAATACTTCTTCAAATTCTTTACAACTATAGAATCTGATGTTTTTAAAGAATTAGCATCTGTTATGTTTATTCGGTCTCGTTCTGCTTGAACGTCGCTATCCTCGTCAACAACTCCTGGTCGAGATTCACCCAAATCAGCATAAGACGATGCTATTTTCTTTTTCTTCATAGCAGAAGAACATTTTCTTCGAAGAATACCAGATTCAACGAGAAATAATACGAGAAAAAATAAGCATCCTTGAATAGCCATAAAACAGACATACTTTCCAACACCTGGAAAATCCCATGCCAAATAACTTTCATGAAACGGAAAGCAAAACTCTTTACACCCTGAAAAAAATTTGTGGACATTGATTAATGCGTCTGATCTACAGACAGCTTATCCATGAACTAAAATGGGGAATTAATTATCGGTGTGCTAAATTCAGTAACTCGATCAAAACACTGCCAGTTATTGCACATAATGTGGACAATATACATGAGATTGTTTGGAAAAAAATGGACAAGCGGTTTGACACACATATAATATATATTAGACCCAATTAATCCCATATGTACTATGCATGGATTTGTAATTTTCTGTTATTGATTGGGAAAGACTTGGGGAAGAGGGCAGAAAGAATGCATCCTCATCATATTTCAATAGGCACAGATAAATGAAATAGAAAATTACATTATTTGCAATATGAAAAGAGGATACAGTAAATGTTCTGTTCTAACCACCTTTCTGTGACCACATGTTTTGCCTAATCTATACACAACTTCAATCAGATTTTTGAACAGACAGTAGAAAGAAGTATTTTGAATCGAAGCGTGGAAACATGATCTGTATTATAATCAGATGACCGCGTTGTTTAAAGGTCAAGCAAATAATTTGTTCTTCACTATACAATTTTTGGCTTTAGCAGTGTTTTTTAAACAATCTAATATGCCTATGTTTGTGACCATGACCAGGTTATAATAGAAGATAGGCAATCGATATCACAATTACATTCAAACTTAAAAGTCTAAAATAAATTGACAACGCAATGACCAAATAAGAAAAGGACATAATGATACTGCTTAGACTGAGCAACACGAGCCCCGTAAAAAACAAGGGTAAATCACATATGCTTCTGAAGTACAGTTTCGCATGCGGCAACCGTACAGCTGCTCCTGTTTGTAAAAAACAAGGTAATAAGTTTAATTAGGTAGGTCACATTCCAGGAAAAGTAGGATGGGATTGTGGTTACGATGATTGGAACATATCTGTCGACATCTGTGAAACATATATTCAATAAAAGTCAACCGGTGATATTTTCGAAGAAATGGTTTCAACTTCACCACTCGGAATTCTTGGTTTAAAATATTCTTTGTGAGCAACAACCCTCTATCAAGAAAATCATGATCGGAAAGGCAAAACCAACATATCGTATCAACTGAAAGATATAAATAAACTCTATAAGCATGTGTTGCTCGGATGTTGCTAACTTGAAATAGAAAGTTCACAATTAAGAAGCCGAAATTATCTCTAAATGTTTTAAAGTTTTGTTTCTAAGCAATCGTCATTTGTTAATTTCTGGATATATCAAGATATGAGGCAGACTTAACTGGAGCTGTGGTATCCTTCTTTCAGGTTCGATGGGATAAATGCGTTCACCATAGTCACCAATCTTTGAATTATTTATTGAGAGGACATCTATAGAAGATAGCTATTTTAACCATACCTGGACAACATGGGTTATCTCGCAGCTTAGGATTAGCGCAAATCATGGGATAACCAGTTTCTTTGCATCCTTCTGTATAGCCATAATTTGTGTAGACATTCATTATACCTGATCCCATACAATAGGTAGGAAAAATCATAGAAAAAATCCAGTCCAGGGCATTTGCAACATCAGCAGTGTTTAAATCTGGTATCTTTAAAACAAACACTGCCATCAAGGTTGCTAGACCTGCAAACACAAATAGTCATAAAAATACTATTTATAAATTCAAAGTGATAATGTGTTAGTGTTATATATATGGCAATACCACGCCACGAAAAGAGTCATACATCATTACATTATATTGGGTTTTCCTTGTCTATATGCATGTTTAATTGATATTAATGAAAACCTTCGTGAAATCTCGAGAAAAAAAACAGACCTACATTCCAAAATACCATTGTTTTATTTTTTTCCCTAACAAAACAAAATCATCATTGAATAAAATAGATAATCCTCTTATTTGTTTTTTAAACTTCAAAAGTACTACAACACACCATCGCAGGACCGTGACTGAATTAAAGTATCTGATTATGTGTAAGCCTTATTTTATCCTGGATTTTTAGTATTGGTATTGTCATCTGATTTAGGTCATGCTGATTATAAGATGCTTAGTTTTCTCTGCCTTCAAAATCTTTCTGTTTGAACCCGTCGACCAGGAATTTATCAGTTATTGGTAATATTATTAAATTGGAATCAAAAGGGCCTGGAATGATGATTTTTTTAATCAACAGCTTTGTCCTATATTATTTATAAATGAAGTTGAATTCTTTGATTCGTCGTTTTTTACGTCATATCGGCTAACAAATTGCGAACGCCTTATTTTAATTCTTGATTTTTAGCGTTCGTATTATCATATTATTAAGTCCTGATGATTAAAATCCTACAACAGGACACAATGTGAAAAGGATGAATTCAGTAGTGTCAACCGTGTATATAGCAAATCCCAAATACACCGTTTGGTGGTGCGCCTGTGTTATAATCTTCAGTTTCTTAATGATTGATAAGTAAATCCATGTAAATTCTTATACTTTTTAAATACACTAAGACATGATTATTACAACTGCTTGAAATCCCCAAGATAGAATTATCTATTTAACTGTCACTCAATCTGGTAGGCGGTACTAAGATTAGATGCACGTGTAAAGCTTATCAAGTTCAGTAAATATAAACAAGTTGCTTTCTTTAAAAAAAGAAATGCAATCGTAAACCCAAAATGCTTGTTTGGCATTATAGTAGTCTCAGGCATTATATATTAGATAATTGTTTAACATGTTTAATAAAGATGTATTGTTTTATATTACTTTTTTTGTATAAAAATTAAAATCTGACATTGATTGTTTGCTCAATGAAATACATGCGTCACACATCAGCGTGTAGCTCCAACGTACGTCGGCCGTGGTAAAAAAATCATGCACGCTACCATATACGCTAGTAATTTTAGATGCATTCAACCTGTCAATCATATCTGTATCGTGTGCACAACGAGCTTAAAGCGTTTATTGGGCGTGCGAGAAGCGTACCTCAGCGTTTATCGGGCGTTCAGGTGACGTATGTTGGCGTATTCTGGCGTTTGTCTAACAAAGATGGAATGTAAGCTACGAAGGAAAAAAAGTCTATTGACCGTATTTGAGACGCGTCCCAGTCGTATCTGGAACGATAATCCGTGCTTTTGGAGTGTCTGGGACGTTAAATTTGTTTTATACCGGCGTCACACATCAGCACGTATAGCTCCGACGTACGCCTGGCGTGTTAAAAAATCACGTACGCTACCAATACGCTAGTAATTTTGGATGCATTGAACCTGTCAATCATATCTGTAACGTGTGCACAACGAGCTTTAACCGTGTATTGGGCGTACGAGAAGTGTACCTAAGCGTTTATCGGGCGTTCAAGAAACGTATGGTTGCGTATGCCTGGCGTTTGTCTAACGTAAACGGAATGCACACTACGAAGGAAAAAAGTTTCTTGAACGTATTTGAGACGCGCCCCGGTCGTATCTTGGACGTTCTATTATGGGGTGTTTGTAACAAACACACCTGCATACGTTTTAGTTAAAGTCGGACGATCTCGAAGCGTATACAACGTGCCCTAAACGTGTCTCAAACTTATCTGTAGCGCGTTCAACTTGTAGAGTATGTATAACGTGCGTGTAGCGTATAGGTATACTCTAGACACACGCTTGAGCTGGATGAAATTTTTTATGCTGCATAAAAATTTCCTCAAGTTGTAGCGTTCACCAAGCGTATACCTTTGTATTTCGACGAACTTCAAAATTATGCAACGCTCGTTTAACGATTGCTTAAAGCGTTCCTCTGGCGTGCAACTAACGTATACCGACTTTGTCAATTTTCTCTGTACGTCTAGTGCACGCCAATCTATACACCAATGTGTGACGCCGGTATAAATCAAACACCCAATAGGTTAACGTCCCAGACACTCCAAAGCCGGCATTAGTAATGCCGTCTTCACACATTGGCGTAAAGACCGGCGTGCACCAAACGTATAGAGAAAATTGACAAAGTCGGTGTACGTTAGTTGCACGCCTGAGCTGAATGAAATTGTTATGCTCCATAAAAAATTTCCTGGAGTAAAAGCGTTCACCAAGCATATACCTTTGCATTTCGACGTACTTCAAACTTATGCAACGCGCGTTTAACGTTTGCTTTAGCGTTCCTCTGGCGTGCAACTAACGTATACGGACTTGTAGATAGTTGTTTCATTGACATCATACCACATCTTCTTTTTAATATTTGATATCTTATCGCCGACCCTGTTAAGTCTGCTAAAATTGCATGCATGATTAATTTTAAGGTTATCAGCCGTAATTAAAGCGGCACATTTGAGTCCTTGTTTCATTGGTTGAAGTATTATTTACATCTGCATAGTCAAATGTATTATTTTAAAATATATTTTAGATTTAGATTTCAGTTTTAGTTTTTTTTCTCTTCATATTGAATATCACTCACACACAGACGAAAAGGATCCAGCGGTTATGTGACCTCCTTGTTTTAATAAAAAGTAAATAACTTTGCAATATTTAAACAAAGAAAGTAACTTTAAATTTGCAAATTTAATGAAAATAAAAACAGAAATATACTTTCATAATTAATTTTAACGTTATTTTCAATAAACAAAATTTTTTTCTGAAAAATCTTCGTTTTTTTCCTCTATTCGAGGACGTATTTTAGATTATGTATACACGCCCTTGGTCTATCCTAGACGTAAAATTTCAAGAAAGTGCAAGAAAAACTTTTGTAATTTCCCAATAGGCGACAATGGTAGCCTTTTTCGAGATACAGACTATAGAAAGTAGATTTTGTTAACGAAACCTTGCTAGAACTAAAGAAAAGTGATTAAGACAGTATTTGTTGGTTCAAAAAATATAGGTTCGCGTTGCTTTTCTTAGCGTAATTTGTACTCATCTCCCATGCCTATCAATTTTGCACTTAAAACTACGTGTTTTGTCCTAGGATGAAAAGACATCTCAGTGCCGTAAGGGCTAAAGGAAGTAATTTATTTTGCCTTTTATATAAAGCAATAGTTATCAAATGTACCAGGATTATAATTAAGTACGCCAGACGCGCGTTTCGTCTACATTAGACTCATCAGTGACGCTCATATCAAAATATTTATAAAGCCAAACAAGTACAAAGTTGAAGAGCATTGAGGATCCAAAATTCCAAAAAGTTGTGCCAAATATGGATAAGGTAATCTATGCCTGGGATAAGAAAAACCTTAGTTTTTCGAAAAATTCAAAATTTGGTGAACAGATAATTTATAAAAATGACCACATTATTGATATTCATGTCAACACCGGAGTGCTGACTACTGGGCTGGTGATACCCTCGGGGACGAAACGTCCACCAGCAGTGGCATCGACCTAGTGGTGTAAATAGTTATCAAAGGTACCAGGATTATAATTTAGTACGCTAGACGCCCAAAGTGAACGAAGTCTCTAATTATAAAAAATAACGGGCGCACATATCGATCAAGCAGGAATAGCCTGCTCTTAATTCTGAATATCATATTATGGTAATATAAAATGGCTGCGCCCATAAAAATCTAATGGTTTATTGTATAATTATAATGACATGTCTAAAATGAAATCACATCGGATAGTTCCGGAACTTATTAATTTGTCTAATTGCTTATTGTTTGAAACAGTAATCGATGTTAAATTTTCAGTATACCTATCACGTATATATCAATATAGTTTAACTTGTAGCTTCGGTCAACAAAGAACGGTTTTTAGATTTAGTAGTAGATTTAGTAGTAGAGATTTGTTTTATAAAACTGTGAGATATTATATTGGTGTGACCTTTTTCTTCTCTTGTTTAAATTTTTTAACGCTAATGCAACAATATTTACCCCGTAAGTTAGCTTTATCAGTATAAAACAATGTTTCTTGATAAAAAAATGCAGCTAACAGCAACCATTTCTTTTGTCTTTTTCAACGAATGATCAATATTAATAAAGACTTCATGAAATTAACAAAATACAGATGTTTCGATTTTTTGACTTTTTGTATTTGATATAGTCTCATAATTAAAATAAACCAAACAATTGAATATCTAAGAGATTCATTATTATATTATTTGTTCCTTAAAATGTCAAGGGCACTGATAATTACACTGTCTAATGATATTAATGTGACCTTTTCGTTTCTTTCTTAATTTTGTTTTCCACGGTAAAGTATTTTTAGTCCCATTGGTTTCTTCTCTCTTCTTTTCTTTTATACATTATAATTTGTAATATATAACAACGTTACCTGATAAAATATTCAGCATGCTAACAGCAACCATTCCTGCTGGTGCTGTTTTAAATAGAAACTGCATGAAGTACACATAAGGCAAAGAACTCCAGCCAAACAGCAAAAACAATAAAAACAAGAGTCCCAGACGGTTATCCTTTACAAATGCATCTGTGTTGAAAGCAGCGAATACTATGATTATTAGAAATACTGGAATCAAATAGTTGATCAAATCCCATAAGAAATTAGAAAACCAGAATTCTCCGTCTCCAACCCCGCTGACCTTTTGTAAGTGTTTAGCGCCACTAGCTCGTTCTTTGATTAGGAAGATAACGAAGCTTCCGATCAAGAATGCCATTCCAAATATCACGTTGAATGCTACGGTAAATCCTGTTCCAATGGTTGAGAAGAATATTCCCCTACTATTTTCAGATAGAGATATTGGCAATGGAAAGTTTCTAGTAGTGATAGAGTGATTTTTTAAGGACATTGCGTGCCTCAAAATTGCATTCATGGTATACGTCATTGCTATAGATGGACCGTGATATGGCTGGCCGTTAAAATAAACAGTCATTTCTGTGATAGGATTCCCATTCTGTGAACCTTGTTGCATATCTAAACCAATAATATATTTCTTATTAAAAGTAGCAACACCGACTGTTTTTGATTTACTAAGAATAGCGTCGTCAAAAGAACCATTATTTGTGCTAGTTGGAGAGTCCCCTCGTAAACTCAGTAAATTTTTGTACTGGGTAGCTACACCTGTTGTAAAAGTCGTTGGGCTTGCACCAGAGAAATAAAGCTCTGTTAACCCATTTCCAAAAGGGGTCAAGTCCATTTTCAAGACAGGTTCATCAGAAATTTTCGGTACAGAGAGTTCAATTGATAATGCCATGATTGTGAAAATAACAGGAACAATTAATTGAACGCCTGTAACTACACGATTTCGGATCGTATGAATTATTTTCTTGACAAACATTCCATAAAACTGTTGTACCATTAAGTGAATTCCATGATTTTTCTGTACGTCTTTATTAAATGCTAAAATAAAAAACTCAATAATAAAGTCCATCCTAGCAACATATTTCTTCATTTTTAACTTAGGCGACCAATCTTTGAATTGACGTTTGTGAAATAATGACGTTTAATTCAGTTATAATTTAAAATGAAGATTATTTCTACATTTTATCCCAAAAATTTAAAAACATTTTAACTAAATCTGACCTTGTAAAAAAACCCATCTTCATATTAGCTATAGGCAAAGTAGGAAAGATTGAATTAGTAATGAACCAGAAGCACATTTAAGCTGAAGGTTGTTACAGAAAGGAAAAATTGAAATCGTAGAAACATATAGATTATCGCAATCATGACAAAGATCTACTATAATTTTGCATTACGTATAAACAAACTTTGTATTCTTTAAAATAACTTTAGACTAGTCAATAACTGTGTGTTAAGGATGTTCGCTACTCTATGTCAAAATAACAAGCTTTTTAAAAGACTATTAAATTTTGATAGTATATAGATAAGGTAACTAAAAAAGCCAAACAAATATGGGTCCGTGTGGTCGTTTTCGAGATATTAGCCATTGAAAATTTGGCGGGAAATAATTCTCTCTAGACTTTTCATATATTTAACATCGAAACCTTTTTTCTTTCAAAAACATTGAAAAAATAATAAGGATTTTATAAGATTTTCAAAGAAGATATTTTAAACTATGTTTAATCAAATAATGGACAAAAAATTAGGGGTTAATGGGCAAATTATTTTAATGGCACTATATGGATAAAACCAGAGGATTCCGAATATTTGTCGAAAATTCAAAAACAGGAGGAGCGAACTTCCTTATTACCAAACATTAACTCGATAAACAATGAAAGTATAAACAATGTAAAATGCAAATAACAGGTTCTTAAAATCCATCATCATTTTTTAACAAATGAAACATAAACAAATTATGACACTAAACCATTATGTAATATTACCGTTAATATTAAAATACTTTCAAAATATACAAAACTTACCAATGAATTGACCATTTGTTGTTTGTGTCATTCCGACTGAATTGACAAAAGCATTATCTGCTCCAGAACCGAAACCATTTTTCTCAGATTTTTTATCAATCGTATAAACAGGATTTTCAATACTCTCCAACTTATTTTTATCTGGACTGTCTTCCTCAACTTCTGAGGACTCTCCAACCCTATTAACATGAAACAAATGTCTATGCCAGAAAAAAATAATCTTGTTGATTATGCATTATTTTAAAAGTAGAATCACAAAAATACTGAACTCCGCGGAAAATTCAAAACGGAAAGTCCCTAATCAAATGGCAAAAGCAAAGGATAAAACACTTCAAACGCATGGACAACAACTGTCATATTCTTGACTTGGTACAGACATTTTCAAATGTAGAAACTGAAAATGATGGATTGAACTGGTTTAAAAAGCATCATACATAAATGTAATACAGTCGCAGCATATCATACATAAAAAAGAGCAATATTTATATCTCATCTACCTCGTTTTCATATGGAACAGATGTATACATTGATGTCATTGATAGATATTTGTAACTCAACGTTTTATGATATTTATATGAGAACAGATCGTTACGTGCCGAATCAAAATGGAAGTACAATATTGTCACACAATGACAAAAACTTTCAGTACATATTTTAAAAACCTTGACCACATGAGCTCAAGATAAATAGCGGTCCTAAAGTTATATTGTACAACAGACAATAAATGTTTTAATTTCCTTAACGTTCACAAAAACTTAATTCAAAATGCCGTTAAGTTAACAATCGGTCATTTACAAATGATAAAAAACCTATCCTACTATCTTTAAAAAGCTGTTGGTCAAAATATGTCGATCACAACGTGTTTTTTTGCTACAAAACAAAAGGTCATCTTATCATTTTCTTTATGCTATAAAAATAAAAACGATAGTTCACGTTTCCTATAAATTTTCAGTATAGATTCTGATCAGGCCATGAGAAATAGGTAACGAACATTTAAAGTTTATTCAAAATACTGAAATATTTAAAATATCCGCAACAAAAGAGGTAGCAACCCAGCAGGTCTCAAAGACCACACACATGTTACAACTTAAATGTGCCAAGCTGCTGATCGAATATGAATTCATTCTATTCAGTAGTTTCTAAGAAAAGTGTGTTGAAAATATCTGTGCTGAAAGACAAGATGAACGGACGAATTAGTGGACACTGTTAATGAAATCAAGGCCCAACTCTGAGAGTAGGAGTACGTAAAAACTATAATGCGGCCAAATAAAGACTGGTTTGGTTTGTAAATCTTGAAACTTCATTAGCGGGCCCACGATTTTTAACCTTTTTCGAATTCTTACTAACATAATAAATTTTGTTTACAGCATCATGGATTTACAATCAATAGAAATACACACGTTTTCTAGCATAATAAACACATTTATTTTATATTCTCTTTCACAAAAAAGTATGGTATAGGGTTAACATTAAGTCCATTTTTTTAACTTCAAAGCTCACGTATGTGTGGTTTATCTAGTTAAAGTTCAGCAACTTTTATATTTACTAGAACTGGTTTCAATAGACTGAAATTGAAAAAAAAGTGGTCTATGTTTTTCTGATTTCATTACTGATTATTTTAGTTAATAACACTCACTTTAAGAAAACTTCTTCCATTGTAGTTGCTGTTGTTCCAAAGCTTGCAATACCAAGTTCTTGACTCTTGGCCTCAATTTCCAAAAGTAATTTTTCAAAGAATTCTGATTTATCAAAGGGTAACAGGTATGACAGTTCAGCACTGATTTCACTTTCCAATGATGCTGAAGACACATGAGACTTCACTAAGTTTGTTACATTGGTAACATCACATGATTTGTCTTTGACCATAACTAGATGATATCCAGCACCTTCAATTAAACATATTCAATTTCATAAAGGAAAGAGTTAAAACTATACAATGAACATATGTGGGAAGTATTTTATGTATACTAAAAGCACTAGTCAAATACATTCAACAGAAAAGTAGTTCAACATTCTTAAATGTGTAGCACAGCGAGGAAAATTGCATTATTTAGGGATTGGATCTCTTTATTTCCTTGTGTGTCATAGGATGTTATCTTGAATGTATCAATCTTCCCCTAAATTTGTAAATGACCTAACTATCGTAATATATACAGAAACTTTTAAACAAACAAAGTTTTAGAAATATTTTCTATTTTATGATATCTCTATTTTATGCATATTGCAGCGTTGATACTAAGGCATTCATTTGTACTACTATAGCATTCCATGTAAAAAGAGGCTTGCCTCTGTATAAATAATAGAATAATTAATCTTAAAATTAAGAAACCGTTTTTATAATGCAAGTTCAAAATATCTATAAATAATGAATTTACCGTATGTCTTTTTCAAAAAATAAGATGTTCCACAACATTTCACAACACCTTCCGCCATAATGGCAATTCTGTCCCCCAAAAGATCAGCTTCGTCCATGAAATGTGTTGACAAAACAATTGTTCTGCCTGCTCTAAACTTCTGAAGTATATCCCAAGTTTGCCTTCTGGCTGCTGGGTCCATCCCTGAAGTTGGTTCATCCAATATAACTGTCTATGAGTATAAAATGTTCGCATTTTAATAGGTAGTAGTTACGAGAGAAATGACATTATTCAATTTTGATTTACGATGATTCTCTGCGATGATTTGGTGATTTGAAAATGCATATAAATAAAATATATTTTATCATAAGTTCTTAGAAATTAACGATTAGAATTACAAGTGTGTTATTGTTCTTTTTTGAACAACAGGTAAAACCACAAGTATCACGGTAGATCCATATTATGTGTTTGTGTTTCAACAAACTAGCAGCATGTTTTCACAGTTTTGATATCAACTATTTTCGTTACTTTGAAGGTTCATTCAATCCCTTAAAGGAGTAGGTCAAGTAAGACCCCTTTTGACCCCAAAATATAGCAGTTTTACAAAATTGTTAAAATGTAAACTGTTAATTATTCATTGGAAAGTAAAATGCTTCTCCTACAAATATGAGCTGTTTTTGACAATAAAATGCACATTTATCGGGTACTAGCATCATTAAGTCATGCTAAATTACTGAAATCTTCACAATTTTAGCATTTTAGTTAAATTCTAGACGGTTTCCGTCTTAAATAAAAGTGGCGCATTTGTGTTCATTCTTAATAATGAAATGAAAGTTGTATTTGATGATAATACATAACATATATAAAGGTTAAGGATGAACACGGATGTGCCACTTTCATTTTTGACAATAACCATCTAAAAAGTGACATTTTTGGCATATTTGATAGAATTTTCATATTTAAATTTGAATCAGAGCGTTTTTAATGACTTACTCAGTTAAAATCTTTTACATCAACTAATTGAATCTACTGAAATAGACACTTAAGTGTCTAAAAAATTTCCAAAATCTTTTGTCAGATGAACCTGAAATTTGAGGCCAAAATCAGCCCTTACCGGACCTACTCCTTTCAGTTGTTACCATCATTTGTCTTCTTGATCAATTTTTGATATTTAAACATTGGTTAACATATGTTGCCTTAATTTACGTGGCTCATATAGTGTTTTCTACACACCTTGTGTATTGTGGATCAGTTTAACAAACAGTGGGTCTAATGGTTGATAGGTGTTTAGTCCGGGGTGTACCAACCCAGTACTCAGTGTTCTAATCTAAACTTAAAATATCATGGATGAGCTCTGACAGTAAATATACTGTTTATTAAAAATTTAAATCAATAACAATATTTTTTTTCTATCCACATGTTACATTGACTCTATTGTAAATGGAATAAGGATTATTTGAATGTCTCCTCATATTATTTCTGCTGTTGGAATTATGCATATTGTTGGTATTGCATCCAGGAATCTGAAAATTCAACTAATTCATTGTGGCCTTTTTAAAGGGTTACATTGGTATTCTTGTAAAAGGTTTAGTGAAATTAGTGGATTGATGACATTCACCCATGACAACCCCAACCGTCTTTTACATTTGAAAATGCCTGTACCAAGTCAGGAATATGACAGTTCTTATCCATTCGTTTTGATGTGTTTTGTCATTTGATTTTGCCATGTGTTTATGGACTTTCCGATTAGATTTTCCTCTGAGTTCAGTATTTTTGTGATTTTACTTTTTGTTTGATTGTTCTGAATCTTATATGCTCAGCTTGTTTACTTCATCTATGGTCTAAAAAAAAGTCTCATAGTAGTGGCCACCGGTAATTTTTTTATGTCAGAAATCCCTTGTGGTGTTCCTTTACATCGTGGTAATTAAGAAATATTCGCTGCCTTAAATTGTGTTATTGATTTATGATCTTCTAAATTTGATAGACAAATGTATTTACATATATGTAAAAAACATCTTCAGTTGTCAGCATTAACTGACAGTTTCAACAATCGCAACATACCATCAAGAGAATTTCCTTTGCCTAACATTTTAGTTTGAAGTTAGAACTTAACATATACATATCTGATTATCACTCTTTGAAAACTAGGCGAAAGTTGTTTTGTTTTATCAGCAAGTTGTAATAAAATTTATATTAAATGGAAATGGAATTACAATAGTGACGTCACTTGTTTGATGCATATTTCATATCTTCGCAAGCGGACATTTCCAAATATATTCAAGTACACCAATTTATGGCATTCTTTTAACGGGGGTATATGTTGTATTTCTTTATTAATAATATGATGAAACAGACTTGTAATGAAATTATAATTTAGTTTCCTTCTAAATCCGTGCGTCGGTTATTCTTTCATACTTTTTAATTTGTCCTTCACAGCGCAACTGCCAAAACTACTTTTTCTAGTTCGACATGATAAAAAAGAACCCAGTGGCCCAAAACATTGAACTTCATTTTGAAAATTGTAGAGTTTTAAAGTCGCTGTGAAATGGGCTACTGAGATACAATAATGATTTCCAAAGAAGTGTCATGCTTTCAATTTATAATTTTCATATATGTACCTTCGATCCTGCAATAAGGGCAATTCCAACAGACAACTTCCGTTTCTGTCCTCCAGACAGGGTACTGGAAAACTTATTTCTCTTGGACTCTATTCCCAGAACAGATATCATTTCATTTACCTCCTTATTGATATCTTTAGATGGACAGCCTTTTAACTAAAATAGTTCAATTGATATGACATTATTTCGATAAGAAGGAAAAGAAAGTATAATACAGTTGGTCACTATCATTCAATTTTTATTGATGAACCTATATGTTTTCATTCATGGTTGAAATAGTAAAAAAATATCAGTTGTGTGTTTCTGGTGACTTAAAATATTTGCGGCACAAAGAGTTAATTGTTCTGAAAGTATACTTTTCCAACACAAGTCGTTCTTTGAAAATAGACAGGATATCATGATTTAACATTATTTTATCTTAAATTATTTAAAAAAAATTATTCAAAGAATTAAAGCATTTGGATAGTTCTACATCAAATAGTATCCAACTTTTTGTGTTATGATTGCGCGATTGGTTTAAATTTTTAATAAATTTTTCATTCGTATGTAGCTTTCAAAGTGTGCTTTCAGTATAAATGCTGCATGATATTAAAACATTCCTATAAGTTTTTTAAAGGAATGTTGAGACGACGAAAATTAAAATGTTGTGTGAAATCCCATTTTTCGTCAGCGCTAA
Organism: Mytilus edulis; assembly: GCF_963676685.1. NCBI lineage: Eukaryota > Metazoa > Mollusca > Bivalvia > Mytilida > Mytilidae > Mytilus > Mytilus edulis. The sequence continues at coordinate 47,328,913 of NC_092344.1, forward strand.
TTTTAGTGATATTCTTCCGACACGAAGCGACATTATTTATTTTTGATGCAGAAGGCTATTTAGTCAACACTCTCTATGTCCCTTATGTCTCTAGATTTATGACATTTCAAAATAGAGTTGAAACGCCTAATATATATTATATTACAAACGTTTACTTAATCTTTATGTAGTGTACCTTCGCAAAGAATCTTAAGTGCTCTTCAATTGTCATTGTTTCAAACAATATGTTGTGTTGTGGACAAAGACCAATGCTTTTTCTAACACTTGTTATGTCTTTTCTTATATCATATCCGTTTACTTGAGCAGTACCACTGGTAGGTTCAATAAATCCTATAAGTATATTTTATGAAAAAGATATAACATGTAATTCATAGCTGAACTTCTGTGATTTAAAAAAACGTCTAATAGATGTGTTTGTTTATTGACGTACTGAATTCATTACAAGTTAAAACATTTTTGAACACCGAACAAACAAGGTTTACATTCATTCATCTGTTTGTTACCTGTGTAGTGTTCTGATTTGCTTGCAATTATAAATCTTTCAATAGATACTAATCTTAGGGTTCGTCTCAAAAACAAAGACACTTTGGTATAACTTCGTTCTGATTTATTCATTCATGTCCAGTGCACGATGAATAATCAATATTGTAGCCATCGCAATATTTACAATGTTAACACGATATTGTGTCAACATTGTTTACATTCTTTGAACCCTTATATATTGTTTACATCGTTGACATCGTTAACATCGCGATGTATACAATCTAGAAAATATATTGTGTTCACATTGTTTACATCGCGATGTATACATTGTTAAGGAACAACGTATACAATGTTTGAGCCCTTATATATTGTTCACATCGTTGACATTGTTAACATCGCGATGTATACAATGTTAACACGATGTTGTGTCAACAACGTATACATTGTTTGAACCCTTATATATTGTTCACATCGTTGACATCGTTAACATCGCGATGTATACAATGTTAACACGATATTGTGTCAACTTCATATACATTGTTTAAACCCTTATATATTGTTTACATCATTAACATCGCGATGTATACAATGTTAACACGATGCTGTGTCAACATCGTATACAATGCTTGAACCCTTATATATTGTTTACATCGTTAACATCGTAAACATCGCGATGTATACAATGTTAATACGATGTTGTGTCAACATCTTTAAATTGTCTTAACTTTTAAATATTGTTTACTTCGTTGACATCGTAATTATCGCGATGTATACAATGTTAACACAATGTTGTGTCAACATCGTATACATTGCTTGAACCCTTATATATTGTTTACATCGTTGACATTGTAAACATCGCGATGTATACAATGTTAACACGATGTTGTGTCAACATCGTTTACATTGTCTTAACTCTTATATATTGTTTACATCGTTGACATCGTAATTATCGCGAGGTATACAATGTTTACACGATGTTGTGTCAACATCGTTTACATTGTCTTAACTCTTATATATAGTTTTTACATCGTTGACATCGTAAACATCGTGATATATACAATGTTAAAAAGAATTTGTGTTAAAATTGTTTACATAGCCATATAAACTATGTTGACATTATTTTGTGTCAAATTAGAGCTATAACATCACATTTTTTTAAAAGATTTGATGTTAAAAAAAACCATAAAAATGCAAACGGTATACATGCTATCGACAAACTTCATTGAATAATTATTATATAAATGAATAAAACATTTTTTTTTAATATTGTCAACATCACAATGTATACGATGTGAAGGATGTAAATAAAAATGTATAGACTCGGTACACATTATCTTTACGATGTTGACGATGTAAATAATGTATAAACGATATTGTTAACATCACGATGTAAACGATGTTAACGATGTAAACAGAAAGTTATAAATTTGATAAACAACATAAACACGATGTTGACACGATAATGTCAACATTGCGATGTATACGATGTGAACGATGTAAAGACAAAGGTAAAGACTTGGTTCACAACATCTATACGATGTTGACGATGTAAAAACGATATTGTCAACATCACGATGTATACGATGTGAACGATGTAAACAGAAAGGTATGGACTCTTTATTCAACATTAACACGATGTTGACACGATATTGTTGACATTGCGATGTATACGATGTCAACGATGTAAACAGAAAGATATGGACTCTATATTCAACATAAACACGATGTTGACACGATATTGTTAACATCACGATGTTTACGATGTGAACGATGTAAACAGAAAGGTATGGACTCTTTATTCAACATTAACACGATGTAAAAACGATATTGTCAACATCACGATGTATACGATGTGAACGATGTAAACAGAAAGGTATGGACTCTTTATTCAACATAAACACGATGTTGACACGATATTGTTAACATCACGATGTTTACGATGTGAACGATGTAAACAGAAAGGTATGGACTCTTTATTCAACATTAACACGATGTAAAAACGATATTGTCAACATCACGATGTATACGATGTGAACGATGTAAACTGAAAGGTATGGACTCTTTATTCAACATTAACACGATGTAAAAACGATATTGTCAACATCACGATGTATACGATGTGAACGATGTAAACAGAAAGATATGGACTCTATATTCAACATAAACACGATGTTGACACGATATTGTAAACATCACGATGTTTACGATGTGAACGATGTTAAAACAAAAGTAAAGACTGTGTTCACAACATATATACCATGTTGACAATGTAAAAACGATATTGTCAACATCACGATGTATACGTGTCAACGATGTAAACAGAAAGTTATAGAGTCGATATACAACATAAACACGATGTTGACACGACATTGTTAACATCACGAATATACGATGTGAACAATGTAAACACAAAGGTACAGAACATATAGATAGGATACAATGTAAACACAATAACGACACTATAAAGTTGACATTGCGATGTTGACAATATCGACAAAACATCGTGCACTGGACATACTTCGATTTATTCACACTTATATCAATTGATCTAATACTATGAAATGATACCATCATCTACATTTACTAATCTTTCATCTTAATTAAATTTGATGTGACGTCTCAAACTATTGTCTGTTTTTACATAACAATTGAAATTGAATAAAAAAAATGCACAGGTATATACCAAGAGACAATAAGAAATCATCAAACAAAACAAAACAACATTAAAAACAAGAACTATACGAAAAAAAGGCAACAGCAGTTTACTGATGTTAAAAAAAACTATATAATGCTAACAACAACAACTTAAATCAAAGTAAACTCTTATACTACAAGAGTATTTTTCTAGAGACGCAAATTATGTTAATTTGTTTCATCATATTATATAATAAATCGTTTTCGTTGACATTTTTTTTTAGCGAAAAAAAAACAAAACCAAAAGAAATTCTTGTTAGATATAAGTTGGTCATTTTGCATACACATTATCAAGAAATATCAACAATAATGTTTCTTGTTAGAATGAATAACTGTTCTTGTATCATGTTTTCAAAGTTTTTTAAAAGTTCTACTGATTATATTTTTTATAATTTTGCAGCTGAATACAAGATAATGACATGATTTATGTTTTTTTAAATAAAAGAAAATAATTAAGAAAACATTGATTGATAAAAAGCTTCATCCGGAATAATAATGCTTTTACCACTTCGAATGAACCAAATCCGCGTTTTCAGCATTTGAAAGTCTTTTCCGTAACGCTTAAGGTTTAAAATAATCATCATGACATGCTCTATGCTCATTTTAACATGGGTATGCATTATATTTGTTAATATTTCACACTGAGCGTTTGCCATGTTAAAATGAGCGTTTTGCATGACGTGAAGGGATTATTTCGATTCTAATAGGTCAAACAAGGAATTTTTATAGGTCGAAGCGTTTAAAAATACCTTAAAAATGTTGTTATCGTTTCCTCTCCATGATGTACGTACATTTTAACATTTTCAATTCTATAAGTTTAAAAACCAATACCAGAGTAAATATCTGATGTTTGGATAGAAGTATTTAATAAAGATAATGTCAGCAGCGAAAGTATATATATTTTTAATAGGACAAAATAAAATTAACGAGAATGTAAAAAATAACTTTGAGCGCATGTATCAAACATATTTTGTGCAAAAAAGAACACAGCTTTGTTTACAAAGAGTACTACGGACGTCATATTAGTACATGATTCACGTTACCGACTTTTGGACTACTCAATGCCTCTTCAGTGACGTTAGATGTATAAAACAATTCAAATACCTATTTATACATAACATTTAAAATAATAAACAAAATAAAGTTATGTATAACTTGCCAGTTAACATAGACATCGTCGTTGTTTTACCAGCTCCATTATGACCTAAAAGTGCGGTTATATTTCCTTCATACATATTGAGTGTCGTATCTCTTACAGCAATTTTCTTCTTTTTACCATTTCCATAAACCTAGAATAGTCTCAACTGTTAGTCTTTGTACCATTTTAAGTTGTCCATACAAGGTGAAACAAGTATTCAAAAGGTTTGAAAAAATGCGATGTCAAAGATGGTTGATCAAAAACACTTCAATATGCCTTTAACTATGTTCTGTATTAAAACAATGACAGTCGGAAAATACCGAAATCAATCAAAAGTGGAGGACAAAATGACAACACCATGGCTTAAAATATGAACAATCAAATGATTAACAACATTCTCAAAATGCAGCAAAGAAGACTTAGCAACACAAACCTCACTCAAAACCAAGGATGATAATAGGTGCTACGAAAGTGTTAAGAGATTGCAAAACAAATTCATCCTGGTCTGTAAAATAGTTTTGTGATGATTGGCAATACGTTGCATGGGGCACTTCAACCAGGTAAATATTGTACAGATATATTTAATACTAATATGAAAGGTTCCTGGTAAATTCTTGTTGAAAAAATATTCTTGACTGAAACCAGGTAAAAATTAAACAGATATATACACATGGAAAAAAGTATTGCAACACCTGTATTTTTTAAACCTTGGAAAATCAGCTTTATTTTTTGGATAGAATATGATAAAATACTTGCATAACTATATTGAAACATTGATAATGATATTATTTCCACTAAAACGAATTAAAAAATGTTTCAAAAAAGATGTTTTAATTAACCATAATTTTGATATCAAAATGAAGTTTGTTTGTACAAAAAATTGCATTTTACAACTTTGACTGTAATCGAACAATAGAATGTCAGACATTTCAAACTAAAACTTAAGATGATTATTCACATCATGGTTGATCGTTATAGGCCAAAAAAATCAATACTTCGTGTAGCCTCCATTCACACGGACAACCGTCTCTTAACCTCTTCAGATCATGCCTGCCACTATTCGACGAATGTGTTGCTGAGGTAATTGCAACCATTTCTGGTGACGGGCATTGTTATTTCATGAAGCGTGTGAACTGGGGGTGTCCTTTGGCACACTTTATGACGAATAATGACCCATGTTTGCTTAATATGGTTTAAATCCGGACCGCGATTAGGCCAAGGAAGATAAACCGACATGCTTTGGACCAATGAATCTACCTCCAAGATGCTAATTTCCAACGTTGGTGAGTTCTGCACCATTGGATACGGGTCACTGTATGTCTGTTTGTAATCAAAGGTTTTCAAAATGGTCTTCTCGAACGATAACCAGTTGCTATGAATCAATTTCAAACAGTTCTTGTTTAAAGTCTCATGTATGGCAACAACTCCTTTTTGAGGATTGTACTGTTTGCAAATGGTTTCTTTTTGGCCTACCTTTACTCTTAAGCTTGGTTTTCCCTAGCTGATGTTTAAAAGGGTCTTCCTGATCTCGGTAGGTCTTTAACATCATTTGTTGCCTGATTTTTATTCACAAAACGACTTATAGTGGAATGGTGATGACCAAACATATGTGTAATTTGTCGCAGGACATACTTGCTTCTCTCATGATGATAATCTGTCATCTTGCTGTATTTGAGAGTTGCGGATGACCTATTACATTGTCTTAATCACTTAACTTTACAAGCTTGGTTATTTAAAGTGTTGAAAACGATAAGGATAAAAACACCTGTTTTATGGTTTACGAGTACAGTAGCTGCATGTGGGGATTATAACTTATCGAGTCGTTACTTCTTGATTAAACTCAGGTGAGATTTGACTGTCCTTCTTTCGTCCCGATTAAATAATGTTTAACTAGTTGTATATCAATAAATTTTATCACAAAACAACAGAGGGTGTTTTTTTAATTTGAATTTCAATTTGGTGTTGCAATACTTTTTTCCATGTGTATATGAAAGGTTCCTGGTATATTCTTGTTGATTTAACTGAGATAAAAACGCTATTCAAAATGATAGCAGATGGCTTTTTGATCAAAAATTGGTAACATGCATGCCTTAATAAATCAACTTTTTATAGAAAAAAAACCCTTATTTTCAATTTTCTTTATAAATCAATTAAGTCAAATATAAAAAATATTCACAAGACAGACGAACCTTTTTTCAAACAATTAAGTAAAAAAAACCCATCAAAACAGTATCTATGTTATAATATCTTTGCTATGAAAAAAAAAACCAAATATGCGGCTAATGAGATACCTTTCTTAAATGCTGTATTGCTATTCCAGCTTTCTTGTCTGAAGGTTCAGCCTCAAAGTATGCTGGATCTATACCGATTACTGAATGCTCTCTTTCATACTTCTCCTTTTTCTTTGATCCACACCAATAGTTTTTCTAAAACAGTAAATGCACTTAAAGTGAATGATACTAAGGTTTTCAACATATACCTTTTCTAAATGATTGGCTTTCAATGGTTTTTAACTGGTATGTGTGCGATACTGATTAAAATCAAATTAAGTCTATTGTAGTCGAAATGCGCAGGCGATGTTACTTATTATGAGCTTGGTATCTTTGACAAGTTCCTAAGTAGTTTTTAATAATAATACAACTTTAAAATAAAGTCAGAACAGTCATGTTTTATAAAAGAGGGACGAAAGATACCAAAGGGACAGTCAAACTCATAAATCTAAACAAACTGACAAGGCCATGGCTAAAAATGAAAAAGATAAACAAACAACAGCACACACGACACAACATAGAAAACTAAAGAATAAACAACAAGAACCCCACCAAAAAACTAGGGGTGATCTCAGGTGCTCCGGAAGGGTAAGCAGATCCTGCTCCACATGTGGGCACCCGTCGTGTTGCTTATGTGATAACAAATCCGGTAAATAGTCTAATTCGGTAGATCACATTCGTGAAAGGGAAGGGGATTGTAGTTACGACGTAAGGAACATATCCGATATTCCATAACGGTCAACCAACTCGTGATGGCGTCCGTAAAATTTACGAAGGGATGATTTCAACTTCCCCATTTGGAACTCTTGGTTTAATAGCTTCCTTGTGAGCAGCAACCCTCTATCAAGAAAATCATGATAGGAAATGCAAGCACGGGAATATCGTATCAACTGGGAGAAATATACCCCGTATGCAGGTGCTGCTGGAATGTTGCTACTTAGAAATGGAAAGTTCACAATTGGAAAGCTGAAATCATCTCTTTTGTCGTAAAGTTTTGTTTTCAACCGACCCTCATTGTCAATTTCTAGATGTAAGTCAAGATATGAGGCCGATTTAACTGTATCTGTAGTATCCTTTATCTCTAGCTCGATTGGATAGATGCGTTCCACATAGTCACCAAATTTTGAATTATTCAGTGAAAGAACATCATCTATATAGCGAAAAGTAGATTTAAAGGATATTGCTAACTTCTTATCTTTCTTCCTAAGAAGTTCCTGCATGAAGTCAGCCTCATAATAATACAAAAACAAGTCGGCAAGTAGAGGGGCACAGTTTGTTCCCATTGGAATGCCAACAGTCTGTTGAAAAACACGTCCTCAGAACGTAACAAATATGTTGTCAATCAAGAAATCAAGCATCTTGATAATATCAGTTTCAGAGAATTTTTTGTTCGAATCAGAGTGATCCTTTACAAAGTAGGATTTATCCCTCCCTAAGACAAGATACTTGTATAATTATCTTCATATGACAGTGCTGGGCTGTTTTGTTTTATTTTGACCTTTGAAACACATTTTGATTAATTTATGTGCGTTTGTTTGTAAGTGTCCTTGTAGCAAACTTTTGTGGCAACTAGTTTATATTGGTAGAGGAAGCCGCAGTTCCCCAAAAAAACCGACTTCACCATAAAAATATGCAATACTTATAAATTTAAGAACGAAGTTTAGCACATCTCGCCACGACCGGAGTTCGAACCCACATTATTTGATAACATGAAAGAGGATGAAAATACAGCTTTCAAATTTTACTTACAGTGAATGGAAAATATAACGGTTCCGCAACTCCATATTCGCCAGGCATAACGGCATCAACATACCACGTGATCAGGAGATATAGAACAGTATCACACAGCAACATGATCATGGCTGTCAGTAATGTAAAATCAGCATCAACTGTGGGTGGTTTGTAAAAGTTTGACCACTGGGCACCTTCACCTGTTAAAATTGCAAATATGCCTAGACTATTGTTAAAAAAAAGTTATTTGCATTTAACCGAATCTATGTTTCTTTTTTGTAAAATCACATAGAAATGCAAAAATTAAAAAAATGTTATCATGTACTGAAAGAAAAGAGAAAAAAAAAACCTTAAATAGAAATGTCCATGAAAAGGGCTAAACTATTTACGGAAAGGCTTCAATGTCAAACTGGAATATAATAAAAAGTAAAATAACAAAATTCCGAACTCTAAGAAAAACAAAGTATTTTTTTTGGAATGATCTTTTCGTGTCCACAAAAATTAAACATACCTGTGCCTTCATACGCTGCAACAGTTTTGACTCCAAATGCCATGGCAACATTACCAAGAAGGCACGCCATAACTTTCTGTGCAAGTGTCATAGCTCCATATTGATCATCATTATTTAGGAAAAAGTAAGGGAAGTAAGTCAAAAAGTATATCATCCCTCCAGCAAATAGTCCAGTGTTTGCTGAATAGAAATTTATAGCACATTGGTTATTGTATTGTATTTAAAATCTGAAATATGTTATATTAGTGGAAGGTTTGGTGTCTTGGATAAGGATTCTCTGATACTTTACCATTTTTAAACCTCTTGTGATAAGTAATACGACAGACATTATTCAGTGTTCCTATGAGACGACGGGGTTGTGTTTTCATATGCCCTTTTTAACACATTAAAATGTTACTAATGATTACAAATTGAATTTTTAATCGGTCAAAAATGACTAAAATTATAAGAATAAACTATCAGATGTTTTAACCGTATTATTTTTAATTGAGATATAAAAGGAGTAGAACAAATGCTAGAAATTGATTAGGTAGGTTATTAACATAACAATGTATATATGTTTTGTGAAGGCAACTGATTGAATTCATATTTCATTTTTATTTTACCCTGAAATTAAAATTTCTATTAATTTCAATTTGTTCGCATTTTTCCACTGAACCGCTATGTTTTTCATGCATTTCAAAGAATACACATCGTCTACTTTTATATGCCTAAAAGTAGTTTTGTTTGTTTCTTGTTGTTTTTGCCGTCCGGCAGCTGTTTCATTGACGTATAACCAATCAATATGAAGGCATTCTCGATCAGTCGGATATCATTTCTTCTCATACCACCTATACATTTCTAGGAAAATGTTTGGTTAGGTTAAAAACAACCTCGTGAAGACCGTGTATATTCCATATTAGGGCAGTAGGGTTCCTATATAAGTTTGGTAGGCGGATCTTTCATAGACGGTTAATAGTGTTGAGGGAAAATTTTAAAGGTTTCAACAGACGAAGAAATTGATGATGCGATTGTAATAAATTCATAAAACACAATCAAAGTTAACAAGTTGTTATTGTTGGCATTTGTTCTTGTATAGACCAATGAAAGTATAGGTTCTTAATACTAACGGTATTGAAGGCTTCGTCACTTTGATAAGCCACTAGTTTAAATACCACATTTTAAGATAGTTTGATAGATACATTCGTAGGCATTCGTATAAATGGGGTTAGTAAATTCCATAGGGGAATTCGAGCTTTGCTCTCACCCCATATGGAATTAACTGACCCAATTTATATCGTATTAAGTCACTAGCAAACTATGTAACTCATAAGCTTTTACAAGTAAGCATTTGTTACAATACTTTTCTTTTTATAGTCATTCAAAAAAATGTTTCTTTCCTTTCACAACGTAACTGTGACATACCTTTACTAAAGAATGTGCTGATCATGAAAGACAAGCCAATAACAGACATTGCAAAGCAGAGGAAGAAGAAAAACATCAGTGTTGGATCAGAATTGGGGAGGACGCTTCCATGTGACCCAACCGGTACTGCCAGCAATACAGTAAATATCAGACATGCTATCACTAGGTAGATCAACGCTGTAACAAACCATGACAACCAGTATATAATTGGGCTTAACCCCATCATCTTCATGGATTCCTAGAAATATATATAAGGACACACATAAAAATGGTTTTGTTCGCCCAAACCCTACCAAAAGGTAGAGACCTTTGGTAGGTAGGTAGGTAGGTAGGTAGGCATTTTTTTCTTTCTGAAAAGGTCAATTGAAGTGGTGTCATTATTTCTGTATCCTTAAATTTACAGGGATTTTTTCTGTTTTTTTGTCAATTATTATCGATTTTGTTTATTTTGACAACTCATTAATTTGTATATATCTTAATAAAGTTTTTCACATTTTTCTTCGTCCTTTTTTTTTCTAATAATATCCCTGGCTTTTGCGTTGTTGTAAATTATCATCCAAACCCTTCTATTTAAGAATTGAATGCTCTTTTTTGTAAATTTATTGGGGTGTAAAAGCGTTGACCGAAGTACATTTTCCGCGCTTCATACTAAAAATGTGCGCACGGTCAACGCTTTTACAACCCTATAAGGTACAAAAAAAGCATTCAATACTTATAATTACATTTTTACCTATAGGATCATGAAAACCCGCCTTTTATCAAGTTTTTATTTCATTTACCTGTGCACTTTATTGTGGGACCTCGTGTCATCATGAATGAAAAGTTGCATTGTGTAATGCAATTGATTAAGGAATATCACGAGATTGCTAGTTATCCAATCAGAATAACGTATTATAATGAAACATACATCTAATGTAATTATATTGAAATAAAGTAAACCAACACATAACTTTGATAAACTTATTCCTAAATGATGTCGCAAATTCACATGGTTTATACTTAAAATTATTAATGTTGTCAGAACGTTGATTTGGCTGTTGTATTTCACTAGTTCAATTCGCCGTTTCAGAATCTATTGCATTCTGGGTAATATTTTCAAAAATGTACACCGAAACGTCGTGATTGGTTGAAAACGTCCAAAACAATGGAAATTCAACCAATGTCGTGACGTTATTTTCATTTTGGGGTACGAACTATGAAATTACCCATAGTCCTTTAGATTCTGAAACGGATAATTGAATGATAGTATTTCAGTTTATCAGTTTTTATGGACTTCCTGTTTTTGAATTTGCATTGGAGTTTGGTATTTTTTCATACTTTTATGGTATATGCATAGTACTTTGTTTTATTTATTTTTGAACGAATACGAATAAACTTTTTTTTTCAAAATACCTTTTTTAAGTTAAAATGAATTGATATGGAGATTGAGAAAAATATATTAAGCTATATATATATTAAAATACAAGTAAGTAAATTTCTAAATGATTTACCTTCAGCTTGCGTTCTTTTTCAAAAACGATATTCTTGGTTAGTTGTATAACATATAAAATGAAACCAAGCATCAAAAAGAGAGGTAAGTTACTTTGGATGGCGGTCAACAGTGGATCTTCCACATAAGGAGGGTATGGCATCTTCTTTACGTGCATGACGACATCATCAAACACATTTGATTGGCCTGATTTCTTTTTGATAATAGCTTTGTCAACTTCAAATTGTAGGAGTAGAAATCCTGTTTCGACGTACCCTAGAATAGTGGCATAGGATTATTGCAATGGTCATCATAAAAAACGTGGTTGATAGAATATTAAATTAAAATCAATGATTTCTTAGTCATTCGTCCGTTTGCCAGTTTTTTTTTTAATTGTTTGCAGTATACAAAAAAAATAACACACATGTATCATATTTCAGAAATATTTGGGGAAAAAAATATTTTTTAGTGATACCAAAAATTTACCGATTTTATCAATTGGTTCAAATCTTTATAGACAGATGAGTATTCTGAAAGATAAATTTTTGAACAAAAATATTTGTTTTGTAAAAATATCAATTGTTTATGCATGTTTAGTTTGTTTATGTTGTGTTTTTCATCTTTGTTCGATTATGTGATGAACATTGCAAAACAGAATAATTAATATTTAGACAAAGCTCAAAATCTGTATAGGGCAGTTATAAAACACACGTCTTAGATGTTTGCTTTGCATTGCTACGTTCTCTTTTTGGGACAATTTTCATCCCTTTCTTAAATGACGATGCAAAAAAATTGAGATTAATTGTCATTTATGTATTTGCAACCTACAACAAGAAAGACGTACTCACCCGGTGGTCCGCCATCGTCATCCTTATTTCTGGGACTAGTTGTCTGTGCAAAGGCGTATGTTAACCTTGTACGCCATTTATCACTTGGTTTAACTGGAGAAACTCGAAGATCATACTTCACATTTGCATCTGATAGATTGCTCTTAAACACTACAGCTCCCCAAACATTTTTCGGGTAAAGATTATGATGGTCGAGTAGGTCTTTTTCGGTATCAAATCCTATAACATTAATGTAATCGTCTTATATTTCTAATACCAAAACATATAACAGGCTATTATTTGAACTTATTTTTTTAATTATGGAATTTGCATAATTTCTTGTGCTTGAATTTTTTTTATAAATTTCATGTTTATTTGGTAATATAATGTTTTGAGTGGTTCATAACACTTTCCATACAATGTATTTTGTAAAGATAGTGTTGTGTGCGAAATAGTACATTCTATTGAAAATGTACTGTCTTTTTTTATAATAGAAACTGTTGTGCGCAGCGCAGAACACTAATGTACAGAATAAACATGGAATTTATTAAAAATTTCAAGCACAAGAAATTATGCAAATTCCATAATTTAAAATAATTCCAACTTCAAATAATAGCCTGTAATGTATCAATAATTTTTTTTTCGAAGTTTACATCTTTCTTATTTATATATAAATGCATGCCATGTTTTTATGTCGCATTCTTTTGCAGAATTTTTGCGAATATCTCAAATCATTTTACATTGAATTTACTATTGAAATTTTATTGTTCTTCTTTGCTTATACATGTATATCATTATTTTTTTTAAATATTTCTATGAAAATTAAACAAAATTGGTATCGTCATAACTAAATATCATTATGAAGACCACCTAAATTGTCTCAACATAACACAATTCATTTCCATTTTAACTTATACTATAGATTGATAACAGCAATATGTCGGACTAGATCTATAATGATAGACGATCGACGTTTTTATATGCCCCCGTAACTAAAATCATATGTCGATATTGGCATGTTAACAGTTTTTCGTCGTTTATACTGTCAAATGATGGTAGATTATTTTGTGTCTCCTGTGCTTTCAATAAATCAAAAACGTTATGGAAGAAAATGATTTCGTCAGTTAGTAAAGCTTTCTCGTGTTATACAAATATTCGTTAACTCAAAATTAAAATCAAGAATAAAATTGAAGTTTAATCTTTTAATTTTTTTTTAAAAACACATAAATTGTCACTTTGATATTTAACTTTTTTTTAAAATAAACTAGACAATTATGACTAAATTACCTTTAATACCAATATTTGTAAGATTGATATTCTGTGCTATAAGTGAGCTCTCCACCTCCATCATAACATCTCTGATTACAGTATTATTCGGAGCAAACAAAATTTCTCTTCGGGTGTAAACAATTGTGTTTAAGCCACTTTCGGAGAAGTTTGAATTTTTCCATATTGTATCTTGTGGATAGTCAGTCGGATCAACAAGAAGGCGTATAAGTACCAAGATTATTCCAAAAAATAAAGGCAACAATATCTCAAAAACTGTAACACATATTTTACGTTTTTGTAACGTCCAGTTCTTCCACATTAACAATAAAAACTGACCACCCGAAGCCATCACTCAAAACTTATCTGAAATGTAAATTATATATATATCAGCTAAATTTTCGATTCATTTTAAAGATTTCTTTGTATTTCAAGGGATGACTGTTGGCGCAATTAAGCCCAAGCACAACTTAAACCAATGGTAAAGTCCGTAAGTTGCATTACTTATAAGTTAATGATTCATTTATTTTATGCTTTTAATGAATAATCTACTCTTAATGTGTTCACATACTTTAGCAACTTTTAGCTCTGAACACATCTGGTTGAAGTTTGCGTCGCTCGGAAAAAACAAAAATTATTTAACATCGGTTCGCCTAGCTTTAAATACTTTTTTCAAAATCTTCTATACATTTCCTAAATAGCTGAATTGAATTATCGTCTCCAAAGTGCTATATTCTTCGTTGATTCATATGGGGAATGAAGGACGATGACCTATCAATATCTCTATTAATATACAAAAAAAAATAATTATTACGAAACTAGCTGAACAAACAATTCAATAACCATAGGAAGTATAAAGTACTTGCACCGTTTGACAGGGAAATCAGGGGTTAAAAAATCCACTAGCCTGACGCCCGGGACTAGATCATTTGCGCCTCGGGCAATCAAAACTTTAACCCAATATGCCCGACGGACTAGTAACAAAACATTATTGGCGTTTCCAAAATAGATAGTGGAAAATCCCTTCATCCCTATTCTATCTTAGTCAATCAGATTCAATTACGTCATCCGGGATTCAATGCATTTGAACTGGTTTGTACAGGTCTAGGGTTGCATTCAATATCGTAGCGGCTACTTAGGGCTATGCAGATTTATGACTATTGAACGAGTAGCTAGCCTAGCTGCTACATAGATATTGATAGCAGCTAGGCTAGCTACTCGTTCAGTAAACAAAAATCTATGTAGCACTACGTAACCCTACGATATTGAACGCAACTCTGTTGTACAGTTACATGTTTTAAAAATAGAACAAATAACTCAGGGTGGCCAGATATCATCTATTGATTACAATATCTCACACTTTTAATATCGATTTCTCAGTACAGGGGGTATTGTACATTGCTTCTGTCGAGATTTTCAATTAATCGGTAGATGAAGGGGGTACTATTGAGGCTGAAAATTCATCTAGAAAAAATGTAAAATACAATCGGGAAAAGCGGAAAAGAACATATCTAGTGACATGGACAGAAAGATTCCCCTGGGCAAGGTCGGCTGTGGCGCCAGGATGAAATTTCCAAGACCATGTTCTGCGAATATTGCCAGTGTTTTCCCGAGCATCCCAATAAAAGGTCTCCCTTGAAAGTTTCCTTAAATGATATATAGATATAGAAATGCCCAGTGACTCCCCTTATATTATTAAACACTGTGCTTGTTGTATTCTTGTACTTGTCTTAATAAATATTTTTTGGTTTGGTTGTTATTTTTTTTTTTGTTTTTTTTTTTTATATAACATTGTGTCTTAATCATATTGAATCACTTGTAATCATTTGTATGTAATTAATGTTGATTGTTCTGCTCCTTGTGGGCGCTTTGATTAGCAATAAAATATTTGAATTTGTATGTGTGGACAACTAATATAATAATTAAACCACTTGTTTCACACGATAAAACCAATAAACATGTTTTCTCTGCCAGCAAATAAACTAGTTTAAAACGGTGTATAATGTCCCCTTCAAAACATGACACCCACCATGTATTATGCAGCAAACTCTGATTTGTAAGGCATACATGGGCTAGCAGGTCAGTTTTGATGGGCTAGCAGTTCTTCGAACAGGGCTAGTAAAATCCTGCTGCCAATAAGTCCTGGGCTAGTTATCTGTAACAACATTTTTAACCCCTGCGAAAACTTCTGACATATATTACGAAAGTTTTGTAAGTTTACCAAGGTATATCTGACCATGGAAATATAATACTTCCATGATCTGACATCAATTTCGAAATTGCTTTGAGATATAACGAAAGTGATGTCAGTTATACTTGACAAACAATACGAAAGCGCTGTAATTTATATCTGACATCAATTACAAAGAGTTGTCAGTTAAGTTTTACCTGACATAATTCATTGCACTGCATGCAACGACAGTATGTATATATGAAGACTAAAACTGCACGTTCATTACATCTCGAATTAAGCAACAAGTCGAGGTTCTATTTTACTTATCATTTACGATTATCTGATAACAATATTTTTTCATTTTCCATTTTTTAGTTTAAACTTATATTACTTAAATATATAGATTACCTCCTCAAAATTGAATTCCGCTTGCTGAAGGTGTGCACTCTGAAGATTCTGAAAAAGATCAGGTAAATTGTATTGATAAATCAATGCTAGATATTTGAAGCATAAAAGAGATACGTGAAAATGTTGCGTAGCAACCATTTTTACATCTGATCTATTGTCTGTGCAGTTCATTACTTCATATATATAAAAACTATAAAGACCGTTGACAAATAGAAATATAGAAATAGAAACGCGTTCTACAAAAGCTAGGGTTATAAAAGGTTCATAATAATTAATATGTCTGTATAAAATTACTTAATATACAGTTAATGTACAATGTTCATTGTTACAAAAATAGGTAACAGGTATTTGATTCATAATACATTGAGTGGGTTGAATTTTTCTTGCAAAGTATGAACATATCTTATTTCATTCCTATGTTGCTTTAAAACTTACCTACGTATTTTTATGCCCCACCTACGATAGTAGAGGGGCATTATGTTTTCTGGTCTGTGCCTCCGTTCGTTCGTCCGTCTGTGTGTCCGTCTGTGCGTCCGTTCGCTTCAGGTTAAAGTTTTTGGTCAAGGTAGTTTTTGAAGAAGTTGAAGTCCAATCAACTTGAAACTTAGTACACATGTTCCCCATGATATGATCTTTCTAATTATAATGCCAAATTATAGTTTTGGCCCCAATTCCATGGTCCACTGAACAAGAAAATGATAGTGCAAAGTTCAGGTTAAAGTTTTTGGTCAAGGTAGTTTTTGATAAAGTTAAAGTTACATCAACTTGAAACTTAGTACACATGTTCCCTATGATATGATCTTTGTAATTATAATTCCAAATTATAAGTTTGACCCCAATTTCACGGTCCACTGAACATAGAAAATGATAGTGCGAGTGGGGCATCCGTGTACTATGGACACATTCTTGTTTTATTAATTATTACAGTTCAGAAGTATTGCACATACAACTGCATAACCTACATAAACTATATCCATATACAGTTAAGGGGTCAACTTGACCTTCGAATATAAAACTCCGTGTTATTATTTAAGTACGGTTATAATCAAGTACACAATGACATGCAGTTTTGACTCAGAAAAAAATAAATAGATCATTCTGTCACAAATAAAGGCAACAGTAGTATACTGCTGTTCGAAATTCATAAATCGATTGAGAAAACACAAATCCGGGTAACAAACTAAAATTAAAGGAAACACATCAAATATTAGAGGAGAACAACGAAACAACAGAAACACTAAAATACAGAAACGAACTATAAGATAACAACTGCCATTTTCCTGACTTGGAAACAAGGAAATTAAAAAAAGATGATTCGTCCTAAATTACACGCAACAACGGCTAATACTGTAAATTTGATTAGATAAAGGTCATTCAACAAAGAAAACTGAAGGGAAGACATTCCAAAGTTGGTTCGCATAAAAAGAAAACCATTGACATTAGTCTCTGAATGGTTATATTAAGGTGTAAAATGGGGGATTTCGAGACAAATGCCTGTGATAAAAGTTATATTTCAAAATATACAAATAACAATAGTAGTCTACGCTTCTATGCTGGCATGAACATTTTATGAATTGAGAATTTTGTACCAAGGGAAGATATGCAGTAATGTAGAAAATAAAGGCAGTAGTAGTATACCGCTGTCCAAAAGGCATAAATCAATTAAATAAAAAACAAATTCCGGTTACAAGCTCAAACCGAGGGAAACGCAACAACTATAAGAGGAAAACAAACGAACAACAGAAACACTGTAGTGCAATAAAAACAAACATAGAAACATACTATTAAATTACAACTGCCATATGATATTCCTGACTTGGTACAGGACATTCTAAGAAAGAATGGTGGGTCGAACCTGTTTTATGACTAGCCATACCTCCCGTTTTTATATGAATATAGCTAAAATGACAACGTGTCAGGAATACAATACAAACAAACGTAAGAACACTTAGCCCCAAACTATGTATATATAATTGAAATTGATTAAAATACGGTCAATTTTCATGAGATATAAGCATCGGATGATGTATAAAGAAGGTACTACTTTCACATAGTCTATTTTGATGGTGGTCGTTAAAAAGAGGGAAATAAATTATATGTTTAAGCTTTAAATTTTCAAATTAAATACACCATATTGATTTTGTGAAATTCATTCATATGTAACTGATGATTTTAAAAATATAAATTTCAACATTCAAATACACATTTTTATCATGTAATCTCAAAGTGAGCTTCATGCAGACTTTTTAAAGGCTTTTTGTGTTCCTTTTTTTTTTTGACAAATGTATAGGTATCTTCAATAAGATTGAATTAAACAATTTGAATAGTTTGATTGAATCAAATCGGCGTATTTCTATGTTGAAAATGGCGTAAAGAAGAACGTAGCTTTGGTTCCATGCAAAACTGCCGTGTTTTTTTTACCAGGAACACAGACAGGTATGGATTTCTCTAGAGTGAGTCCTACTAACTGACCTTCGTGTATATCTTAAACGAATGGTTTATCTTTTGTTGTAAGACATACCAACACAAGTATGTTTAGTTTAGACATATTTTATCGCCTATAAACTATACAAAATTGGCAAGACACATGTTTTAAACTTATTTATGTCTTTTCCTAAAGAATTTTGCTAATTCAAACATCTATCGGTGCCCATTAAGTTAAACAAAAAGGGAAATTTAGTTGGCTTATAATTTTTGAAGACAAAATGGCAATTAAGTTAATTATTAACGTATCAAAAACGAAATTACAGGGTTATCATTATGTCTCTAGGTATATGTAACTTCAATTGTATTTTCAATGTCAACGATGCTTGTTAGTGAAGACACGATACCAATTATATCATCGTGATTTATTCCTCATTTTACCCAATAGTTAAATAAATGGTTTCGTGAAACACAACACAGAAAATTATACAGCGAAGGGTCTGAAATGATATATAGAGTTGACGTCTTTCATTACAATTTACAGTAAATCGATGACACAATTGTGTGTTTTGATTTCATAGACATAGTCTTAGAACAAATTATAATGACTACCACAGAAATAGAACATTGTCGATAGACATAGTCTTAGAACAAATTATATGATTACCCCAGAAATAGAATATTGTCGATAAACATACACTCACGAACGCAGAGTGGACCTGCTTATTTGTTAACCACAAGAACAGCATTGTGTATCCCAATTAAAGGATATATAAGAGATCCCATAATTATTATAAACAATACTGACCTACCAGATGAATTAAAGGTGTGTTTTAATCCAAATGAAATGCACAAATCAATGTTTTTTAGTTATAATATTTGGCCAATAAACAGGAAAGGGAACTATTACGAAACATGAATTTTCTATCACGTTTATGTTCATATGGCTATAAAGCGATAAATTGGAATTTACAATCTCAAAATTTATCGTTGTTAAATAAAACTCCTGATAAGAGAAGCCTTCAATAAACTTCACCTATATACCTGAAGATATCAGTACATGTACACGTTGGTATTGTGTGTCCAACATTTAATTAAGGCAAACCCTATGAAGCAACTGATATAACGTCTTATATAAATATGCATGGATTTTTTTTTAAGAATGTTAAAAACATAATCATTTTACTCAAAGGAAACTGTAATATTGATGACTAGATATTACTGTCTTCATTATTCCTATTTTTATTAGAACCGGCCTTCATGGGTAATTAATCCAATCTAATTAAAATACAGATCATGTGTCAAAGCTTAGCTTACGATCTATTCTACTTTTCATTTTAAACCTTTCGATATCCTCTGGTTTTGTCGGATTAAAATACACCTTCAAAATTTTGAAGGCTGAAATTTCATTGGTTGATTTGAAAATTACAAGAACGGAAACTTAAAAGCAGCATTGCCCGATCTTTGTACGAACCGTTATAATATTATAAATTGCCAAACTGATCAAATTTTAATATGACATAAACAGATGTTGAACACAAGATATGTAATTTAATCAGACTGTAATCAATTGGCTGTGTATTGTTATATTTTCAAGGATAAGCAGTATAAACAAACTCGTCATAGGTAATACGATTAAAATATTAAACGTCAAACGTGTGTTTTGTCTACAACGGACTCATCAGTAACGCTCAAATAAAAAAGTAAAAACGGCCATTAAGTACGAATTTGGAGAGCAAATGAGGTCTCAAATTCCGAATTGTTTTGCCAAATAAATTTAGGGTAATCTATTTCTGGGGTAGAAAATCATCTAAGTTCTTCGAAAAATTATAAGTTTTGTAAACAGTTAATTCATAATACTATCATATGAATGATAATTCATGTCAGCATCAAAGTGCTGAGTACTAGACTGGTGATATCCTCCACCATGCAGCAGTGGCATCGACTAAGTGATTGTAAATAAACTCATCAAAGATAACCGGTAATGTTATAAACCAACTCCGTAAATTATTGCCTTAATGTCTAGTAAAATCAGTGCCTATGAATAACAACAAGTTAGTCACGGTAAATGTTCATTATACATGTATAATACCAGTAATTACGAAACTACACGAAATTAAAAGATAGATGACCGTCAGTCTCAGGGACCACAAGAAGATATCATATTTGTCTTGTCACGATTGTAACAGACATTGCATTACTGAATGTTTCAACACATAAAACTGTTTTGTTTTGCCAAATTGTAATTTAAAAAAGAAATATAATAAAATTGCGAATAAATTTTTTAAATTATGCCTGAAACCAATGGTTTTCATTAGAAAACAACACGATGTAAAATTTAGACTAACTAAAAATTTGTCGAGCTTGGTACTATGTATCCAATTTCATGTATATTGAAAATGCATTGCCTTTATTTCGTGTATAATAAAAACTTAAGTCGGGCTTGAAAAATTAGTATGTTTAACTAAGTAATAGATAGATTAAACTTTATATACCATAATTATATTGTCATATAACTTGATTTAGGATGTATTCAATGTTATCTCCTTATTCTTCTTAACAATCAACTGGTCCATATATTATATGTATCCTCGATCTTTTATAATAGACTTATTTTATAATGTAAACTTGCACAAATCAAAGTATTATAGACCACTGAAAAATACTATTCTGACATCGGACTCAGACTTCGAATGTTGTTTACTCTTTGATCGGGTTGTTAGTCTCTTTGACAGATTCCTTTTTCAATTTCATACTATAAACTTAAATAAATTCCCAAACAGTTTCGATGTAAAGATGAAACAAAGAAGCACAAAACACTACAGCGTCTTGTCATGTCATGGTTTTATAGCATAATCGCAAAAAGTCTATCCATTCTATCTTTGAAATACAGTTTACAAAACCAGAACTGTTACAAAACTTTCAAAAGTCGATCATTTTCATCCACCAAATGCTTCATTTCAAGGTATATAGAAAAGGGTTAGGATAATTTTTGTATATATGTTACGCACAGTATTGGTGCCACTCAGCGTTACACGACGTTCCTAATAAAACGACGATTTTGACGTTGTTCCACGGAAAGTTTCAAACGTTGACCTTATATTCTACTCATGTGAAAAAGCCGCTTAAAGTAAAGAGATGTTCGAAGTTGCTTCTTTATATGGTTTTATTTTTTCAAGCCGGTGCAAATGCAAAATTCCATTGAACAAAATTTTAGATACATGAACAATTTTTAATTTTTGCGAAGAATTGTCTGCAACAATAGCACAAAATGACAATTTGATGTCTTGTAAAATGATTTAAATATATAAAAAGAAGATGTGGTATGATTGCCAATAAGACAACTCTCCACAAGAGATCAAAATGACACAGAAATTAACAACTATAGGTCACTGTACGGCCTTCAACAATCAGTTTCTTCTATTTCTTAAAATTAAGCAATGCTCTCTCTGCCAGAAGACGTCTCCTATCTTTGCTAGTGAAATTGTAAATATTTCGTTTCTTGTTTCTGTCTCTTAAATTCCACAATTACACGTTTATATATGTTTGTTGTAATTTGGTAATTTCGCTCCCTCAATTAATATTCAAATGCTTCTTGATTTGTCTTTGATTATGTGAAAGATGTAGGTAGTATATCGCAAGCTATTTTTCTTTTCATAATCTTATTTTATCAACACTTTAATCTTAAACAGTGACTTATAATTACATTATACTTCATATTATTTATTTTGACATATAAGTAAGTCCACAATCTTAACATCAATCCCAATTTTATGGAAAATGTTAACTATATCATTATTTAAAAAATCTCTTGCAAAAAACTTTATAAAATGTGCATCTTGTTTGAAAAAGAAATATGTGCTCTTATTCTGCCGTTGCCAACTTTCAATAATTTAAAGTTGGTCGGGGTCTAAATTATTTTATTTAAAAAGAAAACGTTTTCATTGATTAAATTTTTTAAATCAGGATTGTTTTACCAGGCAAATAATTAAGAAAATTTATGTTATGTAGGAATTTACACATTTTGCACATAAATCAGGCCGTTAGTTTTCTCGTTTGAATTGTTTTACATTTGTCATTTCGGGGCTTTTCATAGCTGACTATAAGGTAAGGGTTTTGCTCATTGTTGTTTGCATAAAGAAAAAATTAATTGGTCTTATACGGCCGCATCTTCTACTTTATTGTGAAAATAAGAACCGGGATTATGTATTTTTTTTTTTTTTTGCTTTCGGAAACATATTTTGCAAGCTATCCTTTCATCTGATATTTTTTCACAAACTCAAGCTTCAAAAAAAGGGTCGGCAATCAATACTTTTTTTTTAAATATTTGAAATTATAGAAAACGTTTACACAGACCAAAACCTACATCACAGATTACCAGCAGGTCGAAATCCGATTTTGAATAATACAACTTTTTTTTTTTTACTAGATGTGATTTTTTAAAGTAACTGCTATATATACATATATGTGCATGTTTACATAGTTCAGTGTTTTCTCAAGCGAACAACTATGGACCGTCAGGAATGCATTTCATGCATTTTTTATACTATACAATATGTTTGGTTCCGCGCTTCCATTTTCAACATATAACTGAGTATCGGTTTACACAAAATCTTCTTTGACATTCATCCGATTATTTTTTTGTTTTCGGTTTCAATCTTTTTGGTTTCGTTTTACATTGTTTTAAAAGTATAATCAAAGTACTGAAGTACTGAACCTCGGATGACCGCAAGTTCTTGTGGATGGTCAGAAGCACTTGTCTCAGAAAAAAAATCACATTTCTATACCGGAAAACTGAGGTTTATGTACAGAGATACATTTTTTCTGAGACAAGTTCGTGCGTAGATGATGAATAAATGACGAGGAATTCAACTTCACTGCTTTAATATCTACTATATCGTGGTGATACAAATACGTAAAAACTATACTCTGGTTTGTTGTTATATATTATATTTATAATTGTATATATAGCAGTTACATGTATGTATAATTTTCATCAAATTGTATATCATTCTATTTTACGATTCTAATAAAAGTGCAGTACAAGTGCATGGTGGACACTCTTCTATAACAATTCGATTTTTCCAATAGATTGGATTTGAGTAGACATTCATATTTTCCCAAAAAAAAACTTTCTTGTGATATTCTTCCGCATGCGTTAACACAATTTTTCTGTACGTGTGCATTTTTTAATGCATATAAATATTTGTAACGACATAATATTTTCGTATTATAAATTTCTGTTCTTATGAGTATTCATTGAAGAAGTGAATTTATAACAAACGATAAGAAATGTTATTTTGCACTCGATGATATCCGCGTATTTATACGATCGGTTACCAGTCAAAAACGAAAGTCAAATCTCTTTGGCAATAATACATCGGAATGCCCTCACGGTCATCGCGATGTAAAAATTCAAGCTATGTTTTGTGGCATCCTGCGAAGATAAAAAAAAAGATCTACTTTACACCGCAGATTGATTGGTTGATATTTTTTTTCTAGAATGAGTTGGGAGTGTCTGTAAATTAATACCTTGGAGCTAGCTGCTACATGTGTGTGTGCCATCCATCATATATGTCGGACAACTACATGTACTCTCTCACTCTCTCTCTCTCTCTCTTTCGTTCTTTCTCAAATTATGGTAAAAGAAAAGTTTCAATTTCAATATACTAGTTTCATCACATGCCTATGTACCAGGCAATACTGTTGGAGATTCGAGAAAATAATCTTCATTCTGCCACACTACTTCTAAATGTAATAACCTTATTTTTCAAACACATATTGCTAGGTAGATGACTAGGAATTGTTCTACTCACAGTAGATAAAAAATTGTCGTTAGCTATACCAGATACAATATGGCTTAGGAGGATAATTAAGAAGATCTCACTTTTGATCGCATTTTCTTTCTCAATGTATCTTGCTTTTATAAAGTGGGAGTGTGGTTATTAGTAAGTTATCTCTTTGTTATACCTCCGGGGCCTTGTCTTTATGAAATATCCGAGTTAAATATTTCGACATCTTATATGCATGAATTAATGCAGATCTGTATTTTAATGCATATTATACGAGAACTTTATTTTATATAGATCAGACCATATCATGAAATTATGTTATGCCAAATATGCAAGAAAATTCGTATATTAATTATACAGTTTAACGTTATTATAACGCGAACGTCAAATTACGGTTACGGGGACATTTCATTGGACATCTTAGATCGTCTCGGATTTTCTAACTGCAACTCAAACAAAAGTACATATCATATCATTTTAAAGGAAATTAAATGTATTTTCCATTAATATCAGTTAACAGGTGTTAAAAAATTGAGTTATAGTAGAATTTCGTTTGAAAAAAAGCCTCTGAATTATTCTTTGTGTTATTTTGTCCATCGGGACATTTTATTGGACACGGGAAAAATGACGATGTTTTTAAAATAAGACTGCAGCTACTTAATGATGACTTCAGATAGCTTCTTCGGGACATGTATAATTTTTCTGATATTATTAAAATCCATTTTCGTCCGTTATATCTTATGAAAAAGAAGACAGAAAAAAAAATTACGGGTTGAGCAGCTAATTGGGACATTTTTTCTCTTTTTTATTTAAACTCTTTTGACGATCTTCCTTCTCTTATAGTTTAAAACTTCTGTTACTTCATTTTAAGTTAAATGTATACAAAACAATTGCAAAATTTTTAACCACTAATGAATCCGCACTGGGATTTTAAAGACTCACATAAAACAAAATTGTAACAGCGGGACACCCTTGAAATGACGTTATAGGCATCGAAATGAGCAAAGTTTTTCATTAAAAAATAGACAAAGCACAAAATCATCTATGTTATTGATTTCTGTGGTTTATTTCCTTTCGAATGATATGCATAACATGGATATTTATTGTATAGGATAAGAGCTTGAATTTGAATAATCCGCTTTCTAACCCATATTTCCAAAGTGACACCAATATCGTGCGCAACGTCATAGTCAGTTTATGTTAAACTTTTGAATTGTGGATGGGATGGCCCTTAGAGGTAGGTAGATGAACTTAGTCTTTTTCTAACATTTTGCCTGGTTCGTTTACGATATTCGTCCGTTTTTTTTTGTTTTTTTTTTTTTAAATTGGGAGGGGAATTGGTGGTGTAGCGGTGAATTGTATTCCATATACCAGAAAGGGCTACGAGTTTACGTGCAGCAAACTAAAGCTATCTGTATTTTATTTTTATTTGAAGGGCCAATAATATTTCTCTAACGTATTCAAATGCTAATTTTTTTATAATTTGCATATAAAAGCTAAAAATTCGAAAGCTCATGAAATATTATACTTCAAGAGCGCAAGAACCAAAACGGCCAATACACAAGGCACACAGATCTCTGTTACAATGTATGAGTGATGTTGGTTTTTGATCGACGAAGCAGCGAAACACTGTCTGTACTCTTGTTGAAGAACTATACTAGTTTACTATAGCTGATATAAGGCAGCAACATCATAGACACTTATTATGTTATTCTACAGCCTTAGAAAATCGCTGATATAACGTAAGCCTCTTATAGACTAGAGTGACAATTAATATGAGGCAACAACAGCTTATGAAGGATGGGTTTATATATTATAAATGTTCAACATACCTTGCAAAAAAATGAAATCCTGTGTAACAAAATATATGTATACTTCAACATTGTATATACATTATGTTTGTTTATTACAAATATTATCAATATACACAATAAGTAAGCAGATGATGATTAATCAATAATCTTTATATATACTTACACACCTTATATACATACAGATAACATAAATTAAATATACTTGTAGGTGTTAAGTAGCCTCACCATCCGTTTATAACTTTAGTTATTGACCATACATGTACTATATTGTATATTGCACTCTCACCTTCTCTTGTCAAATAAATTAATTAATTTACAAAAAAGGCAAATAATGGAAAAACGATTATTTATTTTGTTTTGTCTTATTTTCACGTGGTACAGCTTTATTGTGTCTACGTATGTCCATGTATAAACGGATGTCCTCGAATGTACCTAGATAATACGTATGTCAAAGTTTCCTGTTAGTTTGGGCTTATTGTAGATGTGCCACTTTGACTAAAAACACAAACTTTAGTACATGCAGATAGTATACTGATATTTTATAATAAGGGCTAGTCTTCCAGGAACATCAACCGTGATAAACGTCCAGTAGCTAGCATATTAAATGCAATTTCAAGTAACGAACCTAACTTAGTCACTAGTTGTGTTTTCTGCTAACTGTTTTGACATACGATTCTTATACGGGATCTTACAAGATCTTACAACAGCTCTTTTACTATACATCTAGAAAGTCGAACGAGTATTATAATGCGTTGTGGTACCGTATAGCGAACGTTTATTTTCCAGAGCCGTTTGTAAAATTTCGCGATTTTCATTGAATAAGCGGTATACATACGATGTATTTTGGCGGTTATTATTTTGGCGGATTCAAAACTTTAATCAATACCTTTACATATGCCAAATTAAATTGGCAGAATTTGTTTTGCGATTTTGTTCTATGCGCAAAAATAAGCGAACATTTTAACTCCGCGAAAATAACCCGCTACACGGTATAAGGTGACGTAATGTGTTTGGTTGTACTGTATGACTGTATCTTATTGTGTTTTGTTAATATAAGGAATTTTGCACCGATCGGCAACTTACATGATTTTACCTTGTAGGTTGCTCACCTTAGCCTTTGTCATTACACATGGTATACTGGATCTCTTGCTGCTAGTGACGTCAAATAAACGTTATTTTTTTTACATACGTCACTTGTGACGTCTTAACTTGCATGTTTATTTCGCCGGTTTTTGCTATAGCACGTGTTTGACCAATCAGGCAACACACACTTGAATTCGATATAACGTTATATTCGTTATAGTCTAATCATAACAATGTAGAAGTTCAATTCCTATGTATACAGTATAGTATTTTTTCAAATCTTTGAAACATTTGATATTGCTTGTCTGGAAACTTGGGATTGCTCACAATATTAGGTCTCTCGCTTCTTGATCCTCATTGTTCAGACGTTTATGTTTATAAATTTTCAAACTAAAAGCTTATATGGATTTTATGTAAGGTAAAGGGATCGTTAAGATATCACACAGAAAAAACTGTTCCAAGAGGATCGAGTTTTAAGATCATGAAATATTGATCAAATCTTAAAATAATCATCATGTCTTATTACAGATTTGTTTGTCAACAAAAATCAGGTGTTATACAAGTTTTTGTTTTGTTTTGCAATACATGTATTTCGTGTCTAAAAGTTGAAAATAAAAAACCAGTTTTAGACGTTTGTAAAAGCATTTATCTTTCAAAATATTAGCAATCTGCATAAAAAGAATCTTCCATCGACTCGTATAAAGAAAGAAACCTGGTAGATCCTGGTAAAATATACAACTTCTATTCAATTTTAAAGTGAACCGTTAACGTGCTGTCATTAAAGAAGAGGGGCGAGAAATATATCCGAGGGACAGGCAAACTCATAGATCGAAAATAAACCGTCTAACAACGCCATGGCTAAAAGACAAAAAGACAAAATGAAATAGACAAATAAAAGTACACGAGTAACAACATAGAAAACTAAAAACTAAGCCACACGAACAACTCCAAAAACTGGGGATGATCTCATGTGCTCCGGGAAGAGTAAGCAAATCCTGCCCTTTATGTAGCACCTGTCATGTTGCTCACATTTTTACAAAGCCGGTAAATAGTCTAATTCGGTAGGTCACATTCGTGAAAAGGGAACGGGATTGTAAAGTTACAACATAAGGCACATATCCGATATTTTCTGTGAAACGGATATTCAATACTCCGGTCAAACAACTCGTGATGGCATCTGTTAAATTTACGAAGTGATGATTTCAACTTCAGCATTTGGAACTCTTGGTTTCAAAATGAAAAGGTCACAATTGGGAAGCTGAAATCATCTCTTTTATCATAAAGTGTTTGTTTTCAACCGACGCTCATAGTCAATGTCTATACATCAGATATAAGTCCTAATCAAATGTCAAATTCAAAAGCTCGAACACATCAATAGATATAAGAAGATGTGGTATGAGTGCCAATGAGATAACTCGCCATCCAAGTCACAATTTATAAGAGTAAACCATTATAGGTTAAGGTGCGGCCGTCAACACGGAGCCTAAGCTCACACCGAACAGCAAGCTATAAAGGGCCCCAAAAATTATCAAACACATCAAACATATATGTCATTAGCCTAAATGGGTATCGAAATTAATTTACGACTTTAGTTCTGTAAAAATTCTATCCGTTGCAGATTGGTAACAGATGATGATAAATACGAATTAAAATTTAAAAAAAAACACAAAAATACTGAGGAAAATTCAAAGCGGAAAGTCCCTAATCATCTGAAACCTTGCCTGAGGTAATTGCAATCTTAGTTTCGAACATTGAATCAAATTATGTAAACGAAGGAAAAAAAACAGACAAAGAACAAGCATGAACCAATAGGTATAGGACGGGTGATTCATTGTATTATACAAACTGTTCTCAGTAGGTTATTTGTCTGGGTCGGCTTAAGTTACAATAAGCAATGGAATAGTGGAGTCGAGTCATTTTTATTGATTTATTCTATATTAATATAATTCTTTATTTGCAAAACAGACAAAAACCAATTTTGGTTATGGCAAATACATTGACAAAACAAACATGATCAAACATTATGAAAACTCGACAATATTATAAGATATATATATATGATAAAAGCAGTTATTGTTCTCCTTTCCTCAGTTCTAATGACTCTTTAATAAAAGAAACAACTGCTTTTACATCATTTGGTGTTGATGGATTTAGTATAATCACGAGTTTATCAGTAAAATTAAGTGTATTAAAATTCACATATTTTTGTATATAATATTTTAGAAAGATTTCTCTTTTATTTTCATTTATTTTACAGTTAAAGAAAAAATGAAATTCATCGTCTAAGATATTACATTTATAATAAAACAAAACGTATCACTATTCCCACGACATCTATTTATGGAATAACTTATATCAGCATCGCTCGATACCAACAGTTGTTGTAAGCCAATAAATAACCAATTTGTCTGGGTTCGACGACTTGCAGAAAAGAGCGACGATTTACAGAAAAGAACCGAAAAGGACCGAAAAGGACCAAAAAGAACCGAAAAGGACCGAAAAGAACCGAAAAGAATATCGATTTTTTTTTTGTAATCGAAGGAAATAATAAGCAAATTGCAAATCATTGAAAACCTTATACTATGAAAGGACTAATTTTAACTCACATGTATTTGAAAAATTACAAGTAGGGTCGGCTGCCTATCTTATAGAATAGAAAAATAGAAAAGATTTTTTTTATTCACCAAATAAGGGCCCCTAGGAGGGCATATAGCATACAAACAATAACATATGCAATACACAGACAATAGATATGTAGTATGAGTAATAAAAAAAAATACTACAGGAAACACGCAACACAATAATAGCAATATATTATAATTCAATTAATACTAGTGTTGACATTGACTCGATCGTGTGCTCCAGGTTTTTTTAGTGTATTTTACCTATAAAAGAAGTATAAGTAGTTAGTGCTGAGAAATATATATATACATATAAAAACATTGAATAACACACAGTTTGTTTTTTTGAAATCAATTTACTGCACGCGTTGCCGTTTTATCGTAGTTGTCCTATCAGCCAGTTTCCTTTTCCTTTGACCTTTCTTCTTTCCTTACGACCTAGCTTCATTGACCACTCGTCTGCCATCTGTTGACTTAACCAATTTGGTCTTCATACGGTATCGGCGGAACCTGGCAAAATATTTGTACCTTTCCATTAAAGTTTTGTTTGCCCAAACGTGCCTGTCAATCTTAAAATGTTCGTGTGTGCTCGCAAGCGTATAAGGTCCTCTCCCTATCACTGCTCTCCGTAAATCTTTATAATTAGCCTCTACTATGTCTGTCATCTTTATCCCAAAGTC
The DNA here is from genome assembly GCF_963676685.1 of Mytilus edulis. Lineage (NCBI taxonomy): Eukaryota > Metazoa > Mollusca > Bivalvia > Mytilida > Mytilidae > Mytilus > Mytilus edulis. Next base: position 47,359,700 of record NC_092344.1, read on the forward strand.
AACTAATGAATGAGGCTTCCAATCAACAGCTATCTTAAGAACATGATTGTAAGACTCACTGTTGTTGTTAGTCCACTCTCTTTCAATTCTTCCCGCATTTTGCGACTCATATATTTTCCCTTTAAGTATACTGGCTTCAAAACCGTTGAAAAGTAGCCTTTCAATGATGGAAATTTCTCCTTACAGAATTCTTCGACTTCTTCACACTTTTCTTCAAAAGCGGCACTATCGTCTGCATTAGAAATACCATGCATTTCTTCCAAAAATGCGTTGCTCGATATCTAATCTGTCCTTTCTATGCATCCCAACTCCATTTTTCATCTTTTCTGAAAGGTTTAGTTTTAAATGCCGGGTACATAATAAATGAGTTGCCTCTGGAAAACTTTTGACAATGGCTTTAACTAAAGATCCTTCTTGATCGGAACCAATGACCAATTCCGAGGTGTCCACATCTGCGAGTTTGGTCTTAAGATGCGAGAAAAAAATACTATACGTATCAAAATGCGAACAGTCGTGTAAAAACATGGGTCCAACAAATAAAGGCGGTTCTCCTGATGTTCAGTGCATGGTTGTCGTTTTTTTGAAGTGGTTTGTGTTTCTTGTTTCTCGTTTTTATATTGATTAATCCGTTGGTTTTCCCGTTTGAATGTTTTTTTTCAATAGTCATTTTTGGGGGCCCCTTTATAATTTGCTGTTTGGTGTGTGCTCCCTGTTGAAGGCCGTATTTTGACCTATAATAGTTTACTTGTACAAATTATGAAAAAAATATTACTAAAAAAAAAACAAGTTATATTGTTTCTTTTTTGTAAATTCACATATCCCTATAAATGCACAATCTAAATTTGGAATTGTGCATTCAATTTTATTATTACGACGAATTGTTAACAATATAACAAAAATCCGTGTACATTGTTTTAACCTTATTTAATAAATATATATGTATCCTCTTTTCGGTTCTTTTTGGTCCTTTTCGGTTCTTTTCGGTTCTTTTCTGTAAATCGTCGCTCTTTTCTGTAAATCGTTGGACCGATTTGTCTAATTATAAAACGTTTGGTAACATACACATAATAGCCGCTATACTTAAGCCGATTACTGTAGACCTAAACCTTAAGGAATTACAACCATACTATTCTAACATTTCTAAGAACTGGAAATTTACAGACAAAATATATCATTTGAATTATTTCAAAAACTAAACACTGGAGAATGGGCTGCAGATATCGTCTGAAACCTTGCCTAAGGTAATTTCAATCTTAGTTTAGAACATTTAGTTGAATTATCTAAACGGGGGTCGGGGAAGGGGGGACAGACAAAGAAACATCCATGAAATCATGCCGATACCGAAGCAATAGCTATAGGGCGAATGATTCCGTTGGGGACTGGTAGTACCTACCGGCATCATGACTGCTGTTGTTTAATTCTTGGAGGTGTTTTTTTTAAATCAATATCAATCCACCTGTAAGTTACAATTTCAAACACGAAAAATCTAGGCAAGAGTGGTTTGGTTTGAATTTTCTACTCTATACAGTGAGAAGTGAACGTTGTTGCAAAGAATGTTCATAAAAGTGCAATTTTATGCGTAACAGTGATTTGGTTTCAAGATTCAAGATTCAAAAATTTTAGTATCCTCAGACACTTACTATCAGTGTACAAGATGTAAACTTTGAAATTATAGCATTCCATTATCACATGCAATAAATATCTAGATCTTCAGATGGTTTCTTCATTTTTTATAAGGGGTGTGTGGGTTTTTGTCTCATTGACGTATACAGCAAATATCTCTTTTTCATTACTTGGCAATTTCATTGCGATGAAATTGTACGCGTGAACGCAGTGTATGGTGTAATGTCTACCATGTTAAAATCTACCATTTGCAAAGAAATCTGGCAAAATCTGTGATCCTTTAACAACCTCAAAACAAAATCAATCACGACGAACAGGAAAGGCAGGAAAATAAGAATAGGGCATATAATGATAGTATAATTAAAAGAGGTGAAAAAGTGAATATAATTAAAATCACTTCGAATAGGAGAGATGAACAATGATACGGAAGCGTATAAGGGACATGGAAAAAATAAAATTGGCAGTGGACTTTTTTTTTCAAAGTCGAAATTTTGACTTTTTAAATCTCAAAATTTTGACTTTAACTTGAAATTTTGACTTTTCAAATCTCGAAATTTTGACTTTTTGAAAAGTCGAAATTTTGACTTTCTTAAAACTCGAAATTTCGACTTTATACAGACTCGAAATTTTGAGTTTAGTAAAAGACGAAATTTCAACTTTCAAAAACTCGAAATTTCGACTTTAGAAAACCTCGAAATTTTGAATTGAGTAAAACTCGATATTTCGAGTTTTCAAAAGTAGAAATTTCGAGTTTTCAAAAGTCGAAATTTCGAGTTTTAAAAAAGTCAAAATTTTTCCTTTAAAAATAAGTCGAAATTTCAAGATTTTAGAAAGTCAAAATTTCAAGTTTAAGTCAAAATTTCGAGATTTGAAAAGTCAAAATTTCAAGTTGAAGTCAAAATTTTGAGATTTAAAAAGTCAAAATTTCGACTTTGAAAAAAAAGTCAACTGCCAATTTTATTTTTTCCATGTCCCTAATACGCTTCCGTACAATGACTCGAACACAAACATATATAATAATTTAGTTTGCGTAGTAATTAACCAAGTGATTTATCTGTTAAGAATATAATGTAGTACCTGCTAAAAAGACAAAAATTAACGTAGAAAAAGTTAGAAAAACAAAATAAATCTGTTTATTGCTTAAAAGCCTTGTATGGGCTACCTCCATTTCTATTTGACTAAGAATGTTTGTTAAACAGTCAAAGATATTAAAAGCAAAATTAACCATTTGAATAAAGATTCAATCGGATATCTTAATTCCAAAGGCAGCAATAAATATATTCACAACTGTAATCACACATATAAGACCAACAGCGGCATTGTTAAGTCCATTCACATGTCGTTTCACTTCCGGTGACTTCGTCTCCATACTTCCAAGCACTAGTAGCATACCACCAACCGTTAGTTGTAGAATCAAAGAAATTGCAATTAACACAATTACAACCCAGAAATAATCCACATTCGTCCCTGCATTCAGCATGGCCTTTAACTGGGAGGCATTTGCCATTAGTAAACTTATATCCAATAACCCTTTGGCCAATGTTTTCTTTGTGGCGTACTTGTTGTATTGGAATAATGGCTTTTCTGAACTCTGTAACACAACATTTTATATAAGTTTATTTTTTACATCTTACTAATTGTGTTGTCTTTGTTTGTTTGCTTGTTTTTTTTTTTTAATCTTGTTAGTGTATCTTTTTTTGTTTATTTGTTTGATTTTGTTTTTTGTATTTTAATTTTGTTGCTTTTAATGTGATGGCATATTTTAAAACAAATTCTGTAAAGAGTAAAACGCGTCTATTCCTTATATTTATTTATGCAGAGACAAAAATAAATAAGTTGATTATATATTAATTAAACACACGGAAAATAGCAAGATATCTATAAAAAACTAGTAATGCAGTATTTTTTTATTTACTTTTTATCATAATGATAGTAAAATAAATTTACACATGAAAATCCTTGTAATGACTTTAGCAAAGTGTCTCAGCACTGTAATTTTATCAAATTAGTTAACAATAACAATTCTTATATAAAAAAATACCTGTTTTCCCCCATCTTCAGGCGTTATTCCTACTGTGGCCATTTTCCAAAATTCGATCAAATTTATTTGACTGTTACCATAACTTTTATCTTATCTAAGATGATATATGGAGAGCTTAATGACACCGAAGGCAAACAACTTTAATTGAATTGCAGATTTGACCAGATTTAAGAATTTATTTGATAAATTGAAACCATTAGAGTGCCATGATCTATTCCTTTTAAATTGATCATGTGATATGAAGAAATATAGTTTACTTTTGATACGTATCATTTACGAAAATATAGTTTTAAGTATCTTTGGAATAGAATACGCAAAATGCCGTCATCGTCATTTATGCTATAATTAATAGAAATACTGAATCCAAAAATATTCATTCTGAAATTCTTTAAATGACATATATATTGTTTTGATTGATACACGAAAGGCTCATCTAACTAAGATTTTTGCAATACTGATGATGTTGAAGCTGATTATCCGTCAGTTTGTAAAAAAGAAAAGTGGGCTTAGTGCATTTTTTAAAACTTTTTGTTCGTGTGCTACAACAACAAACAGTTTATATACTCGATTAATATCATGTATAATAAAATTAATGCTTTGGGCGGATCTTGGTGCTCATGATAATTCGCTGTTTTTTTTTTAATTGTGCTAAAATTGAACAAAATCAGTGGCGGATTCAGGGCTGACTTTTCATAAGGAGGCCAGCTGACTGACATAAAAGGGGGTTAGGGTGGCCCGCTCCAGTCATGCTTCAGTGATTCCCTATATAATCAACCAAATTTTCCGCAAGAGAGCCCCTACCCCCCCCCCCCCAACTGGATCCGCCTATGAAGATATGTAATGTCTGTCCCATCACTCTCGTCGAATATGTTCTTTGCTGGATCATTAGGTGACGAATATTGGTGGTAAATCCCGGCGGCGGTAGTTTATTGAATAAAAAATAGTCAGCAAAGATAGTCTTTCGTTCTCTCTCCTCGATCTGTCCAGATTATTTTGAGATGTTATCAAAGAAACATGCAACACAAATATGCGTAACATTCCATGTGAATGTACAATCACTGCTGAGATTTCAATATAAGTTTTTATCGTCTCATTTTTCAAGTGGTAAGGTTAATAACTATCTGTCATTGAACTGATAATCGATCAGGAATCGGTTAGGACGACATTTTTGTAGAAACTTGTATTGTGGTTTATCTTAGAATATAAAATCGTAAAACAAGAGATGTTATGTTTTAGAAATAAAATTTATAGTTATGAAACAAAGTTTGCTGAAATGGAAAGACAATATGATAATGAACATATTATCTTTTTTTCAAAGTACCTAGTTTATACTATAAGGGTTTATTCCTTACTAACCAAAGTTTAGGTCTTCTTTAATTAATTTGTTGTATCATATAGTAAAGACCCAATACTTCTCGGTTCACGTGGATAGTATATTTGAGTGCATCAAATTTACTGACAAGAGCATAAATTGGCATCATGGCTTTAAAGCAAGTTCTATTCATCAGAAAATTTGTGAGGGTGCATCAAATTTGCTGAATGGGCGTAAGTGTGTACCTTTCGTTCCTTTCTGTTTCTTTTTTTTTTATATAAAGAACCACATCAATCTTGTGCCCTTTTGTTCATTTTATAAGGGAACACAGGTTATTTCATGTTTCGAATTTTGTCAGTGAAATAAGGGAGATAACTCTAATACTCATTACTGTACATATTTTATCTATTTATGGTATATATTTAATACTGAACATCAATAAGTTCACAGTATAGTATTCAAGGTTTCTGATTTTCAGTAAGATAAGGTACTGAACCAGAAAATTAGTGATGCAAAAACTATCCTATCTATCAAAGCTGATACACTTATTATCATCTCAAAATGAAGGACATGACTTTTTAAAAGTGGCATAACTCCTGAAAAGTTTCAGTTATCATAGTAAATATTATGCATAATTATTATTCAAAGACAATGTACTTAACTACTGTGTTCCTAATACAACTCACTTAAAAATATTTTAGCACAAAGGTTGCACAAGCCAATTCAAGAAATTGTACATCTAAATATGCACTTCCTTGCAAAAGGCTAGTTACAATGATGAATTAGTAGTAGAAGAACCATTTTTTTAAAGGGTTTGCTTGTTTTCTTTTTGGTTTTGGTGATGTTCTTATTTCGTTATGCAGTACACTTTCACACTTCTACTCACTAGGTGCACATAACAACTAATAAATTGTGTACATTAGACACATATACTTTTCTATAACCACCATGCTGAATTCAGGTTTACTCAAATTTTAGTCCATTGCCAGGAAATTATAGCTAATGTGACCTTGACCTTCTCCTGGTTGGTCTCAAACTCGATTGCCATCTCTTTCTTCAGAAGAAGCATTGCTCACCCAAATTCTTTAACATCTGAATTTTGTCAAAGACAGTCTGGAAACAAAACCTCTTCAAAAGGGCAAAATCAAGCTGTATTTTGTCATAATTAAGAGTTATTCAAATGAAGAGTGCAGAAAATTTCTGTCTATAAATATCTATTGCTGCTGTGACCTTATCTTTTGATAATGTGACCCTCCCTCCCCCCAAAAAAAGAAAAAAAAGTGGTCATTTTCAAAAAGAACATTGCACTCACTTTATTACAAAATATTATTAGTAAATCATTATAGGCTTATCTAAAAGTGACCTTATCACATGTATTAAAACTATGGAAAGTTTAAAAGTCAATGGACCATGACTAAAAATAAAAACACAAAAATACTGAACTCTGAGGAAAATTCAAAAAGGAAAATCCAAAATCAAAAGGCAAAATCAAAAGTCCAAACACATCAAATGAATGGATAATTTATAAGTGGGGGCAAGGACCAAATATCTCCAAGAAAGATAGTATGCAATCACCCATTCTAATGACCTCTCTGGTATAAACCTGTAAATGTATTTTTTTAAAAGGTACTATTGTAATCATGATTTACTAGTGTAGTGGTTCTAAGCTTAAGATCTTATCTGATTTTTAGTGACTTCTCCCTTTCCAAATTTTTCGGTACTTTAGTTTAAATTTAACAAGGGACCTCCATATAAGATTAGTCAATTGACTATTTCCATCAATTGATTTATTTGTAGAAAGGGGTCTTACTGATCATTTATGCTGTTTACAGTTGATTTTAATCTTTAATGGTTCTCAAGATAACAGCCATAAAAAGATCACAACTTAAGGGAAACTTTTATTTTGCCACTTATGTTGAATTATTTGTACCCCCCTAGATTTGCTGATCAGTTTTGACACTAACAGTTTTTCTTTTAATAAAATATCCAAATAGTGTCATCAATGGGTAGTACTTCTGATAAGAAGGTAATTGATAACTTTTGTAGAAATTTATAGTCATTATAATACTCGGTATATGTTGACATTCTGAATATTTTTGCAACTGTTAGTTTTTATACTACAAGATGTCGATTATATCAATCCATTGGATGTGTACTGATTGAAATTTTAGTCTTAGATACAAAATTTACTTATTAGTTACTATTGGCTCTGAACTTACTTTCAGTAACTCTGAGTTCTCTCAGATATGTAATTTTTGTCTTTTGGGCCTTAGTCTTTTTTTGTCGTATGTTGTTATAAGTCATATTGGTTTTTGGTTAAGTGTCTTGTAAATAAATCAGGCCTTGAGTTTTCTCATTTGAATAGTTGTACATTTGTTGTTTTGGAGCCCTTTAGGTGTAATTCCATTATGAATTTTCCTCTTTTAGTCTTAGTTAATTGAACTTTTCAAAAGAAGGGCAGAATCCATCTTTGTTTCAAATAATGAAATACTTGAGTCTTGGCATGAGTAAATTTTTATCCTGTCCAGTACTATTAAAAAAAATTCAATAACATCAATGGAAAGTAACCAATCAAATTTTCAACTTTTTTTGTGTGTACAAGCCTAAGTAACCATGTAACCTCAAGTTTCTAAAATATAGAATCACCAAATAAAAAAATAATGGTGCTTTGAAACACCTAAGATTTATGTTTATGACCTAGAAACTTTTTACTGCTATGAAATGTAGGATTATTTTCCTACCACTCATGGTTCTCGCTAAGGATTTTTGAAGGCGAGTCCAGGGACTCGTCATTTTAAGCCATGATGAGTCTAACAGAAAGAAGAAAATATTTTATTGCAATATAATGTAATATTTTAGTCTCCATTTCCTAATAGAGCAATGAAATGACATTAAATTCAGAACACTTTTAAACTTTTGCTATAAAATGATGACATTTGTTTAACTGTGTTCAGTTTATACAAAATATTTCAATCTTGATGCATCTGTGGACTAACCAGTTTTGAAAATGGTGAGTCCAGACAGATTTTGATGAGTCCAGGACTCATGGACTCGCCTTAGTGAGAACCCTGACAGCCACTGTCAAATCAAGTAATTGTTTTTGTTAACCTTTTTTTGCATGCAACCATTTGTGAAGTACTATGATTTGGTGATATTACACCTTTATAGCTTACTATGCCATATGAGTTTAACTCATTGTTAAAGACTGTAAAAGAGGGACGAAAGATACCAAAGGGACAGTCAAACTCATAAATCTAAAACAAACTGACAACGCCATGGCTAAAAATAAAAAAAGACAAACAGAAAAACAATAGTACACACGACACAACATAGAAAACTAAAGAATAAACAACACGAACCCCACCAAAAACTAGGGGTGATCTCAGGTGCTCCGGAAGGGTAAGCAGATCCTGCTCCACATGTGGCACCCGTCGTGTTGCTTAAGTGATTACAAATCCGGTAAATAGTCTAATTCGGTAGGTCATATTCATGAAAGGGAAGGGGATTGTAGTTACGACGTAAGGAACATATCCGATATCATTTGTGAAACGGTTATTCCATAACGGTCAACCAACTCGTGATGGCGTCCGTAAAATTTACGAAGGGATGATTTCAACTTCACCATTTGGAACTCTTGGTTTAATAGCTTCCTTGTGAGCAGCAAACCTCTATCAAGAAAATCATGATAGGAAATGCAAGCACGGGAATATCGTATCAATTGGGAGATATATACCCCGTATGCAGGTGCTGCTGGAATGTTGCTACTTAGAAATGGAAAGTTCACAATTGGAAAGCTGAAATCATCTCTTTTGTCGTAAAGTTTTGTTTTCAACCGTCCCTCATTGTCAATTTCTAGATGTAAGTCAAGATATGAAGCCGACTTAACTGTATCTGTAGTATCCTTTATCTCTAGTTCGATTGGATAGATGCGTTCCACATAGTCACCAAATTTTGAATTGTTTAGTGAAAGAACATCATCTATATAGCGGAAAGTAGAGTTAAAGGATATTGCTAACTTCTTATCTTTCTTCCTAAGAAGTTCCTGCATGAAGTCAGCCTCATAATAATAAAGAAACAAGTCGGCGAGTAGAGGGGCACAGTTTCTGTAAAGTGACCTATAGCTATTATCTTATTTTTCCTTTGGTCTCTGGTAGAGATTCGTATAAATACAACATCAAATGCAGTGTTGTGAGTATATCACATGTATTTCATCTGCATATGTACTTAGAAGTTAGTTTTTGAATCAGGTTAATTAATCGTTGAGTGATTGATTTCTCTTAGAACTTTAAAGGTCCAAGTGTATAAACTCTACACAGAACAATAGCTATTGTATTTATACAATGGGACAATTAAACTGATAAAAGTTTAGGTACCTTGACAAAGAGGAGATGACTGTGTGGAAGAGTTTCATTTGGTTTGCAATAAAGCTGAAAGGATTATCGGTAAATATAGTGATCTCTTTTGTAAGAACCAAATCTTAGGTAACAACTCTCTTCTTGCTGTTAAGGGATGGATGACCTTTTGATTCTTAATATAAAATGTACTAACTATAAATATTGTATACAATTTTATTATTTTATTAAAGCTAAAAGATATCTTTCAACAAATTAACAAAAACATATTTGTTTTAAAAGGAGACCTGCTCTGATATGAAAAAATGGAACAGAAGACCAGTGGACAGGATACAAGTGCAGTACCATGCATAAAGTCCCTTAATAATTCTATCTTTTGAATGTGAAAAAATGAATGTTTATTTCAAATTTGGCTGTCAAATTGAGGAAATAAAAAATCTATATTTCAACAATATTATATGTTACTAAAGGGGGTTAGGAATAACCATTCTGCTTCAAAATAAAAGTCAAAAGTTGACATTCTCCTAATTAAAAAAAATAATATTGCTTGAATTTAAAAGCTAATGGAAAAATAACATAACATAATGACCATGAGACATTATGAATTCACAAATACAAACTTAAAAAATAAAGCTGACATCCTTAAAAACAATTTGAATTTTCTATTGAAATTTTGGTAATTTTTAACATAAGTATATTGTAAGTTTTGACAACATTTGTCTAGCTATATATAGTGTAATCACTATCAGTATGTTTTAATTAAAAATTTTACAATTTGGCTCCATCATCATCTTTACTATCATTAGTGGTATCTTGATTTGATTTGATTGGTATAATTGCACCATGCTCTACAGTAGAGAATTTTCCAAAGTTCTTATTTCCTTCCATTGCTTTGCTTACTGCTTTTTCCAACAAAGTTTTAGGCTCCAGATAAAACTAAAATAGAAAAAGTGAATAAGAGACTAAAATCTGACACTCAAATAATGGAAAATATTTGTTAAAACAATACATAATAAGAAGGAGAAGATGCCGAGGGGGGGGGGGGGGTTAAAAAACACAAGTCAATGTGAAACAGACAAGACCATGATTAATAAACAGCTGCGCCATGAGCGCATGATACGCCCTTCATCTTGTATTAGAAGTTTTATGCAATAATCATAAATAGTTTGCGATACGGCGTGACATGTGAAAAAAACAACTTTAAAATAAAACTTTGAATCATCACCAAAAAGTATACAAAAAGTATACAGACTCGGACTTCTCTTGAACTGAATTTTAATGTGCGTATTGTTATTCTTTTACTTTTCTACATTGGCTAGAGGTATAGGGGGAGGGTTGAGATCTCATAAACATGTTTAACCCCGCCGCAATTTTGCGCCTGTCCCAAGTCAGGAGCCTCTGGCCTTTGTTAGTCTTGTATGATTTTAAATTTTAGTTTCTTGTGTATAATTCGGAGTTTAGTATGACGTCCATTATCACTGTACTATTATGCATATTTTAGGGGCCAGCTGAAGGACACCTACGGGTGCGGGAATTCTCGCTACATTGAAGACCCATTGGTTGCCTTCGGCTGTTGTTTGCTCTATGGTCGGGTGGTTGTCGCTTTGACATATTCACCATTTCCTTTCTCAATTTTAGATCTTTAGATTAATATAACTAAAAAGTGTGTAAAGTTTTAAGCAATAGTCATTAATGGTTTTTAAGATACAATGCAACATGTGAAAACCCCCCTCTTTTTTAACAAAAAAACTCAATAACTCCAAAATAAAATTTTGAATCATCACCCAAAAGTATACAGATCTTTGGATTAATATAATTAAGAAGTGTGTGAAGTTTAGAGCAATAATCAGAAATCGTTTTTGCGATACAGCGCGACATGTGAAAAATGCACACCCCTGTTTTAGTTATTAAGTCCTGTAACTTAAAAACTTTAAATTCTTATTTCACCAAAAGTTATATACAGATTGTTTGACCATCATAAGAAACAACCTTGTTAAGTTTCATAAAATTTGGATAAGTGGTTCTCATGTTACAGTGTGACATGTGGACGCTGGACAGACGGACGCTGGACATTTGTATACCATAATACGTCCCGTCAAAATGTTTACGGGCGTATAAAAAGAACAAAAAAAATCCAGAAAATATAACTAAGAAAACTATAGATTTAGCCCTGGAATCCAAGGAGAGGTGAGGTGAACAAGAAAGGTCAATAATTCCTGCTCCACAAGTGAGATCCATCAGGTTTGTTGGAATTTTGGTTCTCAACTAATCCTCATTGTCAAAACAAGGATATATGTGCATCTCACTGCACTATGTTTTTTGAACTCATTAACACAGGTAGAAAAAAACCGCTGAAAATATCTAACAAGAGAGTGACCATGGAAATTCACATGCTCTTTGTATAATATATACCAAAATAGAATAATATACAAGTTGTAGAGAATTTTCTGTTATATTTGTTTCATATTCAGAAAATTCTACTACTTGCTCACATTTGGGCTTCACCTGTGCAACATACCTTATCTGACATTCTACATACTTTAACTGTTTTTATTGCATGTATCATTAAATCTCAATATATGCTGCTTTCATACTGTACATTCAGAAATTAGTGTGAGGTTTTTATTATTGGGAATAATGTAACTAATATAATATTGCAATAATATTAAGAACTCTCACTAAACTACTAAAATATATACTTTCATGAATATTTTCTAGAAATCGGAATAACTGATCTGACATTTTTCATAAATTGCAATAATAAATGCATGCAATAATTTCTGGATTTACAGTATGTGTTTTTAGCATGATTGTTCATATTGAATATTGTATGTTTCAGTTTTTGAACTTTAGATCTTATTGGGTATTGTATGTTTTTGAATGATTGTTCTTATTGGATGAGTACAACTAAAATTATATGAGATAATGTCATTTGATTTATCTCAAATGCATACAGAATCAATAAAGTAAAGTATTATATAAATACCTCATGAGATCCAAGACCATTAAATGTTCCCCAGTGTATAGCAACAGAGCATTTAGATCCAACTTCAGTATGAACCTTAACAGCTTCTTCAGGATTAATATGTTGTGGCTTCATAAAATATCTATAACAAGATGTTGGTAAGTAAATAAAGTAAGTTTAATAAGGAATTCAAAATAGAGGCTCTAAAGAGCCTGTGTCGCTCACCTTGGTCTATGTGAATATTAAACAATGGACACAGATGGATTCATGACAAAATTGTGTTTTGGTGATGGTGATGTGTTTGTAGATCTTACTTCACTAAACATTCTTGCTGCTTACAATTATCTCTATCTATAACAGTACTTTCTGTGGAAAATGTTACTGAAAATCTTCAAATTTTAAGAAAATTGTTAAAAATTGACTATGAAGGGCAATAACTCCTTAGGGGGTCAATTGACTATTTTGGTCATACTGATTTATTTTTAGTTCTTACTTTGCTGTACATTATTGCTGTTTACAGTTTATCTCTATCTATAATAATATTCAAGATAATAACAAAAAAACAGCAAAATTTCCTCAAAATTACCAATTCAGGTGCAGCAACCTAGCAACCGATTATCCGATTCATCTGAAAATTCCAGGGCAGATAGATCGTGACCTGATCAACAATTTTACTTCCTGTAAAAATTTGATCTTTATGCTTTGGTTTTTGAGTTATAAGCCAAAAACTGCATTTTACCCCCATGTTCTATTTTTAGCCATGGCGGCCATCTTGGTTTGTTGGCCCAGTTACCGGACACATTTTTTCAACTAGATACCCCAATGATGATTATGGCTAAGTTTGGTTAAATTTGGCCCAGTAGTTTCAGAGGAGAAGATTTTTCTAAAAGATTACTAAGATTTACGAAAAATGGTTAAAAATTGACTATAAAGGGCAATAACTCCTAAAGTGGTCAACTGACCATTTTGGTCATGTTGACTTATTTGTAGATCTTACTTTGCTGTACATTATTGCTGTTTACAGTTTATCTCTATCTATAATAATATTCAAGATAATAACCAAAAACATCAAAATTTCCTTAAAATTACCATTTCAGGGGCAGCAACCCAACAACGAAATGTCCGATTCATCTGAAAATTTCAGGGCAGATAGATCTTGACCTGATGAACAATTTTATTCCAGTCAGATTTGCTCTAAATGCTTTGGTTTTTGAGTTATAAGCCAAAAACTGCATTTTACCCCCATGTTCTATTTTTAGCCATGGCGGCCATCTTGATTGGTTGGCTGGGTCACCGGACACATTTTTTAAACTAGATACCCCAATGATGATTATGGCCAAGTTTGGTTAAATTTGGCCCAGTAGTTATAGAGGAGAAGATTTTTCTAAAAGATTACTAAGATTTACGAACTAGAGGCTCTAAAGAGCCTGTGTCGCTCACCTTGGTCTTGTGCATATTAAATAATGGACACGGATAAATTCATGACATAATTGTGTTTTGGTGATAGTGATGTGTTTGTAGATCTTACTTTACTGAACATTCTTGTTGCTACAATTATCTCTGTCTATAATGAACTTGGCCCAGTAATTACAGTGGAAAATATTTTCTACAAATTTACAAAAATTTATGAAAAATGTAACTAGAGGCTCTAAAGAGCCTGTGTCGCTCACCTTGGTCTATGTGCATATTAAACAAAGGACACAAATGGATTCATGACAAAATTGTATTTTGGTGATGGTGATGTGTTTGAAGTTCTTACTTTACTGAACGATTTTGCTTCTTACAATTATATCTATCATGAACTTTGCCCATTAGTAACAGAGAACTATATTTGGTAAAAATTTACATAAATTTACCAAATTAATGAAAATTGTTAAAAATTGACTATAAAGGGCAATAACTCCTTAAGGGGTCAATTGACCATTTAGGTCATGTTGACTTATTTGTAGATCTTACTTTGCTGAACATTATTGCTGTTTACAGTTTATCGCTATCTATAATAGTATTCAAGATAACCAAAAACGGCAAAATTTCTTTAAAAATTACCAATTGGAGGGCAGCAACCCAACAACCAGTTGTCCAATTCATCTGAAAAATTCAGGGCAGATAGATATTGACTTGATTAACAATTTAACTTCTTGTCAGATTTGCTCTAGATGCTTTGGTTTCATAGTTATAAGCCAAAAACTGCATTTTACCCCTATGTTCTATTTTTAGCCGTGGCGGCCATCTTGGTTGAATGGCCAGGTCATCGGACACATTTTTCAAACTAGATACCCCAAAGATGATTGTGGCCTAGTAGTTTCAGTGGAGATTTTGTAAAAGATTACTTAGATTTATGAAAAATGGTTAAAGATTGACTATAAAGGGCAATAACTCCTAAAGGGGTCAACTGACCATTTTGGTCATGTTGACTTATTTGTAGATCTTACTTTGCTGAACATTATTGCTGTTTACAATTTATCTCTATCTATAATAATATTCAAGATAATAACCAAAAACAGCAAAATTTCCTCAAAATTACCAATTCAGGGGCAGCAACCCATCAACCGATTGACCAATTCATCTGAAAATTTCAGGGCAGATAGATCTTGACCTGATAAACATTTTTATCCATGTCAGATTTCCTCAAAATGCTTTGGTTTTTTGAGTTATAAGCCAAAAACTGCATTTTACCCCTATGTTCTATTTTTAGCGGTGGCGGCCATCTTGGTTGGTTGACCAGGTCACCCCACACATTTTTTAAACTAGATACCCCAAAGATGATTGTGGCCAAGTTTGGATTAATTTGGCCCAGTAGTTTCAGAGGAGAAGATTTTTGTAAAAGATTACTTTAATTTACGAAAAATGGTTAAAAATTGACTATAAAGGGCAATAACTCCTAAACGGGTCAACTGACCATTTTGGTCATGTTGACTTATTTGTAGATCTTACTTTGCTGAACATTATTGCTGTTTACAGTTTATCTCTATCTATAATAATATTCAAGATAATAACCAAAAACAGCAAAATTTCCTCAAAATTACCAATTCAGGGGCAGCAACCCAACAACCGATTGACCGATTCATCTGAAAATTTCAGGGCAGATAGATCTTGACCTAATAAACATTTTTATCCATGTCAGATTTCCTCAAAATGCTTTGGTTTTTGAGTTATAAGCCAAAAACTGCATTTTACCCCTTTGTTCTATTTTTAGCCGTGGCGGCCATCTTGGTTGGTTGACCAGGTCACGCCACACATTTTTTAAACTAGATACCCCAAAGATGATTGTGGCCAAGTTTGGATTAATTTGGCCCAGTAGTTTCAGAGGAGAAGATTTTTGTAAAAGATTACTTTAATTAACGAAAAATGGTTAAAAATTGACGATAAAGGGCAATAACTCCTAAACGGGTCAACTGACCATTTTGGTCATGTTGACTTATTTGTAGATCTTACTTTGCTGAACATTATTGCTGTTTACAATTTATCTCTATCTATAATAATATTCAAGATAATAACCAAAAACAGCAAAATTTCCTCAAAATTACCAATTCAGGGGCAGCAACCCAACAACCGATTGACCGATTCATCTGAAAATTTCAGGGCAGATAGATCTTGACCTGATAAACATTTTTACCCCATGTCAGATTTGCTCTAAATGCTTTGGTTTTTGAGTTATAAACCAAAAACTGCATTTTACCCCTATGTTCTATTTTTAGCCATGGCGGCCATCTTGGTTGGTTGACCGGGTCACGCCACACATTTTTTAAACTAGATACCCCAATGATGATTGTGGCCAAGTTTGGTTTGATTTGGCCCAGTAGTTTCAGAGGAGAAGATTTTTGTAAAAGTTAACGACGACGGATGACGGACGACGCCGGACGCCGGACGCAAAGTGATGGGAATAGCTCACTTGGCCCTTCGGGCCAGGTGAGCTAAAAAATTAACTATAAAGGGCAATAACTCCTTAAGGGGTCAATTGACCATTTTAATCATGCTGACTTATTTGTAAATCTTACTTTGCTGAACATTATTGCTGTTTACAGTTTATCTCTATCTATAATAATATTCAAGATAATAACCAAAAACAGCAAAATTTCCTTAAAATTACCAATTCAGGGGCAGCAACCCAACAACAGGTTGTCCGATTCATCTGAAAATTTCAGGACAGATAGATCTTAACCTGATAAACACTTTTATCGCATGTCATATTTGCTCTAAATGCTTTGATTTTTGAGTTATAAGCCAAAAACTGCATTTTACCCCTATGTTCTATTTTTAGCCATGGCGGCCATCTTGGTTGGTTGGCCGGGTCACCCCACACATTTTTAAAAACTAGATATCCCAAAGATGATTGTGGCCAAGTTTGGTTTAATTTGTCCCAGTAGTTTCAGAAAAGAAGATTTTTGTAAAAGATTACTAAGATTTACGAAAAATGGTTAAAAATTGACTATAAAGGTCAATAACTCAGGGTTGGCAAAAACCCGGGTTTTATGAGTATTGCCCAGCCCAGTGGGAAATACTGGGAAAACCTGGGTTTTACTGGGTTTTAGTGGGTAATACTGGGCAATACTGGGTAATATAAAATATTTGTCTGAATTTTAAAGAGGATTCAGTGATAAACACAAATGCAATACATTTAATAAGATATTTATACCCTATTTTGTTTGTTTAGCATTTGTCTAGATTGGCAAACTGTAAATAGAAAGCAAATGAATAATTTTTTTTTCAAATGAATATAGCTCCTATTAAGAATTAACAATTACCTGTATTAAAGAAACATCACATTTAAATAATGTATATGTACTGTCACTAATTAATAAGTAATTATTCAGATTAGAACACAGATTTGTTTATGTAACAATAATCAGTCCTTTCAATTTTATAAGTGTTAATGGCATGACCCTGTCATTTGCCTGTAGGGTGTTTATTTAGCAATATGAATGTATAACAATTAAAATTAACAATTCAACTTAAACACTGCAATAAAATGCATTTTTCAAAGTTTGGATTATTGAAACAATACTTGGTAATTTGAAAAAAAGGTATCTTTAAATGTGCAAATCTTGTATTCTGCCTACATATAAAATTAATAGAGAAGAGAATGAAATTGAATTTTCTAGAAATTACTGTCAATGGTTATCTGTATAAAAAGTATATATTTAGCTGTTATACTATGAAACTATTACTATTTTGTGTTAAAATAAGCTTAAAAAATCATATTGCCCAGTAATGCCCACTATTACCCATTTCTGGGAGTATTGCCCAGCCCGGGAAAACCCGGGTTTTCCCGCCCGGGAATTCCCGGGTGGGTAATAATTTGCCAACCCTGCAATAACTCCTAAAGGGGTCAACTGACCATTTTGGTCATGTTGACTTATTTGTAAATCTTACTTTGCTGAACATTATTGCTGTTTACAGTTTATCTCTATCTATAATAATATTCAAGATAATAGCCAAAAACAGCAAAAATTCCCTAAAATTACCAGTTCAGGGGCAGCAACCCAATAGCGGGTTGTCGGATTCATCTGAAAATTTGAGGGCAGATAGATCTTGACCTGATAAACATTTTTACCCCTGTCAGATTTGCTCTAAATGCTTTGGTTTTTGAGTTATAAGCCAAAAACTGCATTTTACCCCTATGTTCTATTTTTAGCCATGGCGGCCATCTTGGTTGGTTGGCCGGGTCACGCAACACATTTTTTAAACAAGATACCCCAATGATGATTGTGGCCAAGTTTGGTTTAATTTGGCCCAGTAGTTTCAGAGGAGAAGATTTTTGTAAAAGTTAACGACGCCGGACGACGGACGACGACGCCGGACGCCAAGTGATGGGAAAAGCTCACTTGGCCCTTTGGGCCAGGTGAGCTAAAAATGGTTAAAAATTGACTATAAAGGGCAATAACTCCTAAAGTGGTCAACTGACCATTTTGGTCATGTTGACTTATTTGTAGATCTTACTTTGCGGAACATTATTGCTGTTTACAGTTTATCTCTATCTATAATAATATTCAAGATAATAACCAAAAACATCAAAATTTCCTTAAAATTACCAGTTCAGGGGCAGCAACCCAATAACGGGTTGTCGGATTCATCTGAAAATTTGAGGGCAGATAGATCTTGACCTGATAAACAATTTTACCCCTTGTCAGATTTGCTCTAAATGCTTTGGTTTTTGAGTTATAAGCCAAAAACTGCATTTTACCCCTATGTTCTATTTTTAGCCATGGCGGCCATCTTGGTTGGTTGGCCGGGTCACCGGACACATTTTTAAACTAGATACCCTAATGATGATTGTGGCCAAGTTTGGTTAAATTTGGCCCAGTAGTTTCAGAGGAGAAGATTTTTGTAAAAGTTAACGCAGGACGACGACGACGGAGGACGACGACAGACGACGACCGACGGACGCCAAGTGATGAGAAAAGCTCACTTGGCCTTTCGGACAGGTGAGCTAAAAAAAGAAGATCATGGTCATTTCAAAATGAATATAAATATTATGCAATGTAATAAAAGGACAATAATTGTATTTTGCTAATTGAACAGCTAAATAAAATATTTTAAGACATCAGGAAAGAATAATTCTCTATTATTTAATTTTTGAACTGATGTAAAGAGGGAGGGAGCAATTTATAATCGAAATCTATAATATCTATGTTGTGGGCAGCATGTCAGATATATCAAACTAATTCAATCTTTGAATTAAGATAATGCTCTAACTGTCTAGCTCATGTAGAAAAATGTCACTTATTACCAGTGATTGTTTGGATAACATCATTCTGACCTTCTGAATAGCCTATGACCTTGTCAGGTCAGCATGAGATCATGTTCATGTGCGCAAATCCTTTTATCTTTTTTGCCTGATAAGGACTCGTCCAGAACTTTAACAAAAAGCTTTAAAAGGAGTATACACAATAAATATTGCGATTACAGAATAGTTTTATACCTTGGTGCGTAGCAGCCTATAGGTATTGCAGACAAGTCTATAGGTCCATATTTTTCACCAATTGTTTTAAAGACAGGACAATAACCAGTATCTCCTGAGTAGTAAAATGTATGACTATCTTTACTTTTTATAACCCAGCCACACCATAGACTCTGTAAATACACAAAACAATACATCATGAAGACATAATCTTTCAATCAGTTTAATTGAGGTCAGGAGCTGTCATGTCAGTAACTGCTAGTAGTTCTTTGTTAATTTATGTATCATGATACTATCATGGTTATTTTGCTTAGTTTCTTTTGTTACCTATTCTGATATCACATTTGAATTTCTTTTAAAATAAGGTTTTTACTGTGCGTATTGCTGTGTTTGGCTAGAGGTATAGGGGGAGAGTTGAGATCTCACAAAACATGTTTGACATGGCTTTTGTCTGCTCTTTGGTCAGGTTGTTGTTTCTTTGACATATTCCCCATTTCCATTCTCAATTATATTTTTTTCAGCCTTTTTTTAAAAGAGAACCAAAGTATAGTTTACAGTTTTAATTTTTTTGGGACCTTTTAGTAAAAATCAAAGCCCAGACATTCAAGGTTCAAAAACAATATGGTAACATATCTTTCCTTTTGAAATGAAAATACATTATATTATATATCATTCTAGAAAGATGATGCTATGGTATTCCATGTCATGAGTCAAATTAACTCAATTTTGTTCTTTGAATCAGATAATATCTGCCCTTTTTCAAAATAAAATATGAAAAAAATAAATGGGGAATGTGTCCATACTCCATCGAGACGCAGATGATGCCATCGCTAGCATATATAAATGTTATAACGGGACATAACTCAAGAACTGTAAAAGGGAAGCTGCCAAAATTTGAACTTAAACTGAGTTTAGCGGTAATAAGCATTATATATACATTTCATTAAATTAAGAGATCAGAAACAAAAAAATCCAGCAGTTTTTCCATTTGTAAAGGTTATCAAAGTGCTTTTAAGCACTGAATGGTAAAGATTGCTTAAATTTATCATTTGGTAGTAAAATTGAATATTGCATTGTATAAAGCATTGGTTTTAGTTGATTCAACTGCTATTCTGGACAAAGAAAGATAACTCCAGTTTTCAAAGAAGATTTTAAAAAGCATCGATTTAAGTTTAACTGCAATCATGGACAAAGGAAGATAACTCCAATATATTTGTTTTTACTTGATTGATATTCTTGAAATTTTTTAGCAATTTTTCAATCTGTAAAGGACATTATTCTAGAACAGTAAAAATGACAGCACCAAAATTTAAACTTGATCTGATCATTAAAGTACTGTAATAAGCATTGTGTATAAGTTTCTTAACATTTAGTTGGGGCAAACTTAAGTTAGAGATCAGAAACGAAACATTTAGAAATTTTTCCAAATTTAAAGGGGCATAACTCTAGAAAGGTAAAAGTTACACCACCAAAATTCAAACCCCATCTGCATTTAGAGGTAATAAGCATTGTGAATAAGTTTCATAACATTTGGTTGAGGCAAACTAAAGGTAGAGAACGTAAACTAACTTTGGGACGTACGTACATACATGGGTACGTACAGACAGACAAGGGTAAAACTTAATACTGGGGCTACGGCGGGAGTATAATTAAGTTTGACATGTTTAACCAAGATAAAATAATTGTGATTTGGTTAATTTAGATTATTTTAACAAAAAAACAAACTTTTTTGGCTCAAAATTAATATGTTTTATCATTGCAAATTATTTACCTAACACATTTTAATTGAATTCATGGTAAGTTTATTTTTTAATGAACTTATTCACCTTCATGGCATCTGTAGCAGTTCTCTGACTCCAGTGCTGTGCAGGTACACAACAAAATTTCACTTCTTTGCCTCCGATTTTGACATCATCTTCCTCCCACCATGTCATTTCCTTAACATTTTGACAGTTATACCTTTCAAACCATGATCCTGTTCCTTCTGGTACATACCATTTTATGTCTTGAAATTTGGTATTCAACTTTTCAACTGCATCATGTTCCAAATGATCATAATGATTATGACTTACAATTACAGCATCAATTTTGGGTATATCTTTTATTTCACATGGCACAGGTCGATATCGATAAGGTCCAGCAAACTGAACAGGTGAACAGCGCTCGAGAAAAACTGGATCAGCCAATACTGTTAAACCATCAAACTGAACTAAGAATGTAGCATGGCCAATCCACATAAATTGAATAGGATCTTTTGGATTTTTAAGTTTTTCTTTTCCCTCTTCATCAAGTTTATGAACTGGAAGTTCTCTATTCAACACTTCCTGGAACATAAAATAATTCACTACATCAATTTGTATTTGTATAGATATAAAGCAGGGTTCATGATTTTTATAAAGTCCTGCTCTCCATGGAATTATTTTTTATTTAAAAAAAAAGTTGCATGTCATAGTTTATTCACATTATGAACATTATATAGAAATATCTGAGATGACTAATTATCATTTACTGAAAGTTTTTTCAAACCACAATTTACTATTTTACATTAAAAAAAACCCATCCCACTTCAAGATAGTACAAAGCGCTATGTTTCTCCCTTGAAAAAATAAAATAGGACTTGCCCAGTGACATTATGTTTAACTGATTATCTGAAAGTGTAATTGAAATCCTGTCATTTGTCTTTAACCGATACAAATGTGAACCCTTTAAGTATGGTCAAGCCCATGTTTTGCTATGGGAAACCTAAAAACTCCATCAGACAAAATAATTAATTATAAGCTGAATAATGCCATCAGATGCTTAAGATTCTCAGAAAGTCACTGTTTAAGGGGACTACACATCAGACAATAAAATTGATATATGATTTTGTTTTAATTTCAACCTTCATAAAAGCAGAATATAAAAATTATATTTTGCTTTATGTGATCAATTTGACACAATTTGTATAAATATATTATTCTATAACATGAAACAGATCAATAAAAATCATCATTGTTGATTGCAAGTGCTTGTATGTCTAGTTATATTTATATTAATGTTTATTTTTTGTAATGACTTTTGTTATAAATTAAATATGAAAATTATGTTCAAATCAGTAAACATATATCTTCACAGCTTATGCCCATTTAATGAGGAGTTGCAAGGGAAAAATATTAAAGGGCAAACCATCCTATGATCAAATTTTAGAATAAAGGAGAGAATGACCACTATATTAGTCCACACTAGGGACCATATTGACCTTGTTTTACGGTATTTATGATTCTTTCATTAAGACCCTCCAGCAACTATCAAGATGAAGAACAGGAATACAAACTTTGACCATTGATAATTTGTTTTTTTTTCTATACATTGACATTGTGTGCGATGAGCTCCCGTGTATGTGTACTTCATATTCCTTTATTTTCTGTTAAAGGGTCTGAACATGACTTAATGCAAATTTAACCCTTGAATGTAAAAGGTCATATGGCAATACATTGATGTTTTGTTTAACAAATGATTTAATACCGAGAAATTGGTGGTCTTACTTTAATTTAAACCATGTCAGCTATCTAGCTTTATCCACAGGCGCTTGGATATATGATACAGTTATTTTTTTTAATTTTGTTGTTGATATTAAGATATTCAATTTTCTATATTTATAATACATATCTATCACTTCTGTGCATATCTCACCTACAGAAAATACCTAATTTTGCAATCCATACTAAGGAAAATTGGGTATTGTTTTATATACAAGAAAGGCAGCTTCGTATTCTTTGATATCAAGTTCAATTTTCCATGTAGAAATGACCACTTTTTTCTGGGTCCAGTAGCATGGTATATTCTTAAAATATTTTCTCACATAATGCCTGGACATCAGTGGACATGCAACATTACACAGTGTGACACGTTAACAAATGAAAATCAACACTCAGACTAGTCATTATTAAAGTAGGACAATAAATGAATAAAAGACAAACCCGGGACCCAGAAGTACAAACAATAGACCATCAACTCTGAAAACCAAAAGTAAAATAGAAACATGGATTACGAAAAATATGCAGGGGCGACATCAGAGAGTGAAGAGAACTTGCTTCTTGCAAAACACTTTCAGTGAAAACAATTTGATATGAAGACAATCATAGGAAGACAATCTTTTGTTTTAGTTTTTTGAAATTTAAAACATGAGGCATTTGCCTCAATGTAGTTAAGGCCCTGATAGTATCCAGTCTATAAATTTTTTGAAAAAAAAAAATCAACCTCCTGCACAATCCCAGATCTTCTCCATTAACACCCAATCCTCCAAATAAAGAAAAATATTTCTTTTAGTTTTTACATATTGTTACTATTGACAAGGCTTGGGATTGGGACAAGCAAATTAAATTTCCTTCCACTATAATATATTTTTCATTCAAACCTCATTTGGTATTCCTGCTTCATTTTTTTCAGTCAATTTCATCTTCAGAAATGAATATGCACCAGGTTTATACCAATCAGTCCATGAAGAAGGATTATTGTATGACACACCATAGCCAAACAATCCTTTCTTCTTAATAGGTGCATTCTTCTTAAAGGGGTCACTCTCTGCCATATCGTCAAAGTCTGTTCTGAAAGCAGAATGAACACAGGGTTTATAATCAATTAACATATATGTCTTCAAGAAAACTATGATATCTTTACAAGAGGCATCCACTTAAATTAAAATCCAATGATCATTCTTTTCTAGACATTATGATTGATAGTGTAAGTTTTATTGAAAAAAGTTACCAAATAAATATTTGATCCTGAAGTCACATTAATTCAAGAACAATGTCTTGCTTAAATATGATATATTATAAAAAAATTACTTCGGCCTCGAAATACTTATAAAATATTTGAACGAATTCTGAAATTTTTAGTGTTTTTTACAATTAGATATCCATAATGAAATTACTAAAAATCAACATTATAGTATTGACACTTCAGTGCAAATGTGTTAATCATTATGTGACAGTGATGCTTTCAACATGTCATTTCCAACATGTTGATAAACAAGTATATATACAGTGTCCATTAGACACCATACCCTGATCACATATCCATGTTCAATGAAGTGTAAAAATCTTGTTCAAAAAACTAATTTAGCATAGATATATGTTAAAAAGTGCACATCATATTAATGAACATGAATATTAACTTTTTAAAAGTTTATTTGGCCACCACTTCATGGTAAACATTATTTCAAACCAAAACTTTAACATGATAATGGACTGACAGCTTAAGGACAGACAGTAGAAATTATATGGTTCACTACTGACCCCACACAGATCCAATGATTTAAATGCAGGGTCCATACAAGGATGCATCAATTTTTCTCGTTAAGGAACCTCTTCATTATTAGATGAATAAGGTAGGTAATTTGGTCTCTTGCACTGGAAAATTCATAGGAAATCATACCACATCGTTTTACTTATTTAAAGGTTGAAGAAAGTACATGTGAAGAAAGGACAATATGACTATTTCAGTAATCCTGTTTCAATCAATCATAAAAACTCAGTGTACACTTTTTAAAATAATGATTTAGATTAGGAATAAAAGAAACAGACTTAAAATGTCATAATGGAACAACATGAGAGTTTAACATGTTTAAATTGATATGTGCCATCATAAAATATATATTTTAAAATATATAAAAGAATACGTACGCACTGAACATTGTTTCTGAATCTGTGAAATTATCTCAAAACAGAGATAGGCCTCCAGATAAATTCATTAAGGTTAATCATAACTGCTGTTTTCAACTCTAAAATCATATTAGAGTACTGACAACCCTGTGAAACTTATTTTTTTATGCCATACATGGACAAAGTCTAAATATCAGCTGCTGAGGCGAATGACGATAAAAAGTGAACTTTCCTTAAGACGATAAAAGAATATACTGATTTTGAGGCATAACATAATTTTTTTTCCTAAAATGACCCTTACAGTAATTATTTGAGACCTCTGACAAATCATGATAAGGATATATTGACGCAATCATGATATGGATATTTTTATGAATCATGGTAAGTTTTAAGCCAATTTGACATTAATGGTAGCCGAAAATGAGTTTTAAATGACTGTTTGACACTTGACAGTAAAGGGCATAACTACCCTCATATAAATAAGCTATTTGTATTTTCACTAATGTCTTCATTAGTTAACTTTGGCCAAAAGTCAAACTTTATACTAAATTTATATCATTTTAAAAGAATTGCAATTCATGGAAATAAACAGATCATGCAAAATTCTATAAGTATAGAAAGGGGAGGGGGAGAAGGAGGGGTCCTGATCCCCCGGGCTTAAAAACATGATATCCTCAGGTCCCAAAATTTAAATAAATCTAAATCCTGGCATCCGAAAATTGGAAAAAAAGAATTCCTGGATCCCAAAAGGATCAATCCCCAAATCCTGAGCTTAAAAGCACCTGATCCCAGAGTCCCGGTGTCACGGAATAGAAGTTCCTTCATAATTTAAGTTCCAAATGGAAACAATATTCTGGAATATTATTTCGACTGGAATAAATATTACAGGAAATGTTCCTTATGGAATAAATGGTATAGAATATTTGGTCCAACAGGAACAGGTATTATGACATTGTTTATAACAAAGTTTCCAGTGGAACTTCTGTTAGGTGGAACAAATATATGTTGACACCAATACGGTTCTTATACCCCTTCATAGAAACTAAGTCCCTGTACAAAGGAAATAATGTGAATCAAACAAATGTTTGGAAAAACAGTCACAAAGGTTAATTGCCCTCAAGTACTATTTCTATTGAACATAGAGGGACATTATATATCTGCACAACAAAATAGAAATAGTAGATCTTGCCATGCATGGATAGAAAACAAGTGCCTGTGATTTTCTGTATAGGGAAGAATAAAAGAATTTTAAAATCCCTCCCCCTAAAACACACTACGCATTTATACTTTCGAGATTCAAAACCTATATACATATGAAATCACCTTTCGTTTTTTTTACAACATGCCATTGACAAAATACTTTGTTATGGGGAAATCCAACATGTTTCGCTTCTTCGTTTTCGCTTTAGAAAACGAAAGTAAACAATCCAGATTACCGGAAGTAATTTCGTATTTATCCCCCTTGTTGTAACATGTTTAGGAAAAGCAAGACAGACTAAAGCTTTGAAAGATTCTTATTCAAATGCCTCTCCCACAAGCTCTTTTAGCTCGACTTCAAAAGCGAGGAATTGTTAAAGAAGAGCAAAAAACAGGTTATTTTTATTTGATTCTTTGAAAATAAGATGCAAAGTCACCGAACAATCAGGGGACTTACTTAGCTTAGTCCTATAGGCTATAGTCCAAATAATTATGACGTCTTGAAAGGCTATTATAATTTTTTTCTTTGACGTTATAATAGCCTTTCAAGACGTCATAATTATTTGGACTATATAGGCTATAGATCTAACACATGACTTCGCATTCTTATTCAATTTTTAACGTTTTAATACTGATATTTTCATTTTTTATTTTTTTTTAATGCGGTGGCACATTGATAGTAAAAAAAAATGATATCAGAACAGTAAATAGAAATAGTAAATAATGCCCCCCCCCCCCCCCCCCCATGTGGACTAGGGACAAGTTTACTTAAATGAGTGATTTTCCTGATCCCGGATCCCGCTTACTATTTTGTCAAATTCCCGTATCCCGCTTACACTATGTACATAAGCAATTCTCATTTTTTTTGGTCATTTCCTGGGTCCCGCTAGACCTCATTTCCCGTTTTCACGACACAATAATTTGACTTTCACGTGTCCCGCTTACCAAAAATCGACAATCCCGCTTCACTCTTAGACCCCAATGAGACCCACAAGTAACATTATGTTTATAAAGCTATTAAAGGTTGAAAGTAAGAGTTGTCTTTCTTTAATAATCACCTTTTTAGTAGTACAAATTTATCACTAGACTAAGTGATTTAATTTTTTGTAGTTTTAAATATAGAATACTAATGATCCAGCGACTAATTATGATGCTAAAATTATCAGGGCCAACATCTGTGTTGTCTAGGATGACCAGGTCATGTCAGGTGATGACCTTGTATTGAATCTAGGATGACATAAAAATCACTTGTTTAAGTATCATACCTCAATTTCCTTTCAAAAAATCACTTCTTTAAGTATCATTATTCTAATAACCCCACTAATTTCAACCACCCCCAAACAGTGAAATTTTTATTGCGAACAGTAGAATTTTATTACATAATCTGAAAGACAAAACCTTGAACTTTACAGGAAAAATGCTCCCACTGATGGGAAAAATCTGTTAAGAAAGTATTAGTTCATTAAGTTAAGCCATTATTATAGCATTTTTTCTAATAAAATAGAATTTACAGCTAAATGATAGCATCAAAGGCATAAACCTTGCTACTTAAAAGAAGCAAAAAGTTAATTTTTTTCAAGTTTACTAATGGAAAAATATTATCTTAACCTATGTGAAACAGGCTATTATTTGAACTTGGAATTATTTTTAATTGTGGAATTTTCTTAAATTCTTGTTATTGAAATTCTTAATAAATTCCATGCTTATTTTGTACTGTAATGTTCTGTGCTGCACACAACACTTTCTATTACAAAGAAAATAGTATATTTTCACTAGAATGTACTGTGCCGTGCACAACACTATCTACCCAAAATACATTGTATAGAAAGTGTTATGAACCGCTCAAAACATCATAACACCAAATAAACATGGAATTTATTATAATAATGAAAAGGTTCCTTAATGAGAAAAATTGATGCATCCTTGTATGGACCCTGCATAATTTAAATCATACATTGTAGGATCTATGTGGGGTCAGTAGTGAACCATATAATTTATACTGTCTGTCCTTAAGTTGTCAGTCCATTATCATGTTAAAGTTTTGGTTTGAAATTTTGTTTACCATGAAGTGGTGGTCAAATAAACTTTTAAAAAGTTCATTCATTTGACTTATTGTTGGGTAACTGAAACCACATATTTATTTTTATTTGGCACAAGAGGAAAAAAATAATTCTGTAACTATAAATGAATAAAGAAGACATAAACTGAAACAACTGTTTTTGTGGTTATAGTTTAATTGTATTCTCAGTTATGAATTTAGTGTCCTTAACCTCAAACATAATGTCCAATAAAATTTAAGTATGATGTATACAAGCTGAAGCCCCGCCTATCTTAATTGCCATGCTTGAGCAAACACTGATACAAACAAAGCAAGCAAGCCAAACAAAGATTTGTTTTGCTAGCATTAATGTAAAAGCTTTAAAAGATAAAATCTTTTCCCCCTGCAGGATGCTTTTGTGATGCTATGGAAAGGGTATTTGTCTTGTAAAAGCTCTCTTGTATACAATTGGCGGTTTCAGAATCAAATGAATTCTGGGTAATATTTTCAAAAACATACACCATCTTGAACAATTGGAATTCAACCATTGACATAAAATAATTTTCATGTTTGGGTAACTCGCTAGTTACCCAGAATTCTTTAGATTCTGAAATGCCAAATTCTTGCCAGATTTTATCAAATTTATATGTATATGTATGTAAATCAAAGGTTTATATCAGCAATGTCTCTGACAAGTTTGAAAACTATCATCCTACATGTATGTAAAAGGAGTTATTTCACCTGCAAATATTGATTATTCATATAAAAATTTGAATTATAAGCCCATTTCACATGTACATTTCTTGACAGAATTTCTACCAAATTCTGTCGAAAACATTATATCAGCAATGTCAAGGACAAATTTTTGATAACCAGTGACAAACTGTCATGTGATAGTTCCAGGGAATAAACTACAAAAAAATCAACTCATTTCTCTGATTGAAATGCTAGAGTTTCTGTTGCTTGACATGTAACTTTATACTGCTATGTTGAAAGTGGCTTTAAACACAAATCAATCTATCAATTGAAAGAGTCTTGATAGCATATTCTCTTGATAATCAAGAATGTATGGATAAGAGTTGTTGTTGGGTTATTCCACTTACATGATATATATGATTTACATGTATCAAATTTTTGTAATAACCTTTTGCTTGTAACATCATATATTCTGAATATAGTTACTTTACATGTACATGTAGTTGCTTTTTATACGACCCCAAAATTTTTTTTTGCGTGGTATAATGCTATCATGTCATCTGTGTCGTTGTCGTCCGAAGACACATTTAGTTTCCGGACTTAAGTTTTAGTGAATGGATCTTTTTAAATTTTTACCAGATGGTTCAATACCATTCTAGGAAGGGGGTTATGGTACCAATCGTTTTAGAATTAGGGACCAAAAAGGGGCCCAAATTAAGCATTTTTGTATTTTTCAAACAATAACTTGTGTTTAGGCCAAATAAAAATATATGTGTGGTTCCAGTAACCTGACCGACCCTAGTTCAAACCCTCTGACCCTAGAATTTTTTTTTCATTTCGGAAAAATAAATTTTCAAACGTTCAAATTTTGAAGATTGTGAATTAAAATAATAAAATTCTTAGATTTCTGTCATCTGAATTTCCATCAGAAGTATCTGTTATTGATAAAATGCAAGAATTCATAACAACTCGTCAAAATGCAACAAAATTAACTAAAAAGGTAAATGACTGTCTTTATTTTGCAACCAAACACTTTTAAAATGGCTGACTTTCGGTATTGACATTTATAATACCGGAAACAATTTTGGTAAACACGATTTTTTTCCTGATTTTGACAATCCAAAATAAAATTTAGAAAAAAAAATAAATAAAATTTGCCGACCTACCGACCCTATTTTTAAAAGTATGTTACTGGAACCACACATATATTTTTATTTGGCCTTATGTGTATGAATCATCTCTGAAATGATACCACAAGTTTCCATACCATGGAGGGATAGTGAGTATAGAATTTGGGGGTTTATGGCTCAAAATCTTTTGGAATTAAGGGGCAAAAAATGGGGAAAAACTAGTTTTTTCTGGTCAATGGACAATTAAGACAATTTAAAAGCAGTGAAAGGGAGGTAATTCAAAAACATTTAACATACTTTGTTGTGTATGTTCGGATTTACCTCTCTTACACTACTTAAATTATGTATAAAGTAATGTTAGGTTTTTGACTATTTGCAAAAAAAAGGGGGTGGTAGTAGTTTTCAATTTCTTTTCCAAATTTATCAAATTTTAAATTTTTGAAATCTTTAATTGCACAATATTGTGCAATAGATTTGTAAGATCTTGACATTTGTTTTGTGTTAAAAACCCATATTATGTCAAAAATTTGATCACAATCCAAATTCATAGCTGTATCAAGCTTGAATGTTGTGTCCATACTTGCCCCAACTGTTCATGGTTGACCTCTGCGGTTGTATAAAGCTGCACCTTGCGAGCACCTGGTTTTGTATTTATTGGTTAAAAAGACAGTTTACTATAAAGGAAGTAAAGTTAAGAAATTTTTAGCCCTATTAAAAGACATACTGTGGATTCATTATTATTTGTTGGATACCAATTTTCATGGATTTTGTGGGGACTGTTAAACCACGAAATTAAATGTTCAACGAATAACAAATTTTCTATAGGCTTGTATGCAGACCTCGGCAAGACCACAAATTAAAAATATCAAAGATTATGTAAGTTTTCCTTAATCCATGAAAATTAATACCCAAGAAAATTAATGAATCCACAGTATATGTTTTCCAATATTATTTATAATTTATCATGTTGATCCACATATGTTCTTATTAAATGTACGAGGGTGCTAATGCCCTTTACCGTCAGGCGTCAAATGGTAATTTTTGGCTACCGTTAGCATCAAATTGGTTAAAATTTTACCTTGATTTTGTCAAAATATTCTTATAATGATTCCTCAGATGTCTCAAATAGTTATTGTTACTGTTATTTAATAATAAAAAAAAAAGCATGTTTCGTCAAATTCAGCTGATTTTTTTATCGTCTAAAAGAAAGTGTACATTTTATGGTCATGTACTAAAAATTACAGTTAACGTCATTTGGCAAGAATTTTTGCCCTTATACATCATGAAGGTACATGTACCCCATTACTACCTCATGTACTCATTCTAGATTTTTTTCATTTTTAAGCTGATGAAGTTGAGGAGGTTTTTGCAGAAGATTATGATGACCCTGTGAAAGAAGCAGAATATGAAAAGCCAGCAGACATTCCTGAACCTCAATCAGAAGAGGAGGAGGAAGAGGAAGACGGACCTCTCATCCATCACATACCAGCATGCCCTAATAGATCTAATAAATACCACACATGTGTCGATTACTGCAAGGAAAAGTGGGGGATGAAAGAATTCCAGAAAGACTCAGATATGATAAGAAAACGAGACAGAATGTTAGGGAAATATCCATTACCGGATGGTTGGTTAGAAGTTGCTGATCCTGAAACGTAAGAAAACAGTTGTTAAAAACTACATATGCATTTACATGTACATTTACATGTATTAATATTTGTATCAGTCGGGAGGAAAACAGATGAAATTGTACATTTTATTAAAATTTCACCACAAGATAGTGATTTTTAACAAATACTGAATTCAAGCCAATATGCCAAGAACACTTTAATGCTTGGTTCACATATATATAGTAAAATTCCATGAAATAAGTACTGCTCCAATAGTATGAATGAATCATCTACCATGAGAAGCCTTTTAAGGCAAACAAAGAATTATCAGTTTTGTTCATTTTACTTATAGAATAACAATATTTTCCTCCACATCCGTTAAATTTGTCAAGATTTTTAGTGTCTGTAATGGTTACTGGTATACCTTCAGTTATCTCTCTTGAGCAACTCTTCAGTTTTCTTGAGAATTCAATATGATAAAATAATATGAATTTTCCTTTCAGAAATAGATACTATTACTGGAACTTGGTAACAGATCAGGTGTCATGGCTGTCACCCGTACATCCTTCTGCACAAATAACCTTATCTGCTGACAAAATACAAGGTAATTATGACTCTTGATAAAAAATGAACTAGGTAACTAACTGCCTTTCTTACAATGCTGCATGGCAATTAATTACTCTTTTCCACTACAATTGAATTATCTCCCTTTAATAGCTGGAAAGATTTCATATATAAAACTTTAAGTACATTTGTTGTTGTATGGTTGCCAATGAGACAAATTAAAAAAAAAAGAGCCAATAAGAATAAGATTTGATATGCATCTACTAGTATGTCCCTTTATCAGCTTAAAAATTTCATAAGATGACTAAACATGAGATTACTACCTTCTTTATGAAGAAGATAAAGTTGAAAAAGTACATGATAATATTTTTTAAAACTGTATTAAATAGTGATCTCTTCCTATCTACACATGTGCTTAGGGGACTTATTTTCAATTAAATCTCTGTTGTTTAACTGTTTTATATATTTTTTGGCAATTTTAAATTATTGGATTCATTTTAGAATAAAAATACCATATTTTTTTGTATGTTTTAGCAATATTTGGAGATTCAGCTATAGTGAGTAGCCATGAAGATGATTTTCATCTTAGTGATGATGAAGAGATGGATGTCAATGATTCAGAGAGTTCACCTGTAGGTTTTTTTTGTAGTTTATTAATTAGTTTCTTAAAACATTTCTGGCCCACGAAAACTTTCTTGTAGGTTTGAAATACTTTCTGGTTTTAAACAAATATATATATATTCTGTCTTGTTGTGTGAAAGGCTTATGATTTATCATAAATTTGGCTGTTGGTTTTATCTTTTGAATATTTCACATTTTGCCTTTTATGGCTGAACTGGTTTTGCTCATTATGCAAGTCTGTATGGTGACCTACATTTGTGTATAGTTGCAATTACATCCTTTTTTTATGGTGGGTTGTTATCTCATTTATACAGCAGTCCTTTATTTTTATTGTCTGAATTTGAAATCATGGACAAAAGTCTGCATTTTAGGCTTGAGTAAAATTTTGTGTTTGAAGTAAATTTCTTCAAAATCTAATACAGAATACAGTACCCGGTTGTCATTACTTCACTTTTTATCTTCAGAAATTTTGCTGAATGTTTGCAGTAAAGTTTTATCTTTGGTAGAATTTATTGTTTTTATCATCAGTGCATTCATTTATTGTAGACACTTCTTATTTTCTCCCTTTTTACATTTATTAGTTTTTTCAGTTTCAGTACATGTACTTATATAATAAAGGAAATCTTATGACCAAATTTAATAAAAATCATGGCCGTATGACAATTTTTTCTTTGTTTAGCAATATTTTTAACTCACAAATATCTTTCAACAAGATTTTATATACATTTCAAATGTTCATATAACTTTTACAGAGTAGTAGTTCATCCAGTGACTCTGATTCTGATGAAGAGTTTGAGAGAAAGCGTCAGCGTACAGATACTAATAGACAAGATGACAAGAGAGGTGGAAGGGGAGGGGGTGGGGGTGGTGGTAGAGGAGGAGCTGCTAGGGGTGGCGGTGGTAGGGGTGGGAGAAGGAATCAAAATAAAAAGGAAGAACTGGATCCAATGGACCCTGCATCTTATTCTGAAGTATCAAGGTATATTTAAATTTCTTTTGGAGTCTTCTTTGTCTCGTCAATCAAAAGATCAAAACCTCATATACAAATCTAATCAGTTAAGAAAATCAGATCTACAGGGAAAGTTGACAATAAAAAAGTCCTATAAATATGGCTGGACAGTTAAGGTGGTACACAACACTGTCACTAAAATTAATTTGGCTCGTTTAATTTTCATAAAATTTTGTCGAAGTATTTACTTTGACACTTTAACAAAAATATAAAAATTAAATTTTTTTTGAACCAACCGTTTTCCAGAAAAAATACACTGGTTATATAGCAATTTGACAAACACCAATTTTGATCATTGAGAAGCTTGATATTCCTTTTACAACACAATGTAATTAAAACGTTTAGCTGACTTTACAGAGTTATCTCCCTGTAGTGTTAAGTACCACCTTTAGTGTTATGTTTATGATAAATGGTTACAGAAGAATTAGATATTGAGTCACAACTATAGTGTGTGATAACATTGTGTGAGGGAATTCGACGTTTGCTGTACCACTGTTCACTCCAGCGCAATTTATGACAATACCACTGTATCAATCAGAATGATTTTTTTTGCAGTGTTTTTAGAAATGATTTTACTTTGTTGTCGCGTATTATTCGTGATACATTCAATGTTTTAAAAAGGCGAATTTTCTGTATAAAGTCAATGATTATGTTGACTTTTGAAGGCCAAACTTTTTACAGCCTTAAATACGCAAATAAAAGATCCAAAAACTATACCAATACAGAATGACATGTTTATGAAATTATAGCAAATCTATTGGTTAACAAATTTTTATTCGTTGTTGCAAAATAATTAACTTAAAATATCTGACATTTTCTCCCTACCCAGTTTACCCCTATACATTTTTATGATGTGGACTGTTCATTGTTATTGAATCGTAGGCAATTTGATTGGATTAAGTTGTTATTAGTTTACCTACAAACTTGTTTATGCTTTTCATACA
The DNA here is from genome assembly GCF_963676685.1 of Mytilus edulis. Lineage (NCBI taxonomy): Eukaryota > Metazoa > Mollusca > Bivalvia > Mytilida > Mytilidae > Mytilus > Mytilus edulis. The sequence goes on from NC_092344.1 coordinate 47,394,345, forward strand.
TGACTATTGATTAATTAGAACGTGCATGAATGTGTACGGTAACTAAAATGACCTTCAAACTGGACACTGGACGAGTCAATATTATGTTTTATCAATGAAAGTTAAGGTATGAAAGGTAAGAATTGCCACTTCGTCTATTTTCACAAAATTTTCTGAATACACAGTTGAAAGATTATTTTTTAAAAGCCTATTGTGGAGATAAAAGAGAAAGTTTACAAATAAGACGTTTTGTTCCATTAAACAAGTCATTTCTTAAGAGAAATGCCGAAATATATTTTACGCACGACTACGGCAGGTAAAATTATTATTTATCATAACAAAACAAAAAAAAACATTTTTCAGTTCATTGGAATATGTTAATTACAATTAATTACAAACTTAAGAAGTAAGTAAATAAAGTCAAAATATGTCCGATCTGCCTATTTCTGGACATCAAAAGTCAATACGATCGTTTTAAAGTCAATTTCGTCTACCTCACAAAATCTTGTTAGGCACTATAGTTATGAAAGAAGATAGTAGTAACCATACATTAAGGGATTGGTACATTCTACTCATTTTAGTACTTGTACCTTTGAGAATGAAATGAAAGAGGTGGTGCATATAACAAAACCATAGGAAACATAAGGAAACACAAAAAAATCACGAATTCATACCTCAGCTCTGCAATTTCTCGCATATTATGCTATGAGTAACCACAAATATAAATCAGTTGTTAATTAAAAATGTGTAAAATAGCATTGTGTAACAACATATGCTTTAAATGCTTTGAAATTCACTCAGTTGGTAGCAATTTCTTTTATTAATCAGTGGTCCCATATTTGTATCCACAACTGCTCCTGAACTGTCGCCGTCTTTCTGCATCATCAGCCATTGTCATCTGTTAACTTTTACAAAGATCATATCTAAAACTACTAGGCCTAATGTAACCAAACTTGGCCACAATAATCAATGGGGTATCTAGTTTTAAAAGTGTTTGACCACCCAACCTGCTGACAAACATGGTTGACATGGCTAAAAATAAGAAATTAGGAGTAAAAAGCAACTTTTAACTTAAAAACTGCTGTAGAAAAAGAATTTTTTTACAAGTAAGCCATCATAAATCTTATGTCCTCTCATTTTCCAAGGTATTGCCCTTTAATCATAATATTTAATTTTTGTTTTTTGGTTTTTCGTCTATTATCTTGAAAACTATGATAGATAGATAGGAACTTTAAAAGGGAAAACAATCAGCAGAATAAGATATACTAATACATCAACATGACATAAATTGTCAGTTAGCTCTTAATAGTTATTCCTCTGTTATGATGATTTTTACCCTGAAAAAAGTGTCCATTGATGAAGATGCAGGTGAGAGACACAGACACTTTAGAGCCTTTAGTTTTAGAAGTTAACTTAAGCATATTATGTGGTTGGAGTTAATTTCTTGTTATTTTTGTCAATGCATAATTCAGTGTCATTTTATTATTTCAGGGGCTCTTGGTCATCTGGACTAGATAGAGGCAATGAAGCCAAGACAGGAGCAGACACCACAGCTTCTGGACCTTTATTCCAACAGAGACCATATCCTAGTCCTGGTGAAATCATGCGACGGAACCAGGCAAACAAAAAATGACAAGACTTTTCAGCAATAAGTCAATCAACTGGACATTATAAATGTGTTTGAATGTTCTCTGAATAAACACTATTGACAACGTTTAAAAACCTGTTCAAGTTCCTGCACCTGGGTCAGCAATAGGTGGACTATTCTTGTGTTTTAAGTGTTACAGTCTAACTTCAACAGCTGATACATATTCAAATACAGTGAACAACTTTTTCATTACATATTCATTATTCATCTATGTTTTCATAACATATTCATTATTCAACAATGTTTTCATTACATAAGCATTGTTCATGAATATTTTCTTTACATATTCATTAGTCATCAATGTTTCCAGTAAAATGTTTTTAAAAGTCAGTACATTCAATATTAACCTATCCATAACGGTGGCTACCTTCATTTTAACAGCTTAATGTTGTCAAATGTTTCATGACACATGTTAAGCTTTCTCTCATTTTGACGTAGGCAAACAATTTTTGGGCCAAATATGTGCATGAAAAAACGCTTCACACTACTGTTATTTATGTGTTTATATATCTCAAACATTTATCAATTGCCCTGATGGTGTTCGAGCTATCAAAGTTTGACGGTATACACTATACATGTGTCAACCTATTTTCTTGCATATTGTATTAAATTCAAGTGACCTACCTAGCTTACTACATGGTTTTTGCTCATTGTTGAAGGGCATAGGATGACCATCAGTTGTTTACTTCTATGCCATTTTGTCTCTAGTGGAGAGTTGTTTCATTGTCAATCGTACCACGTCTTATTTCTATATTTATATGATATAGGTTTTGCATGAGCAATTCCGATTCAATGCTAGACATATTGTTTAAAATAGCACCTGATAAGATTAGAATAGAAATTGACCACTTGCTAAAGCATATGTCAACACATGTATGGTTTGAGCTGTAGATAATATCATGCATTTGACTCATATGGCACAATGAAAATAAACACTAATATGGAATGTATATGTTTTTATTTTGTCACCAGGAAAACATGTAAAATATGTATATAATAATAAAATAATGAAAAATAACATTTGTTTTTACTGAATAACAATATAAAAATACTCTCAAAAACATTCACACCATTATTAAAGCATTGCATCTTATTTAAGCATTTTTTCATCAAATTTTAATTGTCATTTTTGTAATCTGACACCATGCAGAGCACAATAAAAATCCATTCATACAAACATAAATGGTAAACCTCATATATCTTTTTTTACATTTTTTAAATTTTGGGGATTTTTCTGAGAAAAAAATAAACTAAAGCATAAAATTATTTGTATGTACTGTAAAATTACAATAAAACCCTATATTTTATTTGCTTATAGAACGTACCAAAAAAAAAAAATGAACTGTTGAGTAAATATTACAATACCATGAATAACTTCTTATAACATAAAATCTTGTGGATGAAAATGATCAAACTCTGAGGAAAGCCTCTTTTAAAGGAAATTCTGTTACATGTAATTTAACATTATATATACAACTCAATAATCTTTGAAACCACTGGAGAACAAGCATCATTTTCCTAGCCTGTTGCAGACATTTTTATCACAGACAATAAGCCAGGTTGGTTATCCTTGAAAAATTCTATTATTTATTAAAGAATTGAATGCTTCTTTTAGTAATTTTACTGGGATGAAAAGGTGTTGACTAATACATTTTGTATGAAGCTTGGAAGCACATCTTTGTTTTACCATATAAGCTCTTAAGAAAAACATGGTGTTATACATCTTTTTTCATTTGCAAATCTCTTTAAAATATCAATACAAGTGTAATGTTCCTGAGAACTTTTAATAAATTAAAACAAATCATAAAAAAAATGTAATAAAAAGCTGGCTTTAAAAATATAATGCATGATTGCTTTTTTTGTTCTATATGTATCCAAATGATGTAGTATACACTTTAAACATTTAGAAAATATATTAATCTCCAACAAATTCGCAAAATTTATAACATCTCCAATACCCTTGTCCATCCTGGAAACTGCCCACAAGTCACAATCCCAGTAGCCAAGTTGCCACTTATTCAATGCATACATGAGTGCAGGCAGAACATACATATTTTTTTTAATTTTCATATTGCTTCAGTAAAATAAGATAAAAGAATAATCGAGACTGTTTTTGAGGTTTAAACAACCTATTTTAAACATGGACAAGTTTAGATGCACCAAAAAATCTTGATATTTGATTGGTATAAACATTGGTATTAGTTATTAAAAACATAGTTGCTTTAACATTATTACTTTTGGACTTCAAATTCTTATGAAATGATATTGAAGAACATTCACTTTATATGTATGACTTAAAAATTTAAAAGTAAAAAAAAACAATTTTGCTGTCTCAAATTGAAAAAAAATATAGGTAATATGCAAAGTTTTTTCTGGACTAAGTCTGGTATAAAAGTACAAGTTTATGTAGTAAAAACAACCTCGACACCAAAAGCAAAATAGAAAACGTTTTTGTTATCCAGTGTATCACAGCAGTAGTATCTACCATTCAATCCTCAGTGTCTTCCTACAGGTAGGCATGAAAATAAGAGTTCAATTACATAGATATAAAAAGATGTTGTATGAGTGCCAATGAGACAACTCTCCATTCAATTACATGTATTTTTACCATCTTGCTTTCTTATTCAGACATGTTAGAAATATAAAGTTGTGGATGAATGATACACTTTCCTTAAATATGTATTTTTATCTGCTCATTTTTGGTAATTAAAGGAGCAGTTTGATAATTTTCATTCTCAATTCACCCATATCTCCATTTTCTTCATACATACAAACTAATAAGTTTTCTACAATGCTGTTTCTCATCATGTCTGTATAATGAGAAACAAGATTAATATAATTTATGAACTGTTGTTTAAAAATAAAAGTTTTTAAAATTGTCATTATACAAACTAAAGTGCCCGACACAGTAAATGAAATTGTTCATCAAAATTAAAAGGCTAAATGTTAAGATAAAAAACACATTAAAGATTTCAAATGAGTAATTTGCAGCAAGGTCAAAATCCTACATTACAATGCCTACCCGAAATAAGTACCTTTTTTTAGCTCACCTGGCCTAAAAGGCCAAGTGAGCTTTTCTCATCACTTGGCGTCCGGCGTCCGTCGTCGTCCGTCGTCGTCCGTCGTCCGTCGTCGTCGTTAACTTTTACAAAAATCTTCTCCTCTGAAACTACTGGGCCAAATTAAACCAAACTTGGCCACAATCATCATTGGGGTATCTAGTTTAAAAAATGTGTCCGGTGACCCGGCCAACCATCCAAGATGGCCGCCATGGCTAAAAATAGAACATAGGGGTAAAATGCAGTTTTTGGCTAATAACTCAAAAACCAAAGCATTTAGAGCAAATCTGACAAGGGGTAGAATTGTTAAACAGGTGAAGATCTATCTGCCCTGAAATTTTCAGATGAATCGGATAACCCGTTGTTGGGTTGCTGCCCCTGAATTAGTAATTTTAAGGAAATTTTGCTGTTTTTGGTTATTATCTTGAATATTATTATAGATAGAGATAAACAGTAAACAGCAATAATGTTCAGCAAAGTAAGATTTACAAATAAGTCAACATGACTGAAATGGTCAGTTGACCCCTTTAGGAGTTATTGCCCTTTATAGTCAATTTTTAACCATTTTTCGTAAATCTTAGTAATATTTTACAAAAATCTTCTCCTCTGAAACTACTGGGCCAAATTAATCCAAACTTGGCCACAATCATCTTTTGGGTTAGTAGTTTGAAAAATGTGTCTGGTGACCCGGCCATCAAACCAAGATGGCCGCCATGGCTAAAAATAGAACATGGGGTAAAATGCAGTTTTTGGCTTATAACTCAAAACCCAAAGCATTTAGAGCAAATCTGACATGGGTAAAATTGTTTATCAGTTCAAGATCTATCTGCCCTGAAATTTTCAGATGAATCGGACAGCCCGTTGTTGGGTTGCTGGCCCTGAATTAGTAATTTTAAGGAAATTTTGCTCTTTTTGGTTATTATCTTGAATATTATTATAGATAGAGATAAACCATAAACAGCAATAATGTTCAGCAAAGTAAGATTTACAAATAAGTCAACATGACTGAAATGGTCAGTTGACCTTCTTAGGAGTTATTGTTCTTTATAGTCAATTTTTAACCATTTTTGGTAAATCTTAGTAATATTTTACAAAAATCTTCTCCTCTGAAACTACTGGGCCAAATTAATCCAAACTTGGCCACAATCATCTTTTGGGTTAGTAGTTTGAAAAATGTGTCCGGTGACCCGGCCATCCAACCAAGATGGCCACCATGGCTAAAAATAGAACATGGGGTAAAATGCAGTTTTTGGCTTATAACTCAAAACCCAAAGCATTTAAAGCAAATCTGACAGGGGGTAAAATTGTTTATCAGGTCAACATTTATCTGCCCTGAAATTTTTAGATGAATCGGACAACCCGTTGTTGGGTTGCTGACCCAATTGTTAGTTTTAAGGAAATTTTGCTGTTTTTGGTCATTATCTTGAATATTATTATTGATAGAGATAAACTGTAAACAACAATAATGTTCAGCAAAGTAAGATTTACAAATAAGTCAACATGACCGAAATGGTCAAATGACCCCCTTAGGAGTTATTGTTCTTTATAGTCAATTTTTAACAATTTTCATAAAATTTGTAAATTTTTACTAACATTTTCCACTGAAACTAATGGGCCAAGTTCATTATAGATAGAGATAATTTTAAGCAGCAAGAATGTTCAGTAAAGTAAGATGTACAAACACATCACCATCAGCAAAACACAATTTTGTCATGAATCCATCTGCTTCCTTTAATATTCACATAGACCAAGGTGAGCGACACAGGCTCTTTAGAGCCTCTAGTTTTTTTTAAAAGAACCTAACAAGCTCACAAGATCACCTTCCATACATTGTGCATTCAAATAGTTTCGTTCTCAACCATCTTATATGCTCCAATATATCCAAGTTTCGTTCCAATTCCATATAAGGTTGTAATTTGTTAAAATTGACCTTGACCTTGTAAGCAATGCAAGCAAAATCAAAGGGATTCTCCTTTTATAAAAAAAAAGTGACCATATATGCAAGTTAAATTGCAATCCTGTATAATTTCTGATGAAGTTATCTATAAACCGCTTTTCTGAACTCTTTTAAGTCTAATTAAAGTCACTATGACCTTGACATTAAGCATAATAGATTAATAATCAATAAAGATCTTTTCGTCAAATATGTGACATTTCCAAGTGAGCTTGATATATCCCATTTAAGGTTTTTGACCTATTATGCAGAAACCCCTTTTCTGCATTTTATATTAGCTTTGACCATCCCCTTTGACATATTGATATCAAAATTGGGATCTTCCCCTCACTCTTTTTGACTACATATCCAAGTAAGGTTGCAATCTTAAATAATTGATTGGTGTTTAACACCACTGTCAACACTATTGTGATATTTTATGGCAGTGAGTTTTTATTGGAGGAAGCTGGAGTGCCAGGAGAGAACCATGACCTTCAGTAGGAAACTGACAACCCTAGTCAATTGAGATTGGAGTCAAGTACACATGCTCCTAGTCAGACAAATCACAAAACTATACACCCTGCTACTTTCTATTTAAAAAAAAAGAGGGTAACACAGCTAGCTATAAAACTAATATTCCGATTTCCCTGAGATATGACCTCCTATTGGCTCCAAATTGTAAAATGGTAAATAAGGCTTAAATTTGCACAAATAAAGTTGCTTCACAAGTATACTAAGGAAATTATTATAATTCAGCAATCCTCTAAAAGCTCTGTACATTCTGTTTAATAGTTTAAAACACAACAAAATTTTATTCTAGTCAATTAACCAAGAAGAGAAGATCATGCCATTATAGGACTCAATTTTTTTACAGTAATATTATAATAAAATGTATATATATTTACAAATATATGGGTAAGACTTGTCATTCTTAAAATGTGTATCAAAATATTGGATTTTGTGCAGGGCAGGTCTTAGAAATTCATTCCTGAGGACGGTGTTTATGACTGGTATGGCTAGTATGTGAAAATGGATTTGCATATATCTTAATAAAAATTACAATAAAATGTTTATTAACTGTAAATTTTTACTCTCTAAAAACCACCAATTGAGCCATTATTAAAAAAGAAGCTTAAGATCTATATAAAAACATTAAGTTCTGAATCATCCATACTTAAATTTGGTATTAAAATTGTAATCAAAAAACAAAAAATCATATTAATAAAAAATTCCATAAAAGCACCTCTATTATTAAAATTATCATACAATATCAATAGCTATGTGCAAACAAGTGAAAAGGATGATCTTTGGCCATGCATATGTATCAGAAGCAAAGAAAGCATATTTCTGCAATGTACAGGGACAAAATGGTGGAAAAATATCCTCACATGTTATTTTTTCTTTGTTAGATCTTTATAGCAGTGTTCACAAACTCTTTGAAGCTTCTTTGAGTTAGCTAATAGAGCCTCTTTAGAGGAACAGTCATTACAAAATATATTGCCACACTGTCGACAGTGATGCTGTGAAAAAATACAAGTTAAAATTACATAGTATAACAACACGACGAATACAATTTAATAACTGGTAGGCACTTCTGTCTACATACATGAACTGACTTCAGAGCTCTACAAAAAAAAAAAATTAGATTGGGAGAAATGGTCTGATTTCAAACAAAATTTTCAAGAAATGTTTCTTTTATTTTTCCATAAATAAATGTCTGTTATTATTGATCTCCATATAAGAAGTATTTCTAGACTTCTTTATAGCACCAATATGATGTACCATCATTTCTTTCATCCAATGAACAATAAGCCTTGGAGATATATATATAAAAAAAAAATGCACACAAAATTTCTATCCATTGAATTAAAGTTCTTCTGGGTTCATCCCATCACTTAATATCACAGGTTATAGTCTAATCCTTTTTCAGGTTTAAAGCTGCTCTTAAATTGAATATACTATCTAAAATACCATTTCACAAAGTATTACATGAATTTTTATGTAACTGCTTAAAATGTACACAATTTATGACTACTTTGTGAAACAATTACTAAACCTATTCAATGAGGGAGTAGACATAGGAAGATATTGGCCCCACCCTCCCCACTCTTCTATTTGTTTCTACCTTTTTTAATCATTCTAATCTCCCTACCCTTACCTTGTCTACTCCCCCATTAAATGATCACAGTTACATGTACATGTATACTAAAAATATTCATTATAATGTTTTACAATAAGCAGTGGCACAACCTGAGTGTATAATTTGAGAATATAAATATTGAGGATATAATTAAAAAAAATAAAATCATCTTTTATTTAATTCAGCAAAACAATTGTCACAGACACGAACAGGTTTCTTCGATGATGGCACTTTGTTTTCCCTAGACGAACAATCATTACAAAATATAAGTCCACAATTTCGACAGTGATGCTGAAATAATAAAGTGGAAAATGTTAAATCTGTTTCGCAAACATACTACTCACCTTCGTATTTTTTTTCCAGTCATCATTTTCTAGGTATATCATTATTATTATTCAAAGCTGGATCCTCTTACCTGAGATAACTTTAAATTTTGTCCTTTTGGCCCTGGTTCACTAAGAGCAAATTTTCAATTTCAATTTTTTAGCAAGGAACTCATAATTTTGCAAAACATGAAACTAACATTGATATTAAACTTAAGCAGTCTCTTAATATCAGAATTTACTCATGCATAGCAAGCAGGTATACTAAGGCACATCTCTTAATTTACGTTTACATAGAATTCAAAATATAAACTTTAACATACATATCTAATATTAAACAAAGTCAGAGCAACATCCCTTTTATTTAGAATATCTCACTGAATCACATAATATTATTCATGCAAGTTTAAATGACCCAACAATATCATAAATGTATAGCATAGAGAACAAAAGATAAATCATTGTTGTATTAGCTTCATCCCACTTTACAAAGATTTCATTTGTGCTAAATATTACCTAAAACCTGTATTATCTGCAATTCTTGCCCTGGCACTAATCTCTCTTAATTATTAGACAGTTTCAAACTTTTACTCAAGAAAATAGTAAATGAACTTTTAAGTTATACTGGTTTTTTTCTCACCTTCCTGATAGTAACAGAGAAATTTTTAGAACAAGCCATGCACTCCTTGCATTCACTGTCATCTGCCCATTTTCTACTCTGTACTTTTGTGGTTGTTATCTGAAAGAAAGTTACAGCATTTTAGATCACATTACGGTAATGATTTGTGCATTATGATGTGAAAAATCATCTGAAAAAAACTTATTGATGGTTTCATATTCCACAGGTTACCTTCTAATTCTTTTGGATGTAATTCTGTATAAAATGAATTGCAATTACTTCTCTGTTCATGCATTACATTTATTGAGTTCTGACGTGGATATTTCGGCTTACCCTGTATTCATGACAACTCCTAGCAGGACAATGTCAAGGCAATCATTAAAATATTTCATCAATGAACTTCAACAAGGTTGCAGATAAAAGCAGACACAATTTTAATAGATGGATAACCATATAGGGGTTTCAATCAAGGATTTGCACAACTAAATACTTTTGCATATATTATTTTCAGTTTATTCAAAACTGTACAACTGACACAATTAAAAATATGTACTTAGAGTATGCAAGTTTAAAATCTGATAAGCAGATATTCCAAATTATTGAGGACACAGCTTCCATTACTGGAACACAGTAATACAAGGAATCAACAATTAACATTCAGGCAGTCTTCAATGAACAAAGGACTATGTTGGATGGACAAGTTCTAAATTACAATCTACTCAAATCAGTGGTCAGTAAGGCCCTAATAATTACAGTAATTATGACAGGGAATTCTTTCAGCATATATTTTAGTCACTCTCCTTTCCAAAAATATACATGATCAGAGTGATGAATAATTGTAGCTATGCTTTGAATTTGAACTTCTTTGAGAGAAGTACTGGTTTGTGACCATTAAGAATCCAAGAACATTAATTTGCATATAATATTCAGTTATTCACATTTGGTAATATTATATAAGTTTCTGCACCATTAGATCTTTATGATTCAAATATTCCAGTAATCAAACTTGATTATAACAGATATAAGAAAATGAGGTATGAGTGCCAATGAGACAACTCTCCATCCAAGTGACAAATTGTAAAAGTAAAACATTATAGGTCAAAGTACTGTCTTCAACTAAAGCTTGAATTTATTTTATGTTCAAGAAAGAAATACTTCTCATCATTTTTATACATAGCTATAAAATGATACTAATCAGTAGTCTATATTCTCAGCAAGGAAAATAATAAGCTTTAAATTACAGATCCTTGAATTAAAAAATTAGATACAATGAAATTATCAGTCTGAAGGATATAAGGTTTCAATCTCTAGTCATTAATCCATAAGAAGAAAGTGTACCATATTTCTCAACTAAAATCTATGCTTTTGTTTACTTTACAAAATTGCAAAATTAAAATCCAATATCTTTCAAATTGATTTTTATCTGTTATAACAATATGTGATATGAATTGTAAATAAATCATTTTTATTAAAGTAATTATGATATCCAAATATATTTCTTCTTCAAAGGTAAAGATCATTTAAACTCCCCAGATTTTCCATTTCAACAATGACAATTAAGATTGGTCTATTATCATGACAATAACAAACACACAAGAGCAATTTATTATTCACATTCTGCATAAGGATAAATTATATTACTGTACTATTTCAACTTATGTATTTAAACCTTGAGGATTACTTACATTAAGCACCCTCCTGTTATTATAATCAGGACAGGGCTTAAATGTTTGTTTCAGGAGAAAAAAAATCTATATCTGAATTAAACGACTTTTGGAGACATGGTACATTTCAATTAAACAGCAAACCAACAACAACTAAAACAAATGGTACAGAGTGGACAAAAATAGTTTGAGGGAAAAGCTTTGGCTTGTAAAAACAAACAGAAATTTGACTCTTTTGATAACTTTTCCAAAAATCACTGCATACTTGTGTATAATCATAATACAAGTAATACAAAAAATTAAATGTTTCATTCACATTGAAACATAAACAACATTTCGATGAAATTAGTTTTATAACTTTGATAAAATAAGACCAAAAAGGATTCTTATCTTCCATGATCTGTTAAAAATAAACAAAACATTAGAAAACAAAGCAAACAACATGATCCTTCAGATGAACCAGTCATGTGTTTGTGCTATCCCCCCCCCCCCCCCCACACCTCAGGGATCATAATAATCTTTATAAAGATATCAAAGACCTTCAAAAACAATTTCCTTGGCCTAATATGCTTACATTTTCAAATCCATAATACTTTCACCAAATGTCTATTATTTCAAACTGGATTTAAAGTCTCTAAGGGAAGGTTAAAACTAGTTTACTTAAAGGGTCAAACTTTTGTGCTGATGTTTTTGTGTAAGTATATATAACAAATGATAGAGAATTAACACACTGCAGAAAGCTCTAGACAAGTTCATAATGCAGAAAATTTTCACACAATTTTTTTAAGTTTCTTGGACATATTTACTGTGAAAAATTGTTTATTTCATGAGTTAGTGAATTTTCATATGAAAGGAAATAAGACTAGAAAATAATTCTTGGATTTGTTTTTCTTTTTTCAATTCTGACAAGAAATAATATTTTGGAATCAAAATGGAGGTTTGCGTTTTGTATTTGTATATGTAAATGGAACTATTTGAAAACACCAAACATTTTCCAAAAGAGAATGTTGATTATCTTAAATATAGGTTGTTATTCTCAAGAACTCAATTAAAGGGTCCACCGGGAAAACTTTATAAACCAACTAGTGTGCTTTCATTACCATCACAACAGGAACAATATATATCTCAATCACACTTTCCTGCCATTTCTCAACAGATCAATTTAACATCAGGGAACCAGTCTCACAGAGATACACAGTCTGCGCCAAAAAATATAGAAAATAGAGTACGAGATAGCACAGAACTAGAATCAGAAAACGAAGAAGAGAACCAGCAAATGAGTCACTCAGCTAATAAAGGGAGTAGAAAACTTGAATTGTCTGCAGCACCCTACAGGGTCAACCAGACAATCATGTACAGATCTCCACCACCGTCACGGCATCACAGAAATTGTGTTCCTAAGAAACGTGAACCAAAGTCTGCAAGAAAGCAATACGAATCTGATCAAAATCAAGCAGTTCCAAATAGATCAATTGCCTTCGATTTCTGTCAAGAGGGACATGCTATTTTTTCTATGTCTACAAGACGCCATTTCCGTTCTAGAGAAAGACTATATTGTGATTTTTGTGAAAGCCTTGAATCAATAAACTGGTACTGCAGGAACTGTAACAAAAGCTTTTGTACCATGTGTAAACACACTCATGAAATGAGTCGAGGTTCATTTACAAGTTACAGGGATCTAATGGATCGTGTTTTCTATCAGAAGACAACGTTAAGACACCTGGCATGGAGAATTAATGATATCAAATATCAATATGAAAATGACAAGAAAGAAAGGATGCTGCCACCGCCAAAGAAAAAATAATGGAAGATGAAGATAGAACAATGTTAATCTACTTGATATTCTAATTTGAACTGTGCTTACCGGTATATACTTCACTTATCTATAAATCTGTAATTAATGAACCTTTTTATTAGATGCTATCCTTTGTTATTCTATTAAAATATAAATTATAATTTTCCAATCTTTGAAATGACTGCCTGTGTCTGGGATATCAAAGATAACTATAATAAGCATGATCGTATGCTCTAAATTCAGAAATATTTGTGTGCATTTATCTTATGTTGAAAAAGGAAAAATTTTCTTTTTGCTATACCTATTGTGTTGTAATTTTTCACAATTAAAAAGACATTGCAAAAACTTCTAGGGTTTAAGTCATAAAACTTTGCTCAGTGCTCGGAGCACAAAAAATCATGCTCGAAACATGAAATCAAGCATTTTGATTGGTTGATTCTCGAGTCTGAGTACAAAAATCATGCTCGAAAGTTTTATAACTGCAAGGCCTGACCTTACAGTACCGTCACCCGAAATTATCAACATATTTGCTTCTGTAAATTCAGAAATTATTGCATTAAATTGATAATGGAAATAGGGAATATGTCAAAGAGACAACAAGTCTTCTAAAGAGCAGATATAACATGCATTTTGTTATTGCGATATTTATAGGAATGGACAAGAATGCGAGCTTAATTATTGCGATTTCAGGTACATGTAAATATAAATATAAAAAATTTGATTAAAGCAGTTTAATCAAAAGGAACACTTTTACTGTGTACTTATCCCATTAGTCCAAAATCAATTTATGTGCTTTAGTAGCATCCTTCATGGATGCGGGCTGCAGTTAGTGTACATATTTTATATACTCAATACAAAATAATGTCTATTCTAAAATGGGTCCCCTTACTTATTTTAGTTTTAGGAATGATATTTTCAAAAAGATCTTCATAAATCAAAAAGAAAATTTACCAAATACAACAAATTATTTCGATTCTGATTATGACAATTAAGGTAATTTCTATGTCCGATGTGTATAATGGTAAAGCAATTGTGTAGGATCTTCCATGAACCTCCCTTTTTTGTTTGTAAAGAAGCAAACAGCTGGCACTGTGATTTTTCAGAGGGAGGAATTTTTTAACAGCCAGCATGAATGGTTGTTGTATCTAGGTCAAATATGTCAATTTCCAAATGCAACACATTACAGTCATAATACAATGTAAATGAATTAGTAACAACATGTGCATCATTTAAGAGTTTGGAAGTGTTTTAAGTTAATGAAATATATTAAATGCATCCCAATTTGATAAAATTCATTATTCTGCAGTAGTCATGTGCAAAAAAAAATTATTTGATTTAGAGCATGGCTTTATCCTTAAAGCGAAAGAAGCACGTCATATTCGAATTAAGAAATAATTGATGAAAGCTATACTTTATTGTAGTTTTTATATGGGTAGGCATAATATTCGTGATTATTTTTGCCTGCTTGATAGTGAGGGCTAAAATAACACGAATATAATGCCTACCCATGTTAAAACTACAATAAAGTATAACTTGCATCAATTATTTCGATTCTGAATAGGACAATTAAGGTAATTTCTATGTCCGATAAGTATAAGTGTAAAAGCGTTTGTGTAGGCTCTTCCATGAACCTCCCTTTTTTGTTAGTAAAAACGAAAATGGCTAGCACTGTAATTTTTCAGAGGGAGGAGTTTGATCATCCAGCATAAATGATTGTTGTATCTAGGTCAAATATGTCAATTTCAGAATGCAACACATTACAGTCATGATAAATGAATTAGTAACATCATGTGCACCATTTAAGAGTTTGAAAGTTTTTTAAAGTTAAGGAAATATATTAAGTGCATGATAATTTGATAAAATTCATTATTCTGAAGAAGTCAATATACGCATGTGCAAACAAATTTTATTGGATTAAGAGCATAGATTTGTTCACAAAGCGAAAGAAGCACATCATATTAGAAAGAAAGACCTAACTTTTTTGGTTTTAAAAGATAAACACAAATTGTTTTTTGTTAAATAATTTGACCCTAGGAATCTAAAACACAACCTAGGATAAATGACCTTTGATAAAAGTCATGGCAGATCCTTCAAGCATATGTGAGCTTCAATCCACATTTAAGGGCATCCGATACAGTTTTGATCCTGTATTTACAAGTTGATGAAAATTTTCATATAGGCTATTTTTTACCTGATTAAATCAAATATGTAATAAAAAATATACCTTCATGTGCTACTTTGTGAGTTAAATGAGGTCGAAATTTTGTATATTTACTCAAAATTCGGTTTGTGGCTGTATTTTCACTTTCGAAAGAAAGACATAACTTTTTTTGTTTTAAAAGATAAACACAAATAGTTTTTTGTTAAAATTTTTTTATCTCTGTATTTTAGAAGTATTCTAAAAATGTATGCATTTTTTGTTCAGAAATAACTCATATTTATCAAATGGTCATGAATTGAGAAAAAAACATCATTTTTTGCTGTATATTTTTCAAAATTAAAAAAATTGCACTATTTACAGTTTTATAAAACTTGGTCCACATATATAATCTCCCTGCAAAATGAAACAAAATGTCGTTTAAAAAAATGGGGGTCCATGCACTCATTTTCAAATTAAATCAGTTTGAATGATAAAAATTAGTCGAAAAATGCATCTTTTCCCAATATGTCACAGTTTGATGTCATGAAAACATCATTTTACATTAGCAACGTCATTACCTCCGCTGTAACTGTATCGTATGCCCATAAGCAATGTAAGCAGTATAAAGGTAATACATAAAAAACAAAGACACATTCAGACAGGAATAAAAAAAGGTTTAAGGCAGGTCTGATAGATAAACATGTACCAGGAATAATTGTGTGGAAGTTGTAATATAATGAACATGAGATCTAAGTTTTAAGTGGATGAACCTAGATACCAAAATACTTCTACCTGTTATGGGATGGACAAATTTAAAAATGGACAGTCTCACATAACTACACAATGTTATGTCACTCTCAGGTAGGGCAAAAATTTATAAAACTCTGACAGCCGACTGTAGTTTTTCAATTTAACAGACTGATTTCAACTGGGAACATTATATTGACTGCCCTTACAACAATTGTAATGCATGTAATCAATTGCATCAAATTACTAATATTTAACAGAGATGGTATCAAAATTAGTAAACCACTCTCTACACATGTTTATTGCTGAAATGTTAAGTTCAATCTTTAAAAAAAAATCTTAAAAATATAAAATTGAGTTAAACCAACAAAAAAAAAGATCATAATTTGTACAATGAATGATTAAATCATATAATAAGGAAAATATTCTGTGTGAGGAACATCTGCTTTCCATGCAAATCCCAAGGTGTAAACTTAAAAAACATTAACCACTAAATTCGTCCTCATACCTACTTCCAATGAAGGGGAGTTAATAAAGACTTCTTTAAGTGTTATCTTACCTCCTCATCATCTGACTACAGAAATTAAACAGACAACTGACTATACAAAATAGACAACCTACGATACAAAATAGACAACTGACTATACAAAATAGACAACTGACTATACAAAATAAGCTACTGACTGTACAAATTAAACTATTGACTATACTATAGACTGCATACTATTCATGACAGACATTTAATCTAGGGTCGTGTGATATTAGATTTTCATTTAAAAAGTGACAAATGAAAGCACACTACATGGTTTACAAATGTAAGAGAGAAAAAAGTTATTAATAAAAGAATAATATACATTGTTAGTGTTCAAAAGCAATGAAAGAACAGTTAAGAGAGTAGAAAAATACTAGTTTGAAACGTCTTTTTTGTGCAAGATTACAAAAAGCTATGAACTTGATAAATAAAGCTACACAGAAAAATTAAGAGTTAAATAGAAATTATGTGATAAATACAAAATATCTGTAACAAACCTGCAAAGACTGGTTTTCTCTTCCAAGTTCTTGCAGTGCTGACTGTGTATCATCTAATTTTCTCCTTAATGCCACTGACTTTTCTCGTAAACTTTCACATTCACCCTCACTTGTAAGGCACCTTCAATAGAAAATATATTTAGTTATTCTAAAAAAACATTTCTGGCCATGATAAATAGTTTACATAGTCTAACTGATTTTAAGAAAAGTAGTTAACAGCAAGCTATTGGGTTAAGAAGATATAGTTGAAAGAATTTCACATACTTTAAAAACTCACATGATAAAAAAAGTTAACTAGTTTACAAAGAAACAACTTCAAATTCAGTGAAGTAAATCTTACCAGTTAGGACTCTAAATCTTATAAAAAATGAGACATGCAACGAATGTAACAGCTTTCCATGTTATATAAAATGTTGCCAAAAGTTGTCATAGCAAGTAATCTAAAAATTTGTACAGCATAAAACTTCAGACATGACCAAGTACATTGGGCTTCAATTGGAAGAGCCTTCAACTTAACAATGGTCTAGAAAAAATCCTTTTCATAAACACATCATATCAGAAAATAAAACATCAACTTAAAAAGATCACAGTAGAATAATGCATGATTCAAAAGAAGGACCTAATTATTCTCCTTATCACAGTGAATGAGTGATTTGTATACTTATCTCTCAAGAGGAGATAATCTATCTCTCAAGGGGAGATAATCTGCCAAAAAAAAATAAAAAAATCAGACAATACAATTTTCTGCTTTCACAGGATGATAATCAGTATGCAAAAATCCTCTGCTTCTTTTTTATACATACCTTTCTAATAGCAATCGTCTTTCATCGTTGTTATTTTCAAGCTTTGCTTCTAAGGCTGAAACATAAATTACATTCAAGGAGTTAGAAACATTTCAATAATACAGATGGTTGTCTTCAAACTCTGGACCAATTAACAAAATGCTGCATCTTGGGAATATAATTGTTTCAGATGTACTGCTTTGCGTAGGCATTGTTGATGAGGCATCTATGAGGATGCTTGAAGACCATGCATGCAACATAACTTATGAAGCCAAAAGTTAAATTTCTGAATTAGTACATTCATGAAGTTCTTTTTAAATATACAGGGTAAATAGATGTGTATAATAACAATAATATCTCATCAATATTACATGCATACTCAGAAATACTATTCACATACACAGTTTATCTTGTAATTAGTACATCTTATTTTTGGAGGAAAGTTTACCTAGTTTTTCACCCCTGAGTTCATCATTGGATTTACTGAGTTCTTCTACTTGCTGCTGAGCAGTGACCATGTCACCTCTTATAGTGGTCAAGTTTTCATTCAGGACGGTTGTTTGCAGTTCAAATTTAGCTTGTTCTTCATCTAAATTTCTTTGTATATCAGCTTTGGACTTTTCTAGATCTGACTATAAAACAGAATAAAGGTTATTTAGAAAAGTAGAATTGTATTGTTTGCTACTGTGTGTTAAATGCCTGAACTAAACATACCAATTTATTTTCAATATTGTTTAGAAAAACATCTTATAAACAAATTCCAACTTACCAGCTTAGTTTGAAGCAAAGAATTTTCCTCTCGTAAACTTTTCTGGAGATCTGTAAACTTAATCTCTGCCTCCTCTTTTTCATCTTTTGTCTGTAAAGTAAATATATATCTATATGTAAAACCTTTGAATCTAGCTGTATACAGAAGATTTACTATATTAACAACAAAGCTAGTAGGGTCTAATAGAGGAAAAAAATGAAATAAATTATTAAATATGTTGTAAAAAATATTAAAGCCTTTACCAGAATCATCAATGGTTTTATGTATTGTAGGTTTGGATTTATAAAGGAAAGGAAGTGTCTGCTACATAGGTGAAAGTATGGGTATAAACAAAGATTATAAATAATATAAATCAAATAATATACCTCACAAAAATGTATGTTATACTATGTGATAATCAACAATTATTTGGATACAGATTCCTAGAGGAGAAATATTCTTATCGTTATTCACATATCTTGTTTCCTGCAACTGTATTTGACAGCCATTTCAATTATGGTCTGTATGTCAAAACGAAAGATAAGGGGATGCAACTGCTGTTAAATATATTTCAGTAGGAAATTATTAGCAGAAATGAATATGCAAGTTTTAATTTCTTGAATGTTCATTCACCTTATCATATTTTTCGAATTAATAAAAAATTATGTTTAACTACTAAAATTACAGTTTCCAATAAATGCATCTGTCTCATTTACATCCACCTGTATCCTATTTTATCCCAATATACATGTTTATGGAACTTAGGGTCTGACATATTTATTTCCCTTTACTTACTTTATTAATAATGCTTTCCATTCCTTCCAGCTTATTTGTAACCTCAAGTTTCTGACTGATCAGTATCTCTTTTGCTTCAAGTAGTTCTGTTACTTCCTGCAAAAATAAAAATATTCTTAAGAAATAACATGGAACAAGAATGTGTCCAAAGTACACGGATGCCCCACTCGCACTATTATTTTCCATGTTCAGTGGACCGTGAAATTGGGGTCAAAACTTTAATTTGGAATTAAAATTAGAAAGATCATATCATAGGGAACATGTGTACTAAGTTTCAAGTGGATTGGACTTCAACTTCATCAAAAACTACCTTGACCAAAAACTTTAACCTGAAATCGGACAAACGAACGAACGAACGAACGGACGAACAAACGGAGGCACAGACCAGAAAAAATAATGCCCCTCTACTATCGTAGGTGGGGCATAAAAACTTCAGAATAAACATCTTGCAATGAACCAAACTAACAACTAACAAATACAATGCAGGCAGTTTTCCTATGTCTATGTATAACAACCATCTATAAAAGCTGTAAAATCCAAAAATGTCTAGTTTCAATTATCAATCAATTCAATATAAAAGAGCTATCGCATTAACAACTTCTTTAGTTTGATTTAACTAATCACGCATTATAGAATTGGCAAGAATTATTCCCCATCCTAAGCAGGTAATATTTTCTATATTTTTCGTTATTCAAGTGTTAACGAATAATAATGCTTCAGATTTAACTAGAATTGACAATTACAGAAATTAATAATCATACTAAAAAATAACAAGAGTGCACACGCTGAAATGTCTCGCCTTCTATACTAATCATTGATATTATGTTGATAGTCCTAAGTATAAAGCTAAGCTTTATTACAACTGTCACATAAACTTAACATTAACAAAGATAACTAAACAAAGACCAATGAACCTTAAAAATGAGGTCAAGGTCAGATGAACCATGCCAGGCAGACATGTACAGCTAACAATGCTTCTATACAACATATATAGTTGACCTATTACTTATAGTTTAAGAAAAATAGACCAAAACACAAAAACTTAACACCGTGCAATGAACCGTGAAAATGAGGTCACGGTGAAATAAAAACCTGATTGACTGACATAAAGATCATAAAATATTTCCATACACCAAATATAGTTGACCTATGGCATATAGTATTAGATAAAAAGACCAAAACTCAAAAACTTAACTTTGACCACTGAACCATGAAAATGAGGTCAAGGTCACATGACATCTGCCGCTAGACATGTATACCTTACAATCATTCCATACAACAAATATAGTAGACCTATTGCGTATAGTATGAGAAAAACAGACCAAAACACAAAAATTTAACTATAACCACTGAACCATGAAAATGAGGTCAAGGTCAGATGACACCTGCCAGTTGGACATGTTCACCTTACAGTCCTTCCATACACCCAATATACTAGCCTTATTGCTTACAGTATCTGAGATATGGACTTGACCACCAAAACTTAACCTTGTTCACTGATCCATGAAATGAGGTCGAGGTCAAGTGAAAACTGTCTGACAGACATGAGGACCTTGCAAGGTACACACATATCAAATATAGTTATCCTATTACTTATAATAAGAGAGAATTCAACATTACAAAAAATCTGAACTTTTTTTTCAAGTGGTCACTGAACCATGAAAATGAGGTCAAGGAAATTGAACATGTGACTGACGGAAACTTCGTAACACAAGGCATCTATATACAAAGTATGAAGCATCCAGGTCTTCCAACTTCTAAAATATAAAGCTTTTAAGAAGTGAGCTAACGCTGCCGCCGCCGTAGCCACCGCCGCCGGATCACTATCCCTATGTCTAGCTTTCTGCAACAAAAGTTGAAGGCTCGACAAAAATGACTTTTACCTTCGTTCTTTCCTCTTTCTCAGTTTCTAGTGCTGATTTTAACTGACCAATTTCCTTTTCGTATGACTCGTTTTCTGCTTTGGTTTCATTATATTTTTTCTCTAACTCTTGGAATTGGGCATCCAAACTATCCTACAATTAAATTAAATATGATTTCCATTTAAAAAAAATTCTTATTGGCTCCAAAAATTTTTATTATGATATAGCGATGATGTACACTGTATAAAATAAACCAATACATTAAAGAATGAACAATCCAATTTTGATAATACAAAAAATATAAGACATATGCACCCTAGCCTTTTTAAATGTCTCTATAAACCTTCTAAGCTCAATGGAAGAAATGTCACTTTATAAAATCATTACGATTTAGACCAAATAAAGTTGACTTGTAACTTAACTGCAAAAATCATGCGATAAAACACGTTTTTATGCAGTCATTGAATCATAAACAGGACATAAAAGACAATAGACAATCAGATGCTCTGAAGGGTGCAGCTTTATACAACTGCAGAGGTTGAACCCTGAACAGTTGGGGCAAGTATGGACATAATATTCAAGCTTGAAACAGCTCTGAATTTGGATTGTGCTTAAAAAGTTGACACAGCATAGGTTTCTGACATAGGATGAATGTGGTCTAATGAACTTTAAAAGTTCAAATTTAACTATTATGGTCCAATATCCAAAATCTAAATACATGGCCATGGATTGATTAAATTTTTAATGAAATCAAACAAAGTTTAATTTTGGACTCTTTTGATCTCAATGTAGACCAATTTGATAACATGGCTCAAAATTCAAAAATCTAAATATATGGTTAGATTTAGCATACCAAAGAACCCCTTACATTCATTTTTTTGTTGAAATCAAAATAAGTTAAATTTTGGACCCCAATATGGATCAACTTGAAAACTGGGCCTATAATCAAAAATCTAAAAGCATGTTTAGATTTATTATATCAATGAACACCAAGAATTCATTTTTTGTTAAGTTTTATTTTGGACCCTTTGGACCATAATGTAGACCAATTTGAAAACTTGACCCAAAATTAAAAATCTAAATACACGGTTACATTTGGCACATCAAAGAACCTCAATAATTCAATTTTTGATGAAATCAAACAAAGTTTAATTTTGGACCCTTTGGACCTCATGTGGGCCAATTTAAAAACAGGGACCAAATTCAAAAAACTTAACACACAATCAGATTCAGCATATTTAAGAACCCCAAGAATTCAAGAATAAAACCCCATTGAAATTGGTCAAGAAATAAGCAATTTATACAAAGTATTCGAAAAGTATTGTTTTTGGCCCCTTTTTGGACCTTTATTCCTAAGCAGTTTGGGCCATAATTACCATAATCAATCCCAACCTTCCTTTTTTGGAATGGAACCTTGTGGTACAATTTCAGAAAGATTCATACACTTACACACAAGTTATTCAAGTCAATACTAACCTTCCTTTAGTGGTTATAAATCTTTTGTTAAAATTTTATTGATTTCTATTTACTTTTACTAAAAGTTATTATCAGGAAACCAGCCGTCTTCAATTTTTGCGGTCGTATAAAAAAACCATGTTCTGGTTCAATGGAATAACATGGTTAGTTCCTGAGACATAAATGATTATATTTTATTTACCTTGTACAGTTGTAACTCTTCTTTCTTTGATTTGTTTTCTGCTAATTCTTTGTCTAGTTCAACCATCTGTGTATTCATAGCATTTCTTACCTTAAAAGTTACAAATATATAATGACTTACTCAAAAGAAAAATATTAAATTAAAAGGAAAGGGGTTTGTTTATGTATCATGCTATCTGACTTTCTTCAAAATCAATAAATATCAAATTTCAGGTAATTTCACACTATAATACTAATAGCTTGAAAGTCAAAATCCAACAGAAGATGTTTTTTACCAGTTTGTGTGGCAAGAACAAAGTTGCTGTCCATGTGAAGATTTGGTGTCATCTATAAACATATCAAGTAATACAGCTTTTTAAAGGAACACATTGTATGCTATATTATTAGCATTTGTCAATATTCAACACTGGGTTTATTTCTGTCCTTTCGAACCAAAGACTTTTAGATCGGTATATGCTGCTTCTCCTCTACCAAGAAGTTAGAGCACTGGTTAGATTAGAATCAGATTAATACTGCTTAGAACTAGAAAATTTTGTTTCTGACTTTTTTTCTTACTTCACTAAGCTCATCAAATGAGTTATTAAGCTCAGTTTCTCTTTCCTTTGCCCTTTCCAATTCAGATTCCAAAGTTTTACATTTGTCTTTCAATTCTGTAACAGATGCTGCTTCTGTTTGTAAGTTTGTTTCTATGGATTCTGACTTTTCTGTCAAAGCCTACAAAATTGAAAATGAAATATCTAAATTTCAATCATTTATTGAAAAAAAATTCTGCAAGAAGGAAAATATGTAATTTGCCTTAGTTGAATTGACATAAGATGTCTTCTATGTATTTATATCTCCCCAGCTTCAAATGTTGGAGTCTTAGCATTCCTGATGAAGGTAAATCAAGAAAAGCCCTTCAGACACACCAATTTTATTTTAAATTTGTCCTTTTTGATCATTTTTCCTATATCAGATAACAAAATTTTATTTCTGATTCAAAGTAGTCAAAAGAGTGGTTTAGTACATGTTAACTTCCAGTCTAGAGGTAAAAAATCTGATTTTTTTAAATGGACTATCTTCTGCAAATGCTAATTACCAGCTAGAAATTAAGAGTATGATAAAACCAAGCTAATAAACACAACCTCTAGTTGAAAATCTACATATCTACAGTCATCAGCATAGAATTTTATTGGATGCATAAAATTTAATGTCCAAGTATTTATATATAAGGCCACACCAATTTAATTCCTTGTTCGACACCGCACCTGTTTTTTTCCAAACAGAATTTTTTTATATTCCTGCTTCCCGCATCTGGAAATGTAATCATGTCCATTTCCCGCACCGTTTTTTTGTAAATATTATAAAAAGATATCAACATTTGTTTTTAAAATCACAGTCTAACCTGTATATAACGATTTAACCTATAAGCTCCCCACCACACTGTAAAAATATCTGTGAGAATATTTGTTTCAGCATTTTTATCCCCAAGAGGGAGTGCTCCGATATAAATATATAACAGCAGAAATACCTGAACCATGTGTACAGAACAAAACATTGGTTTCTTTCCCCCTTTCTTATATTCCCTATCAAAAAATGTTAGTTGTTAGAATAAAGTAAAACCAGGTGCTCCGCAGGGCGCAGCTTTATACGACCGCAGAGGTCGAACCCTGAACAGTTGGGGCAAGTATGGACAAAACATTCAAGCGTGATACAGCTCTGAATTTGGATTGTGATCAAATTTTTGACATTACATGGGTTTTTTTTACACAAAACAAATGTCAAGATTTTACAAATCAATTAAAGATTTCTTCTTCAAACTTTTTAAACCTAAAATTAAATAGTTGACACAGCATAGGTTTCTGACACAGAATGAATGTGGTCTAATGAACTTAAAAGTTTTTTTTTGCCTTTGAGCAATTCACTATGCTGTTGAATATTAATCCTCTCAAAAAAATGTTTGAAGAAATTTTCTTTTTATTTATGAAATCTGAAATGAGAAAAATTTAACCCCCCCCCCTTTTTTTCACATCCCCGTTTCCCTTTCTCCAAAACTGATATCAATTCAAATTTCTAATGGAGTTTGCAACAATAACTACTCTTTTAAATACATCATAAAATATTAAAATGTAAAATAAATTGCTTGTTATCACTGAATGGTAAAGATTGGTTGGTAGTAAAAGTGAATATACATTGTTTATTGTATAAAACAATAAAAAAAACTTCATCAGCAACATTTTATATTGGCAAATTTCCAATGAAGTTATTTACATAAAGTTATTGGCAAATAAAAATAGAAAATGACATCATAGTCATGTCTGGCAAATGTCCAACATACATTATCTAAAAACATTTTAGATAAGATAAGGAAAAAAAGCTTCATCAGCAACATTTTATATTGGCAAATTTCCAATGAAGTTATTTACATAAAGTTATTGGCAAATAAAAATAGAAAATGACATCATAGTCATGTCTGGCAAATTTCCAACATATATTATCAACTACTATTCTATACAAAGAAAGATAACTCCAATTGAAAATTAATTGCTATTACACAATATTGTGCAATTAGATATTTCTTGCTATTGTGCAATACTGTGCAATTGAAAATTTCTTGCTATTGCACAATACTTGATATGGAATCCTGATTTGGACCAACTTGAAAACTGGGCCCATAATCAAAAATCAAAGTACATATTTAGATAAAGCATATCAAATAAGCCCAAGAATTAAATTTTTGTTAAAATCAAACTTAGTTTAATTTTGGACCCTTTGGACCTTAATGTAGACCAATTTGAAAACTGGACCAAAAATTAAGAATCTACATACACAGTTAGATTTGGCATATCAAAGAACCCATTTATTCAATTTTTGATGAAATCAAACAAAGTTTAATTTTGGACCCCCATTTGGACCAACTTGAAAACTAGGCCAATAATTAAAAATCTAAGTACATTTTTAAATTCAGCATATCAAAGAACCCCAAGGATTCAATTTTTGTTAAAATCAAACTAAGTTTAATTTTGGACCCTTTGGACCTTAATGTAGACCAATTTGAAAACAGGACCAAAAATTAAGAATCTACATACATAGTTAGATTCGGCATATCAAAGAACCCCAATTATTCAATTTTTGATGAAATCACACAAAGTTCAATTTTGGACCCTTTGGGCCCCTTATTCCTAAACTGTTAGGACCAAAACTCCAAAATCAAACCCAACCTTCCTTTTATGGTCATAAACCTTGTATTTAAATTTCATAGATTTCTATTTACTTATACTAAAGTTATGGTGCAAGAACCAAAAATAATGCTTATTTGGGCCCCTTTTTGGCCCCTAATTCATTAACTGTTGTGACCTCAACTCCAAAAATCAATCCCAACCTTCCTTTTGTGGTCATAAACCTTGTGTTAAAATTTCATTGATTTCTATTTACTTATACTAAAGTTATTGTGAGAAAACCAAGAATAATGCTTATTTGGGCCCTTTTTTGGCCCTTAATTCCTAAACTGTTGGAACCAAAATTCCCAAAATCAATCCCAACCTTCGTTTTGTGGTCATAAACCTTGTGTCAAAATTTCATAGATTTCTATTCACTTAAACTAAAGTTATAGTGCGAAAACCAAGAAAATGCATATTTGGGCCCTTTTTGGCCCCTAATTCCTAAAATGTTGGGACCAAAACTCCCAAAATCAATCCCAACCTTCCTTTTGTGGTCATAAACCTTGTGTTAAAATTTCATTGATTTCTATTCACTTTTACTAAAGTTAGAGTGCGAAAACTAAAAGTATTCGGACGACGACGACGACGACGCTGACGCCAACGTGATAGCAATATACGACGAAAAATTTTTCAAATTTTGCGGTCGTATAAAAACTTCTGAAGGATTTGCCTTCAACTGCAATTATATTTAATACTGTCGAAACAAAACTATCCGTACCCGCTGCAGGTTTGTACACCTGTCCTGATTGATTCAGGGGCCTGTCATTCAGCAGTTATCGTTTGTTGATGTGGTTCATTGATATTTTCCCGTTTGGATATATAAATTAGATAGTTGGGTTTTCCTGTTCGAATTGTGTACACTAATAATTTTGGGGTCCCTTATAGCTTGCTGTTTGATCTGGATCAAAGCCCTGTTCAAAAAGCCGTACTTTGACCTGTGTTTGTTATTATCAGGTTGGAAACAACCCTTCCTCAGACAAGGGGTCATTTTACTGTTGACAGTGTTGTAGAAAAGACTAGATGTGTCAAAGCGACATGAATGGCCCCGTCCCAAAAAGTTGAAAAATCTGCAATTTCAAAATAAACACATGTGGACACAAACATGATGGTAGTCTCACATATCAAAAATAAGCTCAAAATCTGGAGGAAAATAGAGAAAAATCCGTATAACTGTGATTACCAATAATTTTTAAAGTACAAAGCCCGTAATTTCAGCGAAAATTAGCGGAGCGGAACGAAACTTAAGCTTGACCTATAACTCAGTATGGTTAACGCACATACCAAAAATCAGCCCAATATCTGAAGGCGTTTAGAAAAAAAGTCTGTATAACTGTGATTTTCAACAATTTCTCAAAGTCCAAAGCCTGTAATTTTTACTCAAAAAGAGGAGAAATAAATCATATTTGAAACAACTTTTCTAAAAGAGGGGTCCACTTATTTTGAATAATATTAAACTGTTAACATGGTTAAAATAAATGTGTTAACATGGTTAAAGTCCAGGAATATTACAAAATTCTTGGACATGTAAAATTGTTTTGACTATTTAATACCAGATAGATATTATAGTTCTTTGGGAAAATATGAGCCCTTTTGTACTAAAAAGTGTCATTTTACAAAGACAAATATTTTATAACTTATATTGACCCCTCATAAAAGGGATATTTATAACATTAAGGGGTTGTTTTGAACATGATTATGACTTGGATGGAGAATCATCTCATTGTCAGTCACACATACATAGACCAGATTTAATTATTCAATTATTTCTTGTTGAACAGGGAAAAAATACTCCATGAATTAATGAAATGTCAAAGTACAAGTGATAAATCAAGTTTTAATATTGTCAAAACCTACTATTTTATGTTTACAAAAAAAAATTAAAATCGCTCACCTTTACTTTTCAAGCTTTGCCTCAAAAATTTGCAAATTAAATATTTTTTTACTAAAATTTTCAAATCGCGCGCTCGGCCCAATTTTTGGAGTCCAAAAATCCGTAGAACAAGAAATTAAATTGGTGTATCCTAATATGATAACAAGATTTACTCCACAAATAATCATTTCCATGATCTGAAAGAAGATGAACATAATTCAATTTTAAAATACCTTATTTTGTTGTTGAAGATTATCTATCTCATCAACTTTCTCTTGTATCATTCCTTGCAGTTGTTGTTCTTTAAGAGTTATCTGCTCTTTCTGAAATCAAAAAGTGTTAAAAGTTGTTATTTGACACAAAAAATGAGCCCCTTCTTTACGAAGGAAAGTTTCTTGTAGTTTTGATTAAAATGTCAACTACCCAGTGTTGATATACTGTAACTCATAAGTAAAAATTGAGAGACTTTTGTGTGCAAAACCTCATGATTGGATAATGTCAGCTGCTGGAATGTTAAGTTGACCTCATTTGAGAATAACATTTTTTTTCAATAAAGATGAGTATCTAGGGATGTCAATAAAAAAAAAACCAATATCATTAAGTATTATTGAAATAAAAGAAGAATATTTCTGAGGACACAAATGCCTCTGTTCAAGCTTTGCACTGAAATTTGGACAGACAGATGGAGAGAAAGGAGGAGAGAAATATTGACAGTCAAAAGTAACACTAAATGCCTTGGTTGCCTATTGCGGGGACATAAATATTCAAAAACTAAAATTTACAGAGAGAGTTAATCCTTTTTGTAATAAAATATTTGGTATAAATCTCAGACCTGAACTTCTAATTTCTCTGTAGTATCTGACAGTTGTAATTTTAAATCTTCAACTTGTTTTTCTGCAGCTGATTTTTCTGTTATTAACTCTGCAATCTGAAAAAAAAAAATCCATTTTACACGTTTTGAAACATTTTTTAGTTCAACTAGTTGCTTTAATAAATCTCTTCAAAAACATATTTTTTTTTTATTTTTAGAAACACTTTGTATCCTATTAATAGAGTTTTGCCCAGACTTAATGCGTCTTTAAAAACTATGCATATTTAATAAAACTTTTCTATGTGGAAAAAAACAAAGAGTCAGGGCTAACATATATATATATTACGGATTACAAATGTGTCGAGGTTTGTGATTGGATAACAACACAGAGATGTCAGTATATATCCAGGAAACTGCCGGGGTATATACGACATTTTTATCCCCAATTGGAACCTCAAAAACGTCATCATAACACCGGTTACTATGTGACGTAGTCTGACTGTCAGATGCTCACAGAGGGAAAATAATGACGTGCTTCAATCAGTAATACATTTGATACAAGATCACGCAATTTATACTTTTAATACTTAAAATTAATGTAAAAAGTGTTATTATAAATAATTACATACACGATAAAATTATGTTCACAGCAAATGAGAAAATCCTTCACGTATGCCGAACATATCAGGTTGGGTTTTTCAACTTATATATGTGTTGTCAACAAATACCTGCACTGGAAAATAACATTAAGTCAGGGGTAATCCGTTATATATGTGTTATTCAGGTCTCAGAAAGGGTATATACTGTGACATTCCCCGCTTAAGGCTTATATCCCCTTCGCCTTCAGCTCAGGGGACATAAACTCTAAGCCGGGAATGTCACAGTATATACCCTGTCTGAGACCTGAATAACATATAATATATATATATATATATATATATATATATATATATATATATATATATATATATATATATATATATATATATATATATATATAATGTCTAAAAATAGCAACAATCAACATTCAATCTATTTAAGCGTGGATCAGTTTGTGAAAATAAACTGATACAGTTACTGAATTAAAATTATATAAATGTCTAAGAATATAACTTAAACACACTAATTAATACATTAAAAAGTTCTATTAGATGTTAAATAGAAATACGCAATATTTCGCTAAACAAATTAGCTTCATCAGGCGTG